>NC_090265.1:381698751-382010626 GCF_040414725.1 Anabrus simplex
ATTTACCCGACAAAATTAATTAAATCTCAGCCATAGACGCCCAAGAGAGATCCGGTTTACTCTAGGTCCGCTAGATGGCAGACAGAGTAAACCGGAACGTCGAAATTGACGAGCAGACAGCCACATGGCGTCAAATCGAAATGTCTGCAAACGGTAGCTGAGGCCATACGATTATTATTATTATTATAATATCAACACTTTGATACAACCAGGAAAATTACTAAATTTAGTCACAGAACTTGATCGGCAAAAAATTCTTATCCTTGCCCTGCAGGAAACTCGATTTACTGATGATGCCACCATGGATTATGGAAATTATCGTATATTCGAAAGTAAAACAGACCAAAAGATTCTAAATAGGACCTCTTTATTTGGTATGAGCTTCGTAGTACATAAAAGTATATTGAACTCGATCCAGGAAGTTAATTCCATCAGCAATCGCCTAATGACCATGAGGATTCAGTGTGCCAATAAAAAATATACATTAAAAAATGCACACGCCCCTACAAATATAGACAACAAGAAGAATCCCCAAAACGTGGACAAAGTTTGGAACAAACTTGAAAAAGTAATGTCAAAAATTCCAAAGGATGACGTTAAAATCCTCTTTAGGCGATTTCAATGCACAAATCAGCCGAGAAAAGGAACACAGGAAAACTGTCGGACTCTACCCGGCGCACAAATTTACCAACAAAAACGGTTCAAGACTCATTGAACTATGTCAACAGTGCAACCTTAAATCATGTCCACATCCCTCAGGAAGCATTCCAAGAAACAAAAAACCTGGAGGTCCCCCATTGAATCCATTGGTGAATTTCAGATTGATCAAGTAGCTATCTCGCATCAGCTACAGAAAGAGGTACATGATGTACTAGTGAGAAGAGGAGCAAACATCGACTCTGATCACTATCTCACAAGAGTTAAAGTAAAATTTACTCCAAGAAAATACCACTCCAAGAAAATACCACCCCAAGAAAATCCAACAGCAGAAATTTGACATAAAACGGATTCATGTTACGGATCTAAAAGAAGCATGGGAAAATCAGCCAGCGAAAACATGGGAAGAATTCCACACCAAAATCATACAGAAGGCACGAAAAATGGTACCCTTAAGGTATGTATTCACGTTTCGGACCAAAATCTGTACTATTTTATCAATGTTTTTGAAATTTTTACAATTAAATACTTGCATTTACGAAAGTTATTTACACTATAAAAATTTCACACTTAAGGTACCGTTTCCTAAATAATTGACAAAAACCCCAAAATTTTGCATTAATTTCCAAAAATCATAGCTTCCTGGAAAATAGTTCAATTCCAATTATTTTTGCGCATAATTCATCCTAATAATGCATATAATGTGATGAACTAAACAGAATTTAAGAATTTATTGATATCATATTTTTTATAATATACTTTTCATGGCGGTCAAAATTTTAGAATATTTAGATTTGTTTTTTCATTTGGTAGCTTCTTATTATAGTCTTATTTATTATTATGTTTAGTTCAAAACATTCTACTTTTAATAAGCTTCAATTTGACATATCAATGTATTCTATAACTTAAAATTTGATGACGTTATGATTTTTTGAAATATGAAAACTCTGGAGAAATTCACTGTGTGGAAAATTGAACTTGAACTTGGAAGTTTATTTCGGGATTGAAGTTACTTACTTTGGCTAATTAAAACCCTCCTGACGCATAAGGGCCGGTCCAGTCGTGTGGGAGTAGTGTGCCTACCTCTTAGCCGGAGGCCTCGGGTTCGATTCCCGGCCAGATCAGGGAATTTTACCTGGACCTGAGGGCTGGTTAGAGATCCACTCAGCCTACGTGATTGGAATTGAGGAGCTACCTGACGGTGAGATAGCGGCCCTGGTCTAGAAAGCCAAGAATAACAACAGAGAGGATGCTTCATGCTAACCACACGACACCTCGAAATCCGCAGGCCTTCGGGCTGAGCAGCGGTCGCTTGGTAGGCCAACGCCCTTCAAAGGCTGTAGTGCCAGTGGGTTTGGTTTGGTTTGATGCATAAGTAGGTCCCTCTTATTGTAGTATTTTGTCCTCTTTGAATCGTTTTCTTCCTCAGATACTTTCAGTGGTAACTTCAGCCAGAATCTTGACATGTTCAGTATATACTGCAGGTGCGGGCGGTGAAGGTAAATTCAAAATATACGAAAATGTTCTTGCTTCACTTCGCCCACAACCATTTAAGCGCATCCCATACACAATTCTTCTATTAGTTTCAGGAATGTGACCAATTCTCCATGATGTACACTGAGGTTCAGATTGAAAATCACTACTACTACACACCAAACTAACAAGAAAAGCCCAATTTGTTTACAGAAGTTTTTCAGCGATATTGATCCACATTTCATACAGACAGGACATACCAGCAAATATAACATTTTTTCTACAAATTCCACACTAAATATAATGTTAAAACTACCTTGAGAATCACCACAATTACTGTCATAATGCGAAGTAGAAAGTTTTAGACTCAGAAGCACTACTGACATTGCGAAGTTTATTTTTATTGTTCTCATTTTGGACTACTGTCTCAGTAATATTTCGTTTATTCATTGTATATTTATTTCCATAGCAACGGCGCTTTCTTTTATAGCCACTATGTCTATTACTACCCATTATTCACTTAGCAGAAGTTAGTTACTCGATATAAACACAAATAACACAGCACATGGCATTCATAGTCGGATTGCACAGCATTTATGCAAGATTCAACATTCCTTCACCAGAGATATATCATATGACAACCAATGCTATCTTTTGGTTCACAAAGGTACTACGTGGGGAAACACCAGTGCAATGTATTGAAATGTAATTATGTAGAAAAATCTGCTTGAGTATGGAAAGCTAGTGAATGTTAGCACCTGACCACGCCCCCGGAGCAGAGAAATCATGAACGCAGTGGTCCATTTAAATACAATTTACGGCCTTTCTGTATGTCTCAGGTCAATGATACTTACATATTTGGAAACTAGAAATTCCAGGCTTTCATTTGACATCAAAAGCCAAATATTGATTATTTTGACCAAATCGCAGTTTCAAACGTGAATACATACCTTAAAAAGGGATACAAAACACCCCTGGTGGAACTCAACATGCAACCAAGCCCTAGAGATAAGAAAATCTGGGTTTCAGAAATACAACAGTAGAAAATCCCAGAAAACTCAACGAGAATTTTATGAGACCAGAAAACAAGTATTCAAAACCATCAGGCAAGAGAAAAGAAAGCACCTGAAAGAACAACTGGAGTCAATTGAAGTAAACTTTAGAAACCACAACACAAGGGATTTCTATAGAACATTCACAGAAAAAATCCAATGATACATTCCACAGAACTCATGTTTCAGGAAACAAGACGGAAAATTGGCGCTTACTAATAAAGAAAACTGCCCAGAACTTGCACGGTACTTCTCAGAACTTCTTAACTGCCCCGAACCCACTGAAAGATTTCTCGAAGAAGCATCCAGTTTCACTCACCCAGAATCACCTCCACCAAACCAGGAAGAAATTCAGAGCCACATTAAACGACTAAAAAACAACAGAACCTCAGGAAGAGAGCGGTCGCCGTCACACCCGGCCTTAGAAAACCCACCACTTCCGATGAATGGATAATCAAATAGAAAAACAATAAAACTTACCCCATTACAGTAAATGTTGAAAGTGCTTTCATACAGAATGCAGGCAAGCTTTGTACGTGATCTTCCAGGTCACACTTTGCAATTCATCCTCATAAATCTTCAAAATTCCGGAGCGAATTACATTTTTCAGTTCTTCTATGGCGTGGGGGTTACTTCTATACACTCGTTCAAATTATCCCGCAAATAGAAGTCGCAAGGCTTTAAATCGGAGGAGTGAGTTGGACATAAACTTGCACTATTCATTCTGTTCCCGAAAATACCACATACTCCATTTATTGATGTTACCTCCAAGCGGTTTACAACATTAAAATAAGCAGAAATTAGAATATGGAGAATTTTCAGTCAAAACAATATAAAAGTAAGAATGAATTTAATCAGGTACAACCAACGGCAACTAACGATCAAGGATGTGGAAAGCGGAATGGACCCTACGAGGAGTGGGAACGTAAACTTTTGTGGATGATAGCTTAATTTAAGTTTTATTTTTCTATGAGAACAGTTTATTTAACATATTCAACATTTACAATGAATAACATAACAAAACACAAAATAGAAATAAACATAAACTTAACTCACTTTTCAAAAATAACCACGTATGAGAGACATGGACATAACCTTAAAACAGAATTGTTACAGAACAAGGAATTTAGGTTGACGTTAGCTTACAATTGCCGGCCCCGTGGTGTAGGGGTAGCGTGCCTCCCTCTTACCCGGAGGCCCCGGGTTCGATTCACGGCCAGGTCAGGGATTTTTACCTGGACCTGAGGGCTGGTTCGAGGTCCACTCAGCCTACGTGATTAGAATTTAAGGAGCTATCTGACGGTGAGATGGCGGCCCCGGTCTAGAAAGCCAAGAATAACGCCCGAGAGGATTCGTCGTGCTGACCACACGACACCTCGTAATCTGCAGGCCTTCGGGCTGAGCAGCGGTCGCTTGGTAGGCCAAGGCCCTTCAAGGGCTGTAGTGCCATGGGGTTTGGTTTGGTTTGGTTTGGTTTGGTTTGGTTTGGTTAGCTTACAATTACGAAGGATCCCGCCATGAGGTCACGTTTGACGAAACCCTACTTCGATGCTTAATATCAGTATACAGTGGACTAGTCCCTTATCTACATTTCATTTACCAAGAGTGGAATAAAGTTTACACATTAAAAGAAACTGAAAAAACAGTAGCGAGGTTAAAGGGGAATTCCTTCCTGGTAGAAAATTAATAAATGAAACATTTGACTTTTTCATAGAACTCTAGGACGACAAGCTTTATGGATAATTAAAGGTTGAAGTTAGGAACGATTTTACAGAAATCTTGCCTGAAGACAAAGTTGAGGGTGATTAAAATTACATTGAAATTCTAATTTACATTTATATTAAATCGTCACAAGTTGCTCACCCCAAGAGAAGCACGGTCAACACGTCCGTACGACCGGATTCCCAAAATCAGAATGCTCCCACACCGAAACGTGCTTCCCGAAGGTATCACAGACTAGGTGGGGAGACCGGAAGCAGCACAGCAGGAAAATTAACCAATGGGCGCACGAGTTTAATCTTCCGATTTATTTAATCCAGTCATTTTAAGTATTTTAATTTGACACTAGTCACTTTGTCCTTGCTACTTTCTCGAAGCTTGTAGATTTGTGCAGTAGAAGCACGCTCTAGAACAGAAGTTTCCAAATAGCTATATTTTGTGGCCCGCGGGGACTTTTAAAAATATTTTACGAAATGTGAAGAAAATTTACAAAAGTATATTTAATAGCTCGTTCAAAAATGTATTAATTTGTCTACCCTTTATATACCCAAGTCAGAACTAATTCATTCTTTGATCATATTTATTGTTTTTATGTAGTCACTTGGTCTGAATAGATTATTTTTTTTACTTAAAAAATTTAAATTTAAACTTCGGCGGAAAATGAGTCCTCACAAATGCCAGTGCTAAGTCTTAAACATTATTAAAATGGCTGCGGGATCCATGCCAACCTCGTTCTTGTCTCATTGGTGGTAATGGCTGATAGTGCTGTACACTCGCAGACATTTTAAGGGAATTATTCCTGGAAGTACATTGCTGGGATTCTAGGCTCTTAAAACTGTATACCGTAACGTTGTTCCCTTCACATTACTCCCACTGCATTATCCTTCTTTAAGTTTTATTTTGACTACATTATTAATTTCAGTTTGTCTTTAAGTAGTTTTCCTTTTTGTCGTTTGTCAAATATTAATTCAAATGAACTGACATTGTTGGGTGCTCTTCTTTCAAATTCAATGTCCTGAGTACAATAGTGTTTATTTTTAATTGCACTCTTTTATGAAATGGTAAAATACTGTTGTAAGCAATTAAGATGATTAAACCTTTATTTCAGTTGAACTATGCACATTATTTCACACTAATACCTCTGTTCTATTTGCGGAATTTTACGAAAATTGGCCTGCTATTAAAATGCAGCCCGCGAACATGCCTAGGTTTCCCAATGTGGCGCTCCAACCCTTACAAATTGGAAACATCTGCTCTAGAACATTTGACACGTGCTGATTAAAATTTTAGACGATCTTGAATTTACTTAAAGTAGGCCAAATATACAACAGAATTAAACACTCGTAGAACACGTCACAATTTAATTACAAGCGGTGTGTACTCTAGCCCTACCTCAATCAATCAATCCCTACTAATCTGCATTTAGGACAGTCGCCCAGGTGCAGATTCCCTATCTTTTGTTTTCCCAGCCTTTTTTTTTTTTTTTTTTTTTTTTTTGCTAGTTGCTTTACGTCGCACCGACACAGATAGGTCTTATGGCGACGAGCCTTTTTCTTAAATGATTGCAAATAAATTGGAGATTTATTGAACATCCCCCTTGGCAAGTTATTCCAATCCCTAACTCCCCTTCCTTTAAATGAATATTTGCCCCAGTTTGTCCTCTTGAATTCCAACTTTATCTTCATATTGTGATCTTTCCTACTTTTAAAGACACCACTCAAGTCTTCCCAGCCCAAACTTTGCAACATTTTTGTAACGCTACTCTTTTGTCGGAAATCACCCAGAACAAATCGAGCTGCTTTTCTTTGGATTTTTTCCAGTTCTTGAATCAAGTAAACCTGGTGAGGGTCCCATACACTGGAACCATATTCTAGTTGGGGTCTTACCAGAGACTTAAACGCCCTCTCATTTACATCCCTACTACAGCCCATAAACACACTCATAACCATGTGCAGAGATTGCAAAGAAATTGGAAATGTATTGAACATCACCCTTGGTAAGTTATTCCAGTCCCTAACTCCCCTTCCTTTAAACGAATATTTGACCCAATTTGTCCTCTTGAATTCCAACTTTATCTTCACATTGTGATCTTTCCTACTTTTAAAAGACACCACTAAAACCTTTGACACGTGCTGATTAAAATTAATTAGATAGGTCAATCGCGATACAGTCAAATTGACCTCCTGAATCCAGGATATCTGCTATATCTTGTTTACAATCATATTTATGCGATTACCCCAATGAAGATCTTTCCTTATATTAACACCTAGGTACTTACAATGATCCCCAAAGGGAATTTTCACCCCATCAACGCAGTAATTAAAACTGAGAGGACTTTTCCTATTTGTGAAACTCACAACCTGCCTTTTAATCCCGTTTATCATCATACCATTGCCTACTATCCATCTCACAACATTATCTAGGCCATTTTGCAGTTGCTCACAATCTTGTAACTTATTTATTACTCTGTACAGAATAACATTATCTTCAAAGAACCTTATCTCTGATTCCACTTCTTTACACATATCATTGATATATATAAGAAAACATAAAGGTCCAATAATACTGCCTTCAGGAATTCCCCTCTTAATTATTACAGGGTCAGATAAAGCTTCGCCTACTCTAATTCTCTGAGTTCTATTTTCTAGGAATATAGCCACCCATTCAGTCACTCTTTTCTCAAGTCCAATTGCACTAATTTTTGCCAGTAGTCTCCCATGATATACCCTATCAAATGCCTTAGATAGGTCAATTGACCTACTGAATCTAGGATATCTGCTATATCTTTCTTGAATCCTACAAGTTGAGCTTCAGTGGAATAACATTTCCTAAATCCAAACTGCCTTCTATCAAACCAGTTATTTCGCAAACATGTCGTATATAATCAGAAAGAATGCTTTCCCCCAAGCTTACATACAATGCATGTCAAACTGACTGCCCTGAAATTTTAGGCTTTATACACAGGGGCATAGATTTTTTTTTCTGATTTCATGAGTTAATATTTTCCTAGCATATGCATATTTGATCAAGGGGGACCAAGCACAAAAGGGATGTTAATTTACACTATGACTTTTTAAATTGATTAGTTATGCAAATGTGAAAATATCTTGTAAGCTCAGATATACCATACCCCTCTGTTATGTTATTTGATTCTTTATTGGAATTCAGAACACAATGGCATTTTAGAAATACAGTTCATTCATTTCTCATGAATATATTAATTGTGTGATCAGTTAATTTTTATAACTCATATTTATAGCACGGATATGCGGAGTTAAACTGCATGTATGATACAATGCCCAATCATACTTTGAGAAGTGATATAGTGTCTTGTGTTCCTTGTAGATGTATTTAGCTCATTCAAGGGACGGTACTAACATAACTTCTGTATACCCGAAGCTCATTTGTTCTGAGTTCATAATCCTATTACTCTTACTCATATTGAACAGTAACAGAATTGTTGAGTGCACTGTAGGTACATGATGTGTTCATTGATAATGAATGGTACTTATATAATAGTGTTATATTGACTGTAAAACGTATTACATTGCCCTTGTTGATAATATTGGCTATTTGTGGTGTAATTAAATAAAAATATGTAGATAGATCTTGTTAAACTTGTTATTAAATGCACATGTATAATTGTTAGATTTATTTATTCAGTTAATTTATTAAATTGTTGTTATCATGAATAAATAAGAGTTTTTAAAACTGTAAATAAATGGCATTGTAATATATTAACTTTCTTAAAGGTAAATTGCATGTGATTGGCTTTACATTGAGTGTATTCCTAGTTCAAACAATTCTCTGGATGAGGTGAACTGTTCTGAAAAAAAAAACAGTATTGACCCTATTACTTACTTTTAAAAGATGAATAGTTTATTCATGTAAATTAATTAAAATCCATGTTTTTCCATCTGTGATTAAATTGTCGGTGAACCTTTTTATGGATAAAAACTACGACAAAAATATACCATTATTAGTGTAATGAAATGGTTGTGTCACCTGATGTACATTTTTGAAGGTTTTCCTTCCCCCTGCTCTCTCTCAATTGTTGTCCACAAATCAATCAATCAATCAATCAATCAATCAATCAATCAATCAATCAATCAATCAATCAATCAATCAATCAATCAATTAATCAATCAATCAATTAATCACCTTGCTGAAATTATCTAAGTGACTTTTCCTGTTCAGTCAGTTGAGGAAACAATTGTTTAGTGTTAATTCTATTTATAGAGCAATAGTAACGGTGTCGTAAAAATGAACCCTACAATTCTTTTAGCACTAATAGCGCACCAAACTCCTATTTTGGAGTTTCATAAATTATTCTTGGATTCTTACGTGACTAATACCAGATATTTTGCGAATTTACACGCCCATGTAAATAAAACCACGCCTCATCAGAAAACAGCACTAATTCTGGATTTATTCCACTATTGTTGACAGACTGAAGAAGCCAACCGCAATAACGATTTCTTGCGGGTGGATTTCTTCGTCTTAAACTTTGCACTTATGTGGCTTTGTAAGGCTTAAATTTTAGTTTTATTTCCACTTGCCGTGCAGAAGAATATAAACCTCACTTCACTCAGCCAGTTTCCTTAAAGATTGTGGTGGGGATCACTCTCAAGTCTTTCATGGATATCCTGAATCTTTTAAGGCAATCGGTTGTTTAACTCGTCTTTGTTTAGCATTGAACCCACAGTTCCTAATTTATTCACAACTTTAATTCCGTAACGCGTTGGCACTTGCACTGTATTTATGTATGTATAATTTATGTCAGGGCCTCTTAGGGTGCATGCGCCGGTGCACTGCTCGGCGCATGATGCAAGAGACTTCACTAGGTTGACCAGTGTGCCAAACCCCACTCCTCTTTCCCTACACCCGTCTCGCCTGTTCGCCCTGTCTCCGCCTTCCTCACCTTCCCCGCTCTTTCTCCTCTCACTGCGAGATGTTTACAAGCGGTGAGCGGGGACAATGTTCTTTCATTTTGGTTTGAGCAGACAATCTCTAGCTCTTCTTTTCCTTTTTCTCAGTAACTATACCAGTGATGCCTGGAACAAGAGATCGGCTGACAGCAATACTGAAAGCGTTCTTTAAATCGTTACAATCAGGAATACTCGCACGTAATCTAGTTTTCGTACGAGTCAAAACAGGAAAAGAAACAACTTTCACATATACATAGGGAATCCAGACACAGAAATAAACTTAGCTGCTTCTCGATGCAGCTTAGGAAAATTTTTCTTCTGGTAGAATTCGAGCAAAGCCTATGTATTGAAAAATAAATCTCTTTGATAATCACGTAATTATTGTCCCGCATTTGGCTTTATCATCACGACTGAAAAAATTTAAGAAGTTCCCAGTTTGATTGAAATGGACTTCAGGACGTCTTTGCTTTCTTCGAAATAGGTTGCTCCCTTATTATGTTGTTTTCTTGCGCCTATCTGTTTCACTGATAAACAAGCCGTCTATCACCGAAAGCTTCGTCGCTCAGAGCACACTACACCATACGAGTCAAGCCGAAGTGAGCCGAGTCGGACCGATGCACAGTGCACAGAGCCTCTGCGCCTCGGTTTGCACGCAATCTAGTTTTTGTACGAGTCAAAACAGAAGAAAAACACTTCCACATACGCATGGGGAACCAGTCATAGAAATAAACTTAGCTGCTTCTCGATGCAGCTTAGGAAAATTTTCCTTCTGGTAGAATTCGAGCAAACCCTATATATTGAAAAATAGATCTTTTTGATGATCACGTAATTATTGTCCCGCATTTGGCTTTATCGTCACGACCGAGAAAAAAATTAAGAAGTTCCCAGTTCGATTGAAATGGACTTTAGGACGTCTGCGAAATAGGTTGCTCCCTTATTATGTTGTTGTCTTGCGCCTATCTATTTCACTGATAAACAAGCTGTCCATCACCGAAAGCTTCGTCGCTCAGAGCACACTACACCATATGAGTCAAGCCGAATTGAGCCGAGTCGGACCGATGCACTGTGCACGGAGCCTCTGCGCCTCGGTTTGCACGCGTGAAATTTTGGGCGTTTGAGAGGCCCTGCTTTATGTTATATCGATACAAGCAGTAGAGAATACAAAATCTGTTCTTAGAAACGTTGCATTCCATTTCCAATATTGCATAAGATTCTGGTACGTTCTAAGTAAAATGTAGGATAGTGCACTTCTATAGACATAAAGACTGTGTTAGGTTACTTCAACTGCATATCGGAAGACATTTATGATATGTGTCCAAAAGATCATCTGGTGTTAAAAAATTACACGATGTTCGGCGCGACCCATGCTTATCGACGGTACCAACGTGAGTTACTTTGGTAAAGAAAGAATCAGTCAATATCGCGTGGTCAACTTCGACAGCAAGACATGCAGTAGTAGGCTAGAATGGGGTCTCAAACTTTCAGCAGTGTTGTCCACCTGCTCATGGAAGTGTGGATTCCCACTCGTGCAACTAAGCCACCAGAAAGTCTTGGATGATTCAAGAAATGTCAAAGCGTGACGTTGGTTTACGGTTTACTCGTCCCTGCGACTACTGCCAGATCTCGAAACAAGATTGCTTGCTGTACTTTGACTGTGTCGTTTTGTAGTAAGGGCAGAGTGTCGATCTTCTCGTGTAGTTGTACGAAATACAGTAGAGATAATACAAGACAGTCTGCGAGATATCCAGAGACAGAGACAGCGATTAGAGCTCTGTCTAGCGGAATGACCTAGAGTTACTGATTCTATCATACGAGCGCGTGTATTTGTTTGTGAAGTTTTAGGTGTTATTTATGCATTTGCAGTAAGTTAACATAAGTAAATAGCAGCGTGTATCATTCCATTATATCTCAACATGAGTGGAAAGATATGTGCTGTGTTTGGGTGCAATAACTGTGAAGTGTAGAAGAATTCGCGGTCTTTCTTCCGTTTCCCTCGCGACAATAAAATGTAAATGAATATTATGTTTGCACATATATTCCTCCAGTGACAAAGATATTTTTACAGTACTTCCTAAACTTCTGACCTGCGCGACCCATATTTTAACTGGCTTAAAATATTATAAGCTTATTTAATTGTATAGTGCAGCAGTTAACCTTCAATACCGATGTGTTGTTGTAGATTAGGACTGTGAGTTTTGAAATGTTAGAAAAGTGACTTCGATAAGGTATATATGAAAGAAGGACGTTACGCTTGAATAAGAATTATACGATCTGTTCAGATCATTTTCAGGTCAGCGACTTTACAAATCCCCGACTATACAGCGAATTAATTCTCTAATTGTACGTAAATATTCATTAAAACATAACTATTGATAGCATTGTCACAGTTTTCTTTATTTTATCCCTTTTCTCAGATTAAAGCCGTGACTTGTACCAACACACAATCTCCCAAAAAAATGAAACATCAAATGCTATCGACTCTTCTGAAAGGGATAGTCCTTCCAAGAGAAAAAGACAGGAAAGTGCCAAGCTTCTTAATGACAAGTGTCTTAATGTGATGATACAATGCTTTTAAATGACGAAATAGACAATTCTAACCGGAAAAGTTCAGGCAGGAATGCTAAAGCAAAAAATAAAGTAATGCATAAATGAAAGATCAAGCCCTTTCAGAGCAGTGCATTTCATTATGAGCAATCCCATTTGCTTCTGCCAGATCAAATGCCAGACATGGGCGCCCATATGACAGTTTGTAGTGGGGGGGGGGGGGTGGCTAGACCTGGGGGTATGTAGTATTTTTAATATTTTGGAAGATGAATGGCGACTTGTATTCCGTGGTAGAATGACACCCACGGTATCCGCTGCCTGTTGGTGGGGGCGGTACTACCACTTCTACGTAATACCGACTTTTAAATCATTTTCTTGAAAGAAAAACACCTGACTACATTAGATTTTTTCCTTTCTTTGCGAGCTAGGGAGGGGCCGCGGCCGCCCTTGCCCCCGGGCATGGGCGCTCTTGATGCCAGACGACGAAGTTCTACGATGTCGTAAAACATATGTGATAAGAGCAACAGGTGATCACGAATTTCTTTCTCTTGTTCTTCAGAAAATAAAGGTTTTCACCCCAACGCAGGTTTTTCTAATTTACTGTCTTTCAGCCTATCTCCTAATGTTGTTCTTGGTATGTTGAACGTCATAGACATCCTTTTAACAGCCCGGCCATCATTCACTGCTTTAGTAGCTTTTGGCAAATCCTTTCGGTAGTCCATGTAACCTTTTCTGTTCTTCTCAGTCTATTTTGAGGCATCTGCAAATAAAAGAATATAATTGCACCCACTGAAAAGTTGCATGGGGGAATAACTCCACCTGCGAGGGCATTACCCCTTTAGCACATGGCTATCGTTGTATCGAAATGCTACCTAACTAACAAATCTAACAACACAAATGTTTATTATTACGGTAATATTGATCAAACTTTCATAAAATATAACCGTAATTTGACGATCGCTAATTTAAACTACCCTTAGCTCAGTTTATTTGATGTCGCAAAATAAGATGATAAAGGTTGATTCTAGATTTTTAATCTCCAAGCAGAAATACGTTTACTTACTGGAAACTGACATACCTTGCAGTGTTTCGGTAGTCATCCGCTAGAGATCACACTTATTCGCGCACATGTTCGACGCGCGGTTATTCAAATTTAACTGGTCGTGGTAATGCCCACGGTGGCGGAATTCCCCCACCTTCCCCTACATAGATGACGAACACTGGTTACCATGGTTACCATGATGTCGGAAAATTGCCGACGCTAATACCAGACAGGCCCCACCAGCCCTAAAATATGTTATCCATGTTAAAACAGATCTGAGAAGACAATTAGAGCAGAAAGTTATATTGCAATGAAAAGGCATAACTGTTGTAGATTTAGAAATAAAGCATGTAATAATGATATCGCAAATTGGATTGAAATATTGGATATTTTAAGGTTGCATGGAACCGTTTTGTGACAACAGACTAGTCCTTGGACAGAGTATTTGTTGATTAGTATCTCTGCAGTTCCCTCAGTAGTTTGTTCCGCACAAGAATACAGAGTTCCGAGTTCCGAGCATATCCACAGGAATACGATTCGTCCCTGAGAATATGCACGCCATCTCTGTTTGTGTTAATCAACTAGCTGCTGGGCGCTGTGCATTACGGCAGGATGGAGAAGCTCATTGCTAGTGGACCAATGACCGCGAGTAACCTAGGAGAACGTGGTCGGATGCCACCCGCGGCTCATTCGAGAGCGAAATCGGACGAGAACGGGGCACCAGGAACAATGTCACGTGCAGCGTGATGCAATGTGCACTTCCGGCCTCTCTGGGCTGGCCATTTCATTCATATCTGAACTACTTCCTTACTCCTAGGTCATCGTGCCTTTGATCGATTTAACCCTGCCACATAACTTCAGTGACACAGAATTCAAAGCAGATTTTTTTATACAGTCATGTTGTAGCACTCAGATTGGGAATGTCAACTTCTCGAAAGCAAATCAAGACACTCCAAAAATGTATCGTTTCATAGCAATATTGTTCGATCAGTGACGTAGGCAAATAAAAAGCCACGAGTCTTGCATAGCCTACTTTCTTTACTCCTTACTTCGTGGAATTTCAAAAGCTTTCTTGTTTAAAATTAACCCCGACCGCCCTCCCGCCACACCAACCCCCACCCCACCCCCCTGTTTTTCCTCTCTGTTCGCCCTAAAGTTAAATTGGGATTCTTAGTCATCACGATGAACAATTATAATCATAAATTACTCCAGAAACTTGTAAGTAGCTATTAAGAATGTGCTTTTTTCCACCTGTGCTTTTCTATACCCTATTACGGAAAATACTATACCGGTAATACTAGTAGCACCAGTAGCCTATTTAATTTCAAGTGTCAAGGTAGACCTACCTAACCAGTGGCATAACATTAGGGCCTACAAGGCCTGCAATGCAGATAGGCCCAGGGCTTAAGGGGGCCTGCACAAACATTCCTGCAAAAAAAAAAAAAAAAAAAGTCAGCCGAATGCCATTCTGCATAGGAAAGGTGATATCACAATGTTATTATTGAATGGATTTAAAAAAGATAACTTTTACAAATTGTAAGTAGAGGAATAGTCATGTGACTGCCTGTAGATGCAGTTTTGTGTTGAGTTTAGCACACACACACACACCTCTCATTAAACTTCCTCACAAAACGCTATTAAAAAACGTCGCCTTGACAACCTACGTAGCTGATTGCGAAGTGGTAGTGGTGGTGGTGATTCTTGTTTTAAGCAATACAATTATAATTTCAGACTCACTCATAGCATTTTATCTGTATCAATTCTTCCTGTTATCGTTTCTTCCACGGAAAGAATATGTTTGAAAATATACTAGCAAGATACCCGTGTTTCGCTACGGTTTTAAACTGAAATTTATTCAAAATTTTAAATTTTGGAGAGTCCACTGTCTGCTGAGCCTGTAAAATACGCCCTCAGTTCGTACGTCAAACATTTTTGGGGGAATTGTTATTTATTTTCTGATCTAACACTCATTTGAACCCAAACGAAAGAATTTGAATGATTTAAAGCATATCTTATTTAAGATCTAGGACGTAAAAGCGACCAACCTGTGCAATTTTGATTTTGTACGTCGAACAGTACTGGAGAAATGAATACTTTTTTAAGGGTTGAATGTTTTTAAATATTTATTAACATCTAGGATATAGAAGACCACCCTTCATAAAAAAAAGTTAGTGTCTGAAACGGTTTCGGAAGAATGGATATTATGTTTTTGATAGTCAACAATCATCTAATCTCCTTAGGGGAGAAATATTTTGAAGTATACAATATTTTACACCTAGGACATAAAAGAAGAACCTTCTCGTAAAATTACAACTTTGTACTACATCGGACGGTCTTGGGGGGATGAATAATTTCGTTTACGAAGCTAACCACATTTAACACTTTAGTGGTGCAACGTTAAAAATATTTCCTATTTCACACCTAGGATTTAAAATATATACCGCTATTTGGAATTTTGTCTTCGTACGTTAAATCGTTTCGGAGGAAGGAAGGAAGTTATTTTTTTCAGGATCTTAACCCCCCATTTAACTCTCTGAGCGGTTAAATTTGTTTCAAACCTTCTGTTATTTAACACCTATGATATCATTTGAAATGTTAACTCCATAATTCAAACGGTTACATATAAATGCGTATTTTTGTGATCATTCCTCGCCCCAGCCAAAACTCCCTTAGGGGTGTATTGTTTTAAGTCCACGTCTTATTTGTATCTCATAAAAAGAATTCAACTCATTTTACACCCCCTTACACACTTCAGCTTTCGTTAATATCGGTAAATCAACCCCAGAATTCCCCATCAACAGAGGTGTCAAACAAGGTGATCCCATCTCCCCGAAACTATTCTCAGCGGTCCTAGAGATGGCTATGTCTAAGCTGAGCTGGGAAGAAAAGGGAATTAGAATTAATGGGAAAAGGCTAAATAACTTGAGATTTGCAGATGATATTGCTTTACTGGCAAACGACTTCGAAGAGCTCCAGACCTTAATTACAGATCTTGCATTAGAATGTCAGTTGATTGGCCTAAGCATAAACCTTTCCAAAACAAAAGTTATGTCCAACGAATGGGTTCAAGCTGGAAATGTGAATATTAAGAACATACCATTAGAAGAGGTCAGTGATTACATCTACCTTGGCCAGATTATAAATATGACAGGTGATATAAGACCAGAAATCTATAGGCGCATCAAGCTCGGATGGCAAGCATTTGGAAGGAATTCTTCAGTATTAAGATCAAAAATGCCAGCAAATCTGAAGAAAACAGTATTTGACCAATGCATCCTTCCTGTGCTGACTTATGGCTGTGAGACTTGGACTCTGAACGAATTCACAAAAGGGAAACTTCGGACCGCGCAGAGAGCCATGGAAAGGTCAATGCTAGGCTATACAAAGAAAGATAGGAAAAGAGCTGATGACATCCGGTCTGTTACAAAGGTTAAAGACATCTTAGAGAGAGTACGCTCCTTAAAATGGCAGTGGGCTGGCCATGTTGCACGAAGAAATGATGATAGATGGACAAAACTAGTGCTGGAGTGGAGTCCGAGAGAACATCGAAGGCCTAGAGGAAGACCACCGGACAGATGGGACAAAGATATCAAGAAGATCGCTGGTACCACTTGGATGAGATCTGCCCAAGACCGTTCTACTTGGAGAAGACTGTTGAAGGCCTACCTATACCCACGACTTAAAGAGGCCACATCATTTTAATGATTGAAATGGCTGATTGTATATACACACTTTAAGTTTAAACCACTTCCACCCTCCACCGCCACAAAATACTTGTGTCTTTATTTTTAAAGGAGATTCCAAATACCAATTTTCTCGTCCGTAACAGCTTTCGTGTTCGAGATATAAGTATCCTCAAACGAAAAATTCAACTCATTTTTCAATTCATTTATCTCCCCCTTAATTGATTTTACGAAAAAAAGAAAAAGAATACGTATTTACTTTTAAAGATATTCCAAATACAAATTTTCATGTCTGCAACATCTTCAGGTTTTGAGATACAAGTATCCTCATAAAAAGCATGCAACCCCTTTTTCAGTCCTTTTTACAACTCCCATCCCTTGCGCGTTTCTTCCGAAACAAAAAATACGTGTTACTTTATTTTTAAAGGATATTAAAAATACCAACGTTCACGTCTGTAATATGATAAGTTTTTGAGATATAAGTACCTCATAAAAATAATTCAACGCCTTTTTCGGACCTTTTTACGACCCCCTTATGTGAATTTTCCGAAAACCAAAAAATACGTGTCTTTATTTTTAAAGGAGATTCCAAATACCAATGTCCACGTCTGTAATATCTTCAGTTTTTGCGACACCAATATCCTAATATAAATAATTCAACCTCCATTTTCAGTCATTTTACACCCCCTACCACCACAAGTGTTTCTTCAGAAAACAAAAAATAACGTGTTACTTTATTCTTAAAAGAGGTTAAAAATACCAATTTTCACGTCTGTAATATGTTAAGTTTTTGAGATATACTGTAGATATGCTCATTTTAAAAATTCACCCTCCTTAACACTTCCCTTCAAGTGAATTTTCAAAAAACAAATTATGTGTGTTCCTTTACTTTTACAGGAGATTCCAAATACCAGTTTTCACGTCTGTAACATGTTACGTTTAGGAGATATATTGTAGATATATTCATTTTAAAAATCCCCCTCTTTGTCACTCCTGTTTACCCTTTCTTATGGAGATTACTAAAAACAAAAAATACGTGTTTTTTTTATTTTTAAAGGAGATTCCAAATACCAATATTCATGACTGTAATATCTTCAGTTTTTGAGATACAAGTATCTTCATAAAAGGTATTCAACCCATTTTTCACCTTTTTTCGCCCTCCTTAAGAGGATTTTCGAAAACAAAAAATGCATGCTTCCTTATTTTTAAAGGATATTCCAAACACCAATTACCTCATCTTTAAACTGTTAATGGTTTGAGATATACGTAGATACACTCATTCTGAAAATTTACCCCCATTTTCACCCCTTAGCGACGGAATATCCAAAAATTCTCCCTTAGTGAGAACCTACATTGTACTGTAGTTCATTTCTTTATGTCCAGTAGTTCTGGCTCGGCGATGATGAATCAGTCAGTCAGTCAGTCAGTCAGTCAGTCAGTCAGTCAGTCAGTCAGTCAGTCAGTCAGTCAGTCAGTCAGTCAGTCAGGACATGTTATTTTATATATATAGACTAGCAGTTACCCGCGGCTTCGCTCGTGTGGATTTTGTAATTCGATATAAATGTAATCGTTCCTCGGTACTGTGCTAAGACATTATCTGAAAATCCCTTAAGTATAAAAAATCACCAAAAGTTGTGTTTTTATTTACCCCAGAAACTCTTTGTAAACCACTTTTGTGGTATTGTCTTTTGGGGCTAAGATGAGCATGCGACATATAACTGTACACGTGAGAAAGTCTTCTGTCAAGTCGAAAAAACCAACATTATTTTATTTAAAAGAGATTCCTTATACCCAGTTCCACGTCTGTAACATCTTCAGTTTTGTATATGTAAGTATCTTCATAAAAAGAATTGAACACCTTTATCAGTCCTTCGCCCACCCCCCACCCCCTCCCACACCTAAGTGGATTTTCCGAAAACAAAAAAGTATGTTTCTTTATTTTTGAAGAAGATTCCAAATATCAATTTTTACATCTGTAACATCTTCAGTGTTTGGGATATAAGTATGCTCATAAAAATAATTCAACTCTTTTTTTTTCACTTCTTTTCATCGCCGTTAAGTACTGAAACCGTACAGTGTCCTGTACAGCTCCATGGGAATGATATGGGCCTTTATACTCCATTAAAATTACTCCAAAAGGTCGCGTCATTGGTAGCAGTATGGGCGAAGGGCATCGAGCGGCGGCATGCCAGAATGGAACCCGCGAAAAGAGCACTTGCCAGACAAAGGGAGGACAAAGGAACAGCCAAGCCCTCGCGGAAATACGCTCTCAACGTGCAGAGAGAGATAGAAAGGGGACGCGATGCTGGAGTAGTCAGATACGCCCCGAGGTGGGGCCTAGCTTCCCAGAGTTCCAAACGAACATAAGGAACTTCCGGTTTTTTATGCACATGTCACGGGTGCCAACGTCGCGTAAAACGGGGCGATATTTTAATCCAGACATAGGAAAATTATGTGAGACACACCATTGAATAGAGCGGAATTTTCTGCGTTCTACAGACTAAAAATATGTAATAACTTATGCAGGGGAAGAAATGAGGTCACCAGCTGTCAAGATGTAACATATCGCTAACACATGTGGACATAGCGGCGTCACCCACGCCAAGAATCGCGCTTAGGAGATAGCTCCACCCCCCAGAGGACGCTATGAATTAATCAAAGGCGGGAAGCAAATTACATAAAAACTGCTGATCGGAGATCCGGCACGCCTGGCTCAAATGAAAGAGGAGACAGAGGGCTACAAGATGCAATATTTAAATATCTTCAATTCTTGGTGTGAAAGGAGCTCTGGTTCTTAATGAACCGTGAAGGTTTACACCCCCGAGCTTCCGGCGGGTAAGATAATATAAGCCGGGCAGGCCATTGTAGAGACAGTTGTTCTTTCACGGGTCGTGAGACGGACACTGCGTCCCGCGGTGCTCCAGTTACAGTCAGAAACCCTTGTACAAGAGCCTTTGTGTAGTGAACGGGAGGCCAAACGAGCCTAGGTGAATTGTTTCTGTGCTGCGTGTCAAACTAGTAAAAACCGCGAGCATATTTTACGAACAAGTATTAGAATTCGGCTGATAAACTGCCGGTTTAATGAGTCAGTGAAATTCATAATTAGGTATCACCCAAAGTGTTACTTTGAATCAGGGGCTCGAGTCTCGTGAGCCACCCGATTCTTACTGTGAACGCGCTCGCCGTGGTTTGAAAGGCCGTCTTATTCGTGGGTGTAAACTCTGAAATAGAGGACGTGTGACGAGTGTAAAAGTGTTACCCAATTGGATTACTGTAAGATTTCAGCTGTGACGAGTTCCCCAGGATGTCGGACCTGAATGGACCAGGGATGAAGGACTGCACGCCCGCCACCTACCGAGTGGTCATGGAGTACTAAGAACTTCACCATGGGTCTCCCGTGGCGGAAGAGACAACGGCCACCAAACAGATGAGTGATGTCCAAATTTAATTTCTAAGCATGACATAACCCGGGGATAGGATTAGCGTTCTTTTGTAAATATCAAAATGTTGTAAGTTAATGCATGTCCTATATGGAATTTTTATTGATTTTTATAATGTTGAAGTAAAATTCAAGGGGCTAAATCCCCGGACGACTCATATTTCTTTCTTAATGATTAGCTTATCGTGAGGGTTATATTTTTAGTAAAATGGAGAATGTCCTAGCAAATATGGGAACAAGGTTAGGAGAATATTTGAGTTTCCCGTAGGGGCGGTTGGAAAAATAGTGTTGGCAAGCAGGGAAACATGTCGAAATATTGGTAGTCACTGTCCCACGAGGTTGTCAAATATGCCAGGGAAACTCATGGGTCAGTCAGATAATGCATGCCTAGCTTACAGATATAATCCGTGCATGTACATCAAGAATGAAGAAAATCCCGACCGGGAGAGGTACATACTGTGTGATCTAGATAGGTGTGAGGGACCATGTGCAAGTCTCCCGTGATTTTTGATTAATGGGCCATAATGGTTTGGAGTGTATTTTTTTTATCTATAGCCGGGGTAGACCCAGGGGCATGAGTCCCTAATCTTTGGCCAGAAGGTTTAAATATAAGTGTATTTATGTGGTATGAACGAGGAGCCATGAGAGCCATATGCCCAAGGGAAGAAGATACGCGATATGAGACATAGTGGGACGGCTGAATGCCCGAGTAATTTACGATGAAATGAGTTAGAAATGATTGTGCCTATAGCCGGCGCTCAGCGATAATACTGAGAGAGAATAAAAGAGTATTTTATGGGAATTCCATAATGATATGAATAAACAAATAAAATGGGCCGCGGATGTGTCCCCGAGACGAGAGGGTGACGTTTGAGGGAGAGAAGAATTTGAATGGCCGTGCGAAGTGAATGACCGGCATCCTTTATTTTTTGTGAAGGTCTAGCTCTCGCCCTCGGGACAAAGGGGTCCCGTCTCGCATTGTGTTAGGGCTTGGAGCCTGGTCTGCTCGCGTCTTTTGTTTGGGTTAAATGGCTTAGCTAAGAATACTTGTATAATGATAATATCACGGTAACTTCTTTTAGAAGGTATTTAATAAATGAATAGGGATTCCCCCAGATATCCGGCGAGATGAGATTGTAGCTATTCTCGGTATCTACAGAAACCCACAGTACCTCTCGGTCGGGAGTCTGCCAGTTCGACGCCGGATGATGACGGCGCCCTTGAGCGAGCTGCTTCCAAGCTTGCGCTTTGGGCCGGAGACAGCGATAACCATGCTGTTTTCTTTTCTAGGAATGGTTCTCCTGTGTGCATGAAGTGTATATATCCATATGTTTGTGTATGTTTCGTAATGATGTGCACATATTTTTGAGTTCAAACAGAACCTATGTGCACGCCGTGTGGTCTTGGTGACAGATGAGAAGTCCGGGGTTTAGCAAAAATGGTATTTGTGTTTGTTTGTGCATTATGCAAATGTGTCTTTTAATATGATATTATGTAGCGTAGGCCCCGGTTATGTTCGTGCTTAGAACAGCTAGTAATATTTGTGAATAAGGACATCAGGTCATCCCACGGTGTGATCGACAGAATAATGTACAAATTTCATGAACGGTATGAATTTATGAGGAAAAATGAACGATAGCAAGTCGCAAAACCTCAATCATACCGTTATGCAGACGACGCCCATGGGCGATTCGTATTTTTAAATGATTATTATTTTCTTTTCCTCCCATATGTGGAGAGTCATTGTATAGTGCTGTATCAATTTTTTTTAATGGTCATATTTGAATAAATTTGCATTCGTACCCCCTATTTAATGATTCTTGTCATTTGTAGCAGTGTTAAGCAGTATCCAATAGGCATTTGAACCCAGAGATCCTACTTTCATATTATAGACATAAGGCTCCATCTTAAGTATTGTTGTTGTTGTTTTCTTTCGAACGTACCACTTCCCCAAGTGCTCAGGCTGCCGGGCCGGCACAGAAAGTAGGAAGGGGAGCGGTCCGAAGCTCGTTAAGCAATTCGACCCGCTCTTCAATCCAAATCTCATCCGTGGGTGTTTACCCCGTTACGTGGAGGCATTTTTATGCGTGGGTCATCCATTCGAAGCCCGGTAGGGTGTATAATTGGCGCCCTTCGTGGATGGGCATTGTTTATAGTTTACGCTGGAGCATTTTGAGTAATAGATAGGCCGCCCACAGGGAGGATAGTGTGCTATGATGGAGTCAAATTGCCAGGTTCGTGCCACAATCTGATTACATTTGGTATCGAACGGGTTGGCAATTATTTGGAATGGAGTACCCGCCACGTAACCGAACGGATGGAGACGTTAAGCACATGTCCGAAGTGCTAAGATTCAGAATGATAGAGTGGATACTGCAAGGGTTGTTCAGATTGTGTGATACTCAGCAAGACTGTCATGGTCATCGTACGGGTGTGCGTAAGTCACAACTCGTGATGATAACTCACACAAGATCAGCCATGAAAGGGAGCGACGTGAATAATAAATAGGATAGGAAAATGACAAGAAAAAAAAAATCATGTGTCCAGTTTAAGTGGAAATCCGCATGAGTGTCGCTCATAAATTCAAAATGGATACCCGGGACAGACTATGAAGTTGTCAGTTCGTTGGGAGATAATGTTATGGTTCTCTCAGTGTGAGGTTAAAACGGCCGGCAAAATTCTTCAAATTTCGCCAGTTACGGGTATCGGCCAAAGATTGTGCGCTGAGGTAACAACATTTGGCAAATATAAATATTTTTTTCGAGATGGCTTTAGACGCCGCGGATAGAGCATGGTACCTCAACCCAGGCTCTAATTTTTGCGCAGTGACAGATGCGATGTTGCCAGTTTGAGACGGGTAATTGTCTGCTAACGTCATCTTACCAATCTCAAGGTGATAACATCCATTAGTGACTGGGGTATGCCATGTTTCCGGCATACGTAAAATCGAGCCCACGGTAGGCCGCGCGCGTGACCGGAAAACTTATTCCAGGATAAAGGGCTAACGTAGAATCAGCATTATTATTGTTATTATTATTGTCAAATGATATGACGAAATTTCCTATACAATGAATTATGACATTAATATGGTAGGGGGCGTGACATAAGCCGTTTGTAGGCCCAGTTTGGATTGATTTGTTGGAATTTCGAGTAAAGTTAGGTCACGCTGAAATTTGCATTAAATATTAGAATGTATCTATGCTTTCTGTCGATCACCGGTGGTCATTTTCTGCCCACGGGAGATCCGCTTTCTCCAAAATTGATTTTAATATGGACATGGAGGTCATGAGGGAAATGATGTGCCAGTTATTGGCAGAACAATTAGGCAAGCAGGCAACAGATGTTAAAGCGGATGTTAAAGCGGAGTTCGAGAAGCAGGGAGAACTTTTAAAGGACAGAATGACGGAACAATTAAATCAGCAGGCAGCGGACTTTAAGGCGCAGTTTGACACGCAGGCAGAGCTTTGCCAGGCTCAGGCGGCTACGAATAAGGCTTCGTTAGACGAGCTCGCAGAGGATATGAGACTAGGTCGTGAACGTAGCGACGAAAACGCCGCGAGACTGGAGGCAAAGATGACCGAGGCGTTAGAGGGGAAGTTAGAAGACGTCATCCAGCAATTAAAGCAAGTGGAGATTAGGGTGACGAATAGGATCGACGTGACGGACACTAGGGTGAGCGCGTGCGAGGAAGAGATGGAGAAGGTGAGCACCCGCGTAGAGGAGGTTGCAAGAGACATGCAGGAAGCCAAGGCGGAAGTCCGAGAATTAAGGACACAGACGACGGAGGCCCTCGGCAAGGTGGCAAAAGAGGTCAGTGACCGTCTGACCCAAGTGCAGGATATTGCGACCGCCAAGATCAAGGAAGTCCAGTCTCAGGCCCATGGAGAAGTTATGGAGCTTCGGAAGGAGATGACCGAAGAAATAGGAGTAGGAAGAATCGGTAAAGTTTCTACAGAGCATATAGTGAAGGCAGATGGGAACAACGGAGCAGAGAAGGTGGCTACTAAGAGGGATACCGAAATAGACGCATCCGAAACCCAATGTGACGTCAAGATAGATGAAACTGACGTACGGCGACCACCAGGCTTGGAGATGAGTGACATGGATGGCGGAGTGTACTCAAGAGTGGAAGAAATAGTGGAGATAATAGATGACGTCGCGATAAGCCATCTGGAGCCGAGAGAAGAAGTAGGAACTGAATTGGTAAGAGCAGGAACAGCGAGAATGGCTAAGGACATAGAAGCGTCAGTTGGAGATACTAGGGAGTCGAACTCAGGACTAGAAGATATGGAGTCACGCGTACATCAGGCAGAGATCGAACTCAAACCAGAAGATTTAGTGGAAAGAGATGCAACCCCAGATGTCGAAAGGAAGTGCGAGATGGAAAGGTCAAAGAATGAAGCCAGGGAGTGTGGCTCGCTAATGGACATAGCAGTAGCCATGGAACAGAGGGACACGAACTGCTGGGAGCAGGTAGTGAACTCCAGAGAAGAAAGGAAGACATTGGGTCATCGGGGAGCAGAGCTGAAAGAAGGGTGCGAGCTATACTTAAGTACCCAGGCCATTGTGAGTGGGCAAGAGGCGACAGGCGTATCCCTAGCGTATAATGAAAGAAAGGTCGCTAATGTAAATGTAATGGGAGAAGTAAGTACGAGCGCTAATTCTCGTACGGAGCTCAGTGAACAGGTGATGGAGAACAAACAGTTTCAACCAGCTGGAGAATCGAACTGGGTATCTCAGCCCAGAAGAAGGAAGAAGAATGTATTAGGTCGACGTAAAAGACGATACCGCTACAAGTACGGATGGTTCACTAGACGGAGGAAATTGCTGTCAGGAAGAGAGGAACGACGCTACGGAAGGACCATGAGATCGCGACCCGTGCAGCGTACCTTACGTAATAACAGAGCTCGGAAGAAGGAGGACCGGTGCAGCTACGGGAACGTTAGCGCAGGAAAGAAGGAAGAAGGGAAGAATTGTGAACCTCATCCTAAGAAATGCAGAGGCAGGGGCATCCAATTAGACCCCCACGTCTCAGATTACGATCCCGGAGGGCGAAGAGAGGATCTGCAGGATTGATAGCGAATTGTGGTCGCATGAGAAACTGTATATTATGTAAATAAATTTCACCATAGGTGTGAGCAATTTTTTTTTCTTGCCACATATTTTTAAGGGGGCACGAATATATTATTAATTATGTATCAGATGAGACCAAGGTGGATTCAGCGGGAGCCCAGGAGGAGTAAACTGAACTTACGTGAAGACAACGGTGCAAGATGTCCAGGCTTAAGCCGAGAAGAGTATGACGGCGAGGAATTATTACCATAGTTTACGGAACCCTTCATCGGAACCTAAAGAATAACACTTACGAAGTACAGTCAATGGACGGAAGAACAGAGACCGCTTACAACGCTGCTGATAACCAAATTTTACCATGCCCCAGGACAACACCCTGAAGAAGGTCCGGAGGAAGAAGAACCAGGAGAAGCCGAGGATGACGAGGACAACCCGGATCCAATGGAAGAAATGGAAGCCGATGAAGAAGATGATGCCGTGAATCACATTGTTTTGGAAGAAGGGAGCGAGTCCGAGGCATCAGCCTGTGAAGATTGTCCAGAATGTTCTGAGAGGACCGGTCTTAGGAATGCTTTAATTAATCTATGCTACCAGATACAACTGGAGAACACAGAGTTGGCCGAGAAGGTCCACCAGTTTCGCGACCAACACCAATGACTACTTTCCGAGACAGTTAAAAGGGAAAGAAAAATCCCGAGTTCGTGATTTTTCTTTGATGAAGTAGGAGGAGAATGAAACCGTACAGTGTCCTGTACAGCTCCATGGGAATGATATGGGCCTTTATACTCCATTAAAATTACTCCAAAAGGTCGCGTCATTGGTAGCAGTATGGGCGAAGGGCATCGAGCGGCGGCATGCCAGAATGGAACCCGCGAAAAGAGCACTTGCCAGACAAAGGGAGGACAAAGGAACAGCCAAGCCCTCGCGGAAATACGCTCTCAACGTGCAGAGAGAGATAGAAAGGGGACGCGATGCTGGAGTAGTCAGATACGCCCCGAGGTGGGGCCTAGCTTCCCAGAGTTCCAAACGAACATAAGGAACTTCCGGTTTTTTATGCACATGTCACGGGTGCCAACGTCGCGTAAAACGGGGCGATATTTTAATCCAGACATAGGAAAATTATGTGAGACACACCATTGAATAGAGCGGAATTTTCTGCGTTCTACAGACTAAAAATATGTAATAACTTATGCAGGGGAAGAAATGAGGTCACCAGCTGTCAAGATGTAACATATCGCTAACACATGTGGACATAGCGGCGTCACCCACGCCAAGAATCGCGCTTAGGAGATAGCTCCACCCCCCAGAGGACGCTATGAATTAATCAAAGGCGGGAAGCAAATTACATAAAAACTGCTGATCGGAGATCCGGCACGCCTGGCTCAAATGAAAGAGGAGACAGAGGGCTACAAGATGCAATATTTAAATATCTTCAATTCTTGGTGTGAAAGGAGCTCTGGTTCTTAATGAACCGTGAAGGTTTACACCCCCGAGCTTCCGGCGGGTAAGATAATATAAGCCGGGCAGGCCATTGTAGAGACAGTTGTTCTTTCACGGGTCGTGAGACGGACACTGCGTCCCGCGGTGCTCCAGTTACAGTCAGAAACCCTTGTACAAGAGCCTTTGTGTAGTGAACGGGAGGCCAAACGAGCCTAGGTGAATTGTTTCTGTGCTGCGTGTCAAACTAGTAAAAACCGCGAGCATATTTTACGAACAAGTATTAGAATTCGGCTGATAAACTGCCGGTTTAATGAGTCAGTGAAATTCATAATTAGGTATCACCCAAAGTGTTACTTTGAATCAGGGGCTCGAGTCTCGTGAGCCACCCGATTCTTACTGTGAACGCGCTCGCCGTGGTTTGAAAGGCCGTCTTATTCGTGGGTGTAAACTCTGAAATAGAGGACGTGTGACGAGTGTAAAAGTGTTACCCAATTGGATTACTGTAAGATTTCAGCTGTGACGAGTTCCCCAGGATGTCGGACCTGAATGGACCAGGGATGAAGGACTGCACGCCCGCCACCTACCGAGTGGTCATGGAGTACTAAGAACTTCACCATGGGTCTCCCGTGGCGGAAGAGACAACGGCCACCAAACAGATGAGTGATGTCCAAATTTAATTTCTAAGCATGACATAACCCGGGGATAGGATTAGCGTTCTTTTGTAAATATCAAAATGTTGTAAGTTAATGCATGTCCTATATGGAATTTTTATTGATTTTTATAATGTTGAAGTAAAATTCAAGGGGCTAAATCCCCGGACGACTCATATTTCTTTCTTAATGATTAGCTTATCGTGAGGGTTATATTTTTAGTAAAATGGAGAATGTCCTAGCAAATATGGGAACAAGGTTAGGAGAATATTTGAGTTTCCCGTAGGGGCGGTTGGAAAAATAGTGTTGGCAAGCAGGGAAACATGTCGAAATATTGGTAGTCACTGTCCCACGAGGTTGTCAAATATGCCAGGGAAACTCATGGGTCAGTCAGATAATGCATGCCTAGCTTACAGATATAATCCGTGCATGTACATCAAGAATGAAGAAAATCCCGACCGGGAGAGGTACATACTGTGTGATCTAGATAGGTGTGAGGGACCATGTGCAAGTCTCCCGTGATTTTTGATTAATGGGCCATAATGGTTTGGAGTGTATTTTTTTTATCTATAGCCGGGGTAGACCCAGGGGCATGAGTCCCTAATCTTTGGCCAGAAGGTTTAAATATAAGTGTATTTATGTGGTATGAACGAGGAGCCATGAGAGCCATATGCCCAAGGGAAGAAGATACGCGATATGAGACATAGTGGGACGGCTGAATGCCCGAGTAATTTACGATGAAATGAGTTAGAAATGATTGTGCCTATAGCCGGCGCTCAGCGATAATACTGAGAGAGAATAAAAGAGTATTTTATGGGAATTCCATAATGATATGAATAAACAAATAAAATGGGCCGCGGATGTGTCCCCGAGACGAGAGGGTGACGTTTGAGGGAGAGAAGAATTTGAATGGCCGTGCGAAGTGAATGACCGGCATCCTTTATTTTTTGTGAAGGTCTAGCTCTCGCCCTCGGGACAAAGGGGTCCCGTCTCGCATTGTGTTAGGGCTTGGAGCCTGGTCTGCTCGCGTCTTTTGTTTGGGTTAAATGGCTTAGCTAAGAATACTTGTATAATGATAATATCACGGTAACTTCTTTTAGAAGGTATTTAATAAATGAATAGGGATTCCCCCAGATATCCGGCGAGATGAGATTGTAGCTATTCTCGGTATCTACAGAAACCCACAGTACCTCTCGGTCGGGAGTCTGCCAGTTCGACGCCGGATGATGACGGCGCCCTTGAGCGAGCTGCTTCCAAGCTTGCGCTTTGGGCCGGAGACAGCGATAACCATGCTGTTTTCTTTTCTAGGAATGGTTCTCCTGTGTGCATGAAGTGTATATATCCATATGTTTGTGTATGTTTCGTAATGATGTGCACATATTTTTGAGTTCAAACAGAACCTATGTGCACGCCGTGTGGTCTTGGTGACAGATGAGAAGTCCGGGGTTTAGCAAAAATGGTATTTGTGTTTGTTTGTGCATTATGCAAATGTGTCTTTTAATATGATATTATGTAGCGTAGGCCCCGGTTATGTTCGTGCTTAGAACAGCTAGTAATATTTGTGAATAAGGACATCAGGTCATCCCACGGTGTGATCGACAGAATAATGTACAAATTTCATGAACGGTATGAATTTATGAGGAAAAATGAACGATAGCAAGTCGCAAAACCTCAATCATACCGTTATGCAGACGACGCCCATGGGCGATTCGTATTTTTAAATGATTATTATTTTCTTTTCCTCCCATATGTGGAGAGTCATTGTATAGTGCTGTATCAATTTTTTTTAATGGTCATATTTGAATAAATTTGCATTCGTACCCCCTATTTAATGATTCTTGTCATTTGTAGCAGTGTTAAGCAGTATCCAATAGGCATTTGAACCCAGAGATCCTACTTTCATATTATAGACATAAGGCTCCATCTTAAGTATTGTTGTTGTTGTTTTCTTTCGAACGTACCACTTCCCCAAGTGCTCAGGCTGCCGGGCCGGCACAGAAAGTAGGAAGGGGAGCGGTCCGAAGCTCGTTAAGCAATTCGACCCGCTCTTCAATCCAAATCTCATCCGTGGGTGTTTACCCCGTTACGTGGAGGCATTTTTATGCGTGGGTCATCCATTCGAAGCCCGGTAGGGTGTAGTACCTTTTCCGAAAACAAAAAAAATAGATATTCCTGTATTTTTAAATGACTTACCAAATGCCAAGTTTCGTGTCTGTAAAATGTTAAGTTACTGACATATACTGTAGATATGCCGGTACTCATTAAAAAAAATCACCCGCTTTTTCAATTCTTTTCAGCCCCTTAAGTGGATTTTCCGAAAACAAAAATACGTGTTAATTTTTAAAGGAGATTCCAAATACCAATTTTTACATCTGTAGCATCTTTAGTTTCTTTAAATATAAGTATCCTCATACAAATAATTCAACTCATTTTTCAATTCTTTCACCCCCCTTAAGTAGACATTCCGAAAAACAAAAAAATTACAAGATTCTTTATTTTTAAAGGAGATTACAAATACTAATTTTCACGTCTGTAACCTTTAATTTTTCAGATATAAGTATCCCCATAGAAAGAATTAAATTGTTTTACTTCTTTTCACCTTTCCCCCTGTGAATATTCCGAAAAAACCCTTTAGTTTTTGAGATATAAGTACACCCATAGAAAGAATTCAAATTTTTCACTTCTTTTCACCCTACCCCCTTAAGTGAATTTTCCGGAAACTTGAAGTATGTGTTTCTTTATTTTTAAAGGAGCTTCCAAATACCAATTAACACGACTGCACCATCTTCAGTTTTTGAGATATAAGTATGTGTATGTATGTTGGGTATTCAGCCCGAAAGCTGGTCTGATCCTCCACAGCTCCACCAAAGGCTATCATAAACAGCCTAGGCGTCACTGAAGAGGCGTACTAGGAAAATGAGGAGTGAGGTAGTTTCCCGTTACTTTCCTCACTGAGCCAGAAGTTGCTATTGCATATCAGTCTGCCAAGCCCACTGAAATGCATGCACCAACCGACCGTATGGGCGATATTTTCACACCAATCATAACAGGGACTGGCTGCATAAGGAATGGTATTATTAGCATCGCTCATACCTCGGTCACTTTAATATTGTCAAAGCCAAGGATGAGACTGAGACAGGTCAATGAAAGTAACAAATTGCTCTAGCCCATGCCAGAAGACATAGCGCACTGTAAACACTACATCTTGCCAGCAAGGGCTCGAGATATAATTATCCTCATACAAATAATTCAACTTTTTCAATACTTTCACTCCCAAATGGATTTTCTGAAGAAAAAAAATACGTATTTCGTTATTTTTAAAGGAGTCTCCATGTACCAGTTTTAACCTAACATCTTCAGTTTTTGAGAAATCAGTCTCCTAATAAAAATAATTCAACTCCCTTTTACAGTCATTTTTATACCCCACCTAATTGTTATTTCCGAAAACAAAAAAACAAAAAATATACGTGTTACTTTACTTTTAAAAGAGATTAACAATACCAGTTTTCACGTCTGTAATATGTTAAGTTTTTGAGATATAATGTAGATATGCTCATTTTCAAAAATCATCCCCTTTAACACTTCCCCCTTAAGTGGATTTTCAGAAAACAAATTATGCATGTTCCTTTACTTTTACATGAGATTCTAAATACCAGTTTCCACGTCTGTAACATATTACGTTTTTGAGATATATTGTAGATATACTCATTTTAAAATTTCACCCTCTTTTTCACTCTTAAGTAGATTTTCCAAAAACAAAATGAATACGTGTTTTTTTTTTTTTTTAAAGAGATTCCAAATACCCATTTTCATGACTGTAACGTCTTCAGTTTTTGAAATTTAAGTATCCTCATAAAAGGTATTCAACCCCTTTTTCACCCTTTTTTCATCCCCCTGAAGAGGATTTTCCAAAAACAAAAATTATTTTTAATGGAGATTCCAAATACCAATTGTCATGTCTTTAAACTGTTAAGTTCTTGGTATATAGATACACCCATTTTAAAAATTCACCCCCCCCTCCCCACCTTTTCACCCCTTTACCAACGGAATTAAAAAATCCTCCCTTATTAAGCACCTACATTCTAATATTATTGTATCCTCAAAATTTCTTTTCTTTATATCCAGTAGTTTTGACTCGGCGATGATGAGTCAGTCTGTCAGTCAGTCAGTCAGTCATTCAGTCAGTGCATGTTATTTGATATATATATATAAAGAATTGTAGACATGATATGGGCTTTTGGGCTTATGCCGTGTCAAGAAAACAAGGTGAAACTCTTTACGTTCCACAGAGAACTCTGCTCTGCATCTTCAGAAGAAAATCTCGTCTGTTCATGAGGAAAATTTCTACAATAATGAGGGTTTGAATCTAAGAATGCTTTACTGTTGGAGCTGTAGTGGTACGCTCATTCATCACCAGGTGGCTTGCTGTATGCTGGTACAGTGCTCCACCTGGAAGTTGATGACAACATTAAGCTCTCACTAAGATGTTCTATCACACCGTGTGTGCATGAGAAGTAACATAGAGGACATAGACGAATCAGGGATGAGTGTGGTAGAAGAAATAAATAGAAACTAATAAAATAAAATTCAAGAAAGACACCAGGATAGAATAGACCAGAGCTGAAGAATGAAAAGCAAGTATGTGGAGAAAACCAGAGGATGATAATGACGTGAGACGGTGTAGGAAAGTATGACACTTAACACCTAACACATAGCTTGGAATGAACCATCTGGTGATGACAAACGTATTATCCGCACACTTTATCTTGGTGCATTTGTGTACGGGGGTGAGGAGTAAGGAGGGACCTGTCCCGGTATCGATAGTGCTGCCTGATGCTGCCAACTGAATGAAAATGAAATCTGAATTGAATCGAGAATATGATCGATCGATATGAAATTTCTAAACCGTTATCATCTTAAGCCAACAACTATTTCATATACACATTATATAACATTATAAAACATTTCTCGATGAGAATCTTTTTCCTAGCATGAATTCTATACTTTGGCTTTGTTGTGTAAACAACAACAGTACTAGTAAGTAAAGTGTATGCCAGATGTCGCACAACGATGCTTAAGCGATTCATAGTTTGTGTTTCAAAGGTTGCCAGTACGAATCTCGAAGATCGCCGAGGTCGACCGATTCAGCACTAGGGTGTAAATGCACCAAGATAAAGTGTGCGGATAATACAAGTTTTGAAATTACTGAAACAAAATAACAATATAGAAAGGACAGGGAAGATAACTACCTTCGTAAATCCTTAGTGGCTGGCAACCACGTATTAATTAATTGATAGCCAGTGTCCCTGTTGAAAGTGTTAGGATTTTTATGTATTTCCACAGCTTCGCATATAATCCAAGACCTGTAGTGTTTAGTGTGGGTAAGAGCTCGAACATCTTGGAACACGACATCATGACCCGACAATAGTGTGTGCTCAGCTATTGCTGACTTGTCAGGCTGGTTGAGACGGATATTTCTTTGGTGTTCCTTGATACAAGTCCCAATGGACCAACAGGTTTGGCCAATGTATACCGTGCCACAAGTACAGGGAATTTAACTGTGTGTTTTTATATTGTGCTTGCGGACGATGTTGGCAATATGGTCTGTGGTATTGTGAATGTAAGGCAGGTAGGGAGTTCCCTTCACTTCTTTCTCTAAGCTTTGCTTAGTTGTCCCTCCAGGATGCAGGGCTCTATGAATGTGTACATTGTTGTAACAATGTTGTGAACATGACATTGAGTGTATCAGTCTCCTCCTGTATATTTGATGGCTCACAAATTTGTGTCACTCTCATGGTGAGTGTTGTGAGAATGCTCTGTTTTTGTGCTTGATGGTAGTGAGAATCTGCATGGAGATAGCGATTTGTGTGGGTAGACTTACGATAGACTGTATGCATCGATGTTAACATATAAAGAACTGTTTAAAAACGGTATGACCTAATACAGGCTTAGCAAACTCAGCCTTCTCAACATGGAATATGTCGGTGGAATCATTAATACCTTTGCATTACAGAAAGCACATTGCATAGTTTCACTAGACCCCGAGGTGAGTACAATGACGTTTTAAAAATATAAAAACACAATATAGAAGCAATATTTATGTTGTATTACAATCACTACAAAATACTTATTTTTAAGACAGAATCCATAATGTAGTTTTATAATCTTAGTAGATTTTTAAAAAAATATGTGTTAAAGCAATGCAATGCTTGTATTTACTGCAGTAAAATTTGTGTACCAGTAGTGTGTTTTCGATAGGTTTTACGCATTTCCTTTGAGGAGGCCCAAGTACAGGCCCACATCATATTCTTTACACACCATACCTAACACAATTCTCAAAATCAAATTCTGATAACATCCTTTTTTTGTTTTACTTATTTTTATATTATTTTATTTTGGAGAGGGTGAACAAGTATCTATTTGCTCCTCCTTATTAGATTCTTCATTTCTTTGTTATAACATAGCAAGCAGGTCTTTACAATTTTTTACCACCTTTAAAGGTAGGCCTACATATATTTTATCACATTCCTCAACAACTGCTTTAAACCCATCCCACAGAAATTTTATTTACCAATTTCTCCAGTCTTTATAAACTCCGTCATGCCTGTATTATTAACCACATGGTACTGCCTAATAATTGTACTGTTACAACCTTTCCTTCTTCACATTTATTTTAAACTGAAATTAATGGTAGGTGGACCTACTTCATCCCAGCAGTGTAGGGGTAGTGTGCCTGCCTCTTACCCGGAGGCCCCAGGTTCGATCCCCAGTCAGGTCACGGACTTTTACCTGCATCTGAAGGCTGGTTCAAGGTCCACTCAGCCTACATGATTATAGTTGAGGAGCTATCTGACGGTGAGATGGTGACCCCGGTCTAGAAAGCCAAAAATAAGGGCCGAGAGGATCCGTCATGCTGACAACACAACACCTCGTAATCTGCAGGTCTTCAGGCTGAGCAGCGGTCGCTTGGTACGCTGCGGCACTTTGGGGCTTTTACCCCATGGGGTTTGGTTTTTTGGTTTAGACCTACTTCATCATAATAATTTTCCAACTCCAGTTTCCTGGGTGTGATGTACAAGCGCTCGCCACTTCTTCCTGTCAAAGTATAGTTCCTGTTCCTCTGTGCCCTCTCACTTGGCATTCCTCTAGCTGACCTCCGATTTCACTGTGTCCATCCATCTATTCCTTGGTCTCCCTACTGGCTTCTCCCCTTTCACTTCTCTGTCAAAGTAATTCCTTGCTGTTCTTGTACTGTCCATCCTCATAACATGTCAAAACCATTGTAGCCTGCGTCTTCCTGAAAACTTGGTAACAGGTATTTTGACGCCAGCCTCCTTCCTGTTTGCTTCATTTCTAATCTTGTCCTTCCTGGTCTTTTGGTTCATTGTTCTGATGAATTTCATTTCTGTTGACTGGATTTTACTATTTGCCTTGTTATGCAGGGTATATGTTTCAAGTCAATATGTGAGAATTGGAATTAAGTAGTTATAAAACATGGCCAATTTTGCTTTCTGGGGCATTTTTTCATCTCAGAGTAGATTTCTTACTTGAAAATAAAATTGTGAAGCTTTATGAGTCCTATTAATATTTCTTGGTTTATTGTGTTATTTTTTGAAATGATACTTCCAAGGTATTTGAAGTTAGAAACAGACCGCAATGGAGTTCCCTCCAGGAAAATGTTTGAATCTGTGCCTTGCCTGTTGACAGTCATTTTAACAGTTCTTGTTTTACTGATAAATACATACATTACATACATTATCATTATAGGCTGTTATGCCTTTCAGCGTTCACCTGCAAGCCTCTATGAATTTACTAAACGTTGCCACAATCCTCGATTTTCAACTAGTGGTGTAGCCTCATTTAGTTCTATACCTCTTATCTTTAAATCATTAGAAACCGAGTCTAACCATCATCATCTTGGTCTCCCTCTACTTCTCTTACCGTCCATAGCAGAGTCTATTATTCTCCTAGGTAACCTATCCTCCTCCATTCGCCTCACATGATCCCACCACCGAAGCCGGCTTATGCGTACAGCTTCATCCATCAAGTTAATTCCTAAATTAGCCTTTATCTCCTCATTCCGAGTACCCTCTGTTGTATGTCCGGCGCTCCCTTCTCGCTCCGCCAGCCAGCTACACGCGCGCCAAGTGTCATTCTTCTAGCCTCGACGCGCAGCCCTCAGTGCGCGTGCCTGAACCATCGTGTGTGTACTATAAAGAGGAACTCCCAGCCTGTCCAGATGCCCACTTGCCCCGGTGTCCAGCTCCAGAATACACCCTACGTCGAGCACGGAGGCTACTCCTCTTGAAAATGTGCTTCGGCCAGGTGGACTGAATTTCTGGCAGTACGAGGTCTCACCTCTGGTCACCGCTCCTCTTCCGCTGCCCATATCCAGTCATACTATTACATACCGTAATATTTCCCTAATTAATGCAAGCTCCCTTGGTTTCGCCAAGTAAGAATTCTTCCAACATTGAACTTGCTTTTATGAACTCAGCAAGGAAGAACTTTCCAAAACATTTATGTCAGTACTTCGGATAGTTTTCGACTATCGACTTTCATATCAAGGACTATCTTTTCGAGATAGAAGTGGATGTAAATACTGCAAACTTGTATATAGTGTACAGAAGATAGACTCTTTTCTCAAGATTCCTAATTCATTTGCTTCAAGTTAAATTTCATTTTATTTGTGTCAATAGTGTATTTTGCATTTGAAGCGAATAATAAAGTTGTGTTTTGTAAATCTCAACCTTGGTTACAACACCCTCCTGCCATTGTTCCAACATATTTGTACCAGCAATCATTCTTGCTACTTTCATGTCTGTTACTTCTAACTTATGAATAAGATATCCTGAGTCCACCCAGCTTTTGCTCCCATAAAGCAAAGTTGGTCTGAAAACAGAACAATGTAAAGATAGTTTCGTCTGGGAGCTGACATCCTTCTTACAGAATACTGCTGATCGCAACTGCGAGCTCACTGCATTAGCTTTACGACATCTTGATTCAATCTCACTTAATATATTACCATCCTGGGAGAACACACAACCTAAATACTTGAAATTATCGATCAGTTCTAGCTTTGTATCACCAATCTGACGTTCAATTCTGTTGAATTTCTTACCTACTGACATCAATTTAGTCCTCGAGAGGCTAATTTTCATACCATACTCATTGCACCTATTTTCAAGATCCAAGATATTAGACTGCAGGCTTTTGGCACAATCTGCCATTAAAACCAAGTCGTCAGCATAGGCCAAACTGCTTACTACATTTCCACCTAACTGAATCCCTCCCTGCCACTTTATACCTTTCAGCAGATGATCCATGTAAACTACGAACAGCAAAGGTGAAAGATTACAGCCTTGTCTAACCCCTGTAAGTACCCTGAACAAAGAACTCATCCTACCATCAATTCTCACTGAAGCCCAATTGTCAACATAAATGCCTTTGATTGATTTTAATAATCTACATTTAATTCCATAGTCCCCCAGAATAGTGAACATCTTTTCCCTTGGTACCCTGTCATATGCTTTCTCTAGATATACGAAACATAAACACAACTGCCTATTCCTCTCGTAGCATTTTTCAGTTACCTGGCGCATACTGAAAATCTGATCCTGACCACCCTGTTTTTCATCCAACTTCTTCTCAACGACTGATCGCACCCTCCCTTCCAAGATGCCAGTGAATACTTTGCCTGGTATACTAATCAATAAGATACCTCAATAGTTGTTGCAATCCTTCCTGTTCCCTTGTTTATACATAGGTGCAATTACTGCTTTTGTCCAATCTGAACCTTACCAACACTCCACGCTAATTTTACTACTCTATGAAGCCATTTCATCCCTGCTTTCCCACTATACTTCACCATTTCAGGTCTAATTTCATCTATTCCTGCTGCCTTATGACAATAGAGTTTATTTACCATCCTTTCACTTCCTCAAGCATAATTTCACCAACATCATTTTCCTCCTCTCCATGAGCTTGGCTGTTTGAAACACCACCAGGATGATTTCCTTTTACATTGAGAAGATGTTCAAAATATTCCCTCCACCTCTCCAGTGATTCCCTGGGATCTATTATGAGTTCACCTGAATTACTCAAAACACTGTTCATTTCCTTTTTCCCTCCCTTCCTAAGATTCTTTATTACTGTCCAGAAAGGTTTCCCTGCTGCTTGACCTAGCCTTTCCAGGTTATTACCAAAATCTTCCCATAACTTCGTTTTGGATTCAACAACTATTTGTTTCACTCTGTTTCTTTCATCTACGTACACATCCCTGTCTGCCTCAGCCCTTTTTTGGAGCCATTTCTGATAAGCCTTCTTTTTACGTTTACAGGCTGCTCTCACTTCATCATTCCACCAAGATGTTCGCCATTTCCCATCTTTACACACAGTTGTTCCTAGGCATACCCTTGCTGTTTCTACTACAGCATCCCTGTATGCCACCCATTCACTTTCTATATCCTGAACCTGCTTACTGTCTACTGTTTGAAACTTCTCACTAATCATATCCATGTACATCTGTCTAATTTCCTCATCCTGGAGATTTTCTACCCTTATTCGTTTGCAGACAGATTTCACTTTCTCTACCCTAGGTCTGGAGATACTTAGTTCACTACAGATCAGATAGTGGTCTGTATCATCGAAAAATCTGCGAAAAACTCTTACATTCCTAACAGATTTTCTGAATTCAAAGTCTGTTAAGATATAGCATATTATGGATCTGGTACCCCTAGCCTCTCATGTGTAGCGGTGAATAGCCTTATGCTTGAAGAATGTATTCGTAAAAGCTAAACCCATACTAGCACAGAAGTCCAGCAAACACTTCCCATTCCCATTAGCTTCCATATCTTCCCCACATTTACCAATCACCCTTTCGTATCCTTCAGTTCTATTCCCAACTCTCGCATTGAAATCGCCCATTAGCACTATTCTATCCTTGCTGTTGACCCTGACCACGATGTCACTCAATGCTTCATAAAACTTGTCAACTTCATCCTCATCTGCACCCTCACATGGTGAATACACGGACACAATTCTTGTCCTAATTCCTCCAACTGACAAATCTACCCACATCATTTGCTCATTTACGTACCTAACAGAAACTATGCTGCGTGCAATAGTATTCCTGATAAAGAGCCCTACCCCAGACTCTGCCCTTCCCTTTCTAACACCCGTCAAGTACACTTTATAATCTCACTCTCTCTTCCTCGTTATCTCTCCTTACCCGAATATCACTTACCCCTAGCACATCAAGATGCATCCTCTTTTGCTGACTCAGCAAGTTCTATCTTCTTTCTTCCATAAGCCCCATTAATATTGATAGCTCCCCATCGAATTCCATTTCATTCGCCAAGTTGTTTCTCTCGCCTGTCAAATGGGAGTGGGACTCCGTTACTCCCATTGGTCTGAGGCTTGCTTAAAATGTTCTGAGCTCGGTAAATTCATGAAGCAGGATGCTACCCTACTTGCACATAGTCCAAGTGAGGATCTCTCCTCTAACGTGTTATGGATCACCAATGAATTGTATAGTCCTAGCCGCCTGAGCACAAGGAGGGCCATGACTCAGAATATGTCCGAGATGCCCACTCCCATTCCATAGCAACTGGTATCCCGACTCTCAGGACCACTTACTAGGCCACTCAGCCGTTGCCCATGGTTCACGAACTAGGACGTGACTACAGTAACCCACAAACATGAACCATTGTTTTACTGTTTTACTGATATTTAGTCCATATTTTTTAAACTTGCTGTTCCAAAGATTTAGTTTCTCCTGAACTTCTGCTTCATTTTCTCACCAAATCAGAACATCATCTGCAAATATTAGAGTGTTAGGCTCTTTGCAATATTCTTTGATGGAATTTATGATCTGATCCATAACAATGATAAACAGGAGTGGTGACAGGGCACTTCCCTGTTGGACTCCTCTTTTGGTTTCAAACCAATCTGATCTTCCATCACCCACTTGGACACAGCTTAAACTCTTCTGATGCAGCATCTTTACTTTATTGATCAGAAAGTTTGGAACACCTACACCTTCTGGGCATTCCCAGATTATCTCTCTAGGCATACTGTCGTAGGCCTTCTCGATGTCCATAAAACGTTCTTGCCATATTCCCAGTGCTTCTCTGTTACCATTCTGACGGCAAATATCAGATCTGTAGTGCTTCTGTCCTTCTTGAACCTGTGTTGCTCCCCCTCCAATAACAGTTCAACTATATTCCTGATTCTTCTTTCAATGATCTTCTCCAGAAGTTTAAGAGAGTGAGAAATACTCCTATAATTTCTACATTTCTTCCTGTCTCCCTTTTTATACAGGGGGATAATGATACCTTTCATCCAGTCCTGTGTATCCTGTTTTCTTTCCAGATGACAGAGAGAACTCTATACAGCCATTATATGCCTTATGCTCCAGCTGCTTTTATCATGTCAGCAGTGAGGTCATCAAACCCTAGGGACTTACCATTTCCCATGTTCTTCAGCTGAGACTCCACTTCTAGCCATGTTAGCTGGTGTTGTGCTCCATCACTTGCACTTAAACTGCAGTCTTTACTGATATCATTTTGAAGAGTTTCTGCATTTAATAAAGTATTCAAGTAGTTCATTTCTTCTCTGTTGCCTTGATCCGTGTTCACCAGGTTCCTGTCATCTGTTTCCAGTGCAAGGATACTGCCATGTTCACTTCTTCTGTTCTTGACTACTCTATAAAGCAACTTCCTATTACTTTCACAGTCTGCTGCTAGCCTGATAGTGAACTCGTCCCAGCACTTTTCTTTTGCTCTTTAATCAGTTGCTTCACAAATAGTTTCTTTTTCTAATACTCCTGTGCCCAGTGGCGGCTCGTGAAAAAATCGTCCTACGTGCTACAAAAAACAAGCTAAATACGCTGTTTTAAATCTGCATATTGCCATGATGAACAACGCATACTTCAAACTTGGTAATACTACTACTACTACTACTACTACTACTACTACTACTACTACTACTACTACTACTACTACTACTACTACTACTACTACTAATAATAATAATAATAATAATAATACAACTTTTCTCACAATTTATTACTCAGAACAAACAAAAACAACATTAATTTGGAAGCAGATGAATTCTTCGACAACTGTCTACAAGATAAATAATTCATTGAAGAAATATTGTTTTTACTAACCTAATGGCGCAACTTACATCAGTGCAAATAGAATCGTGGGAATATAGATCCCCACTAAGAACACTAATTTAATTTCACTTTATATACACTGCAGTGGATAAATAATTTGATAAATCTTCGTATAAACTTTAGCACTAACACAATGACAGGAAAAACACACACCAGTAATATAACCGCGAGATTAAAAACTGCACAGAGCAACTGAAAGAGCTGCCAGCTGATTCATTGAGACCTCCCCTATTACCAGAGTAAATGTCCGGCTCCATGGCTAAATGGTTAGCGTGCTGGCCTTTGGTCACAGGGATCCCGGGTTCGATTCCCGGCAGGGTCTGAAATTTTAACCATCATTGGGTGTACGTGTTGTCGTCATCATCATTTCATCCTCATCACGACTCGCAGGTCGCCTACGGGAGTCAAATCAAAAGATCTGCATCTGGCGAGTCGAACATGTCCTCGGATACTTCCGGCACTAAAAGCCATACGCTATTTCATTTCACCAGAGTAAATTACATTGTAATGCGGGATAACATTTAGGGTCAGTCAAAGATTCTTTGACTCACCTACGAATTTCTTATTTTTGACACAAAAGGAAGATGGATATTTTAATAAGCATGTGTGAGATAGATTGCCTCCACTTACGCTTTACTTTCGAACCCAGACGATGCTACTCTCTAGTGGCAGATTCGCTTACCACGTTCAACATCAGCACGGCCGATTGGATCCCTCGCTGCGCTCCGGGTAGCAGGAGACATCGAGTAATTCTACCCCCTTGCGGGAGAGGAAGTAACTATAAACGGGATCAGTGGAAGTTGATCCCGGTTTACGGTATACTCCGCCGGCTAGGGGGAGTGTTGCAAGCTTGGCTGCGCCTGCGTATTGCTTCTTTCAGGCTACAGGCAAGGGCTCACTTCACAAGAGCACGAGCCTTGTTCCCCGGAAGAACGGCGCTAGGTGTTCGACAGATCTCGTCCTGATTTTCACAAAACACAAATTCATATCGTACTCAAAACAACGAAAAGGCACCAGGATAATTGTACTGTACATAAATAATATTCCTTACAGTTCCAAGCTACGTGCTGGAGCCCGGTAGCACGTACTGACCGGCCGCCACTGCCTGTGCCATGTACTGAAGTTCATCTTCTTGATGAACTGATTTCTGTTTTTCATTATCTAGTCTCTTCTTTGCTGTATTTCTTTCTTTCGCAGCAGTTTTCACCCTCTCATTCCACCATGGTGTTTCCTTCTCCCTGCATACTGCACTTGTCTTTCCACATAGTGATTCAGCTTCTGAAACTAGGGTGTTCTTGAATGGCAGCCACTCTTCTTCTATGCCTCTTTTTTCATTTTTTGGTAATTTAGTTGAGATCTTTCTTTTGTATTCTTCTTTCTTCCCATTTTCTCCTAGCAATCAGGTCTTTATCTTTGGTATTTTCTTGCGTTTGACATTCTGTAGATGGACGTTCCCAAAGTGCGCAACCAAAAGCCGATGGTCAACATTGAGACTTTCACTTGGAAAAACCTTAACATCAATGATGAACTGGCTAGCACATCTATCAGTTATTATATAGTCTATCACTGTCCTCTGCTTCCCATCCCAACTGTAGCATGTGACTTTATCGCTGACTCTCTTCTAAAACCAAGAGTTTTGTATTCTCAGGTTATTCCATGCACAGAAGTATATCAGATTTACTCCGTAATGGTTTCTACCACCTTAGCTATGTTGGCCCATGATGTCTTTGCAGCCTTGCCTATCTGTCCCAACTTAGGCATTCAGGCCTCCCATAATTGTGATGTTGTCTTCCTATATTTGGTCCTCTAGATCTACAAGGAACTGATATTTTTCATCTGCAGGGCAGCCTGTCTGTGGGGCATGAACTTGGAGAAAGGTATGGAATACCTGGCCGAAACGCAATTTCATTTTATTGATTCTGACACTCACATAACTGATGTCCGCCTGCGCATCAACATCTTTGTAGAGAACGAAAGCAACTCCATTTCTAGCTTCATTATGGATTCCACTCCAGTACACTATAAAAGCATTGATTAAGGTATTCTTTCCTCAACCTTTCCATTTCGTCTTACTCAACCCTAAAATCCTGAGTGTCCGTCTGTCTATGAGGTCTACAATTTCTTTGTATTTACCAGTAAGGGTGAGGATATTGAGGTTTCCAATTCTGAGCTGTTTTTTTCTGTGTAATGTCTGTCTCTTCTTGCAAATCTGGGTTGTTGGCCGTCATACGTTTGTGATTATAAGCTATAAATTTCACTTTTGCTCCATATAGAAGTGCAATTATAAGAAATAAATTTTCAATACAATATATCAAGTAAATAATATTACATTAGTCTTGGGGTTGTTTCAACCACTTAGGTTTAATTTTTATTTTGGCTCAAGATGGTCACTATCATGTGATAACTAAAACATATTGTCCCTTCAGAAACAATACTGCATATCTGACAATGCTCTTCCTATCCAGTATGTTCCTTAAGATTGGTTCACACTTACCGGCCGCATATGGATATGTAGCCTATGAGAACAATTTTCGTTATGTTCATGTCCCAATACCATCGTTTAAAGGAAAATAAACCTTACCGTACCATATCCATACCGTATTTTCGCCTGTAGTATTTGCTTACTCCCACAGTAAAATGTATTTATGGTTCATTTTCCTTTATACACCAGCATTGGAAAATGAGCACAACCAGTGGCGGTGCGTTCTATATGTTCAATGGTTCAGTGAACCCCCTAGAAATAGATAAGTATATGTAAAATGGTTTATTACAGCCTATTCCTTTAATAAGCTCTGTATATCCACGTGCGGAGCCGTATTTTTGACATAACACTCTGTTGCTCTTCGGAACCAGCGAGCGAAGAGGTTCAATTTCAGGACTGCGGGAGCGGAGCCGTGAGACGTAAGGAGGGTGCACAAGGCGAGGGGTTGTGAGGAGCAGGGAAAACAAGGCCCAGGAATCGCTGGCAACTGGACCAGCGATAGACACGAGTTACATCAAGCAGTTCCGAAATTAGCCGAAGCACCGTCAGAGCGCAAGGTGAAAGTTTGCCGTATGTGGTAGGTTTTGGAGGGGTTTTAATTTGATGATTTTGCAATTCTGATGTAATTAACCGCAATGAGCCAGAACATTTTGGTAACTGCGTTTTACATAGCATCAATAGGCGAACATAGCCTAAGTTTATGTAATTAATGAAACGTTTCATTAGTAAGTAGTGATGGTGATTATTGTTTTGATGATGATGATGATGATGATGATGATGATGATGTTTGTTGTTTAAAGGGGCCTAACATCTAAGGTCATCGGCCCGATTATTGTTTTAAGAGGAAGTACAACTAGGCAACCATCCTCTATATAACACTAAACATAGAGAACAAATGAAAGGGATCCTACACTTAAAAAATGAAGGTGTCGGCCAAAGATAGACAAAGGCCACGAAGGCGTGAAAATGAAAGACTCCCTAGGCCTCGAGTGCTCTAATACCGTCGGGGTCGGAAAAGAACAAGAGTTGACCAAGGGAGGTCGGACAGGATAGATAAAAGTGAGAAGCCTGGTGCAAGTACGTGGAAGCAATGCCAGGACCAACCTACGCTCCCAAGTTGAGAGCCCTTGGAGCTTTTCATTAATAAAGCATATTTTATGAAAAGTAAGCCGAAAAATACGTCAATACATAAACAACAGCAGTCTGCCTAACACGTTCTTGAAGAAGTTATTTGTACGCAAGCAACGTCTCCAAAATCAGAGGAAATTGGATTAGCTTTAAGTAACCGCACCTCATATTCTCTGTCTTTAATATTCATTGATATGGTAACTTCTTTGAGGTGTAGCTGTGTCCCTTCAAAGGAAAGTCGCGTTTCTAAGCAAGTAATGTCACTATTTTACATCTATGTGAACATCAAGTAACAATAAATCTCAACGCGTTATTTTCGACACCAGTGAACCCCCAGGCGCTTTATCCACGCGCCGCCACTGAGCACAACATAAATTTCTCTGATGGACTGCATATCCATATGTGGCTGAGAGGCGTGGCCAGTCTTAAAGAACATAATGGATACGAAGAGCATTGTCAGATATGCAGTATTGTTTCTTAAGGAACGATATGTATATAAGACAAAGCAATGTTGAAGAAATAATTATAACATTAAAATACATATAATAACAAAACTGGTTGTGATCTTCTTGTACCGGGTGAGTTGGCCATGCAGTTAGGAGCGTGCATCTGTGACCTTGCATCCGGGAGATAGTGGGTTCGAATCCCACTGTCAACAGCCTTGAAGATGGCTTTCCGTGGTTTCCCATTTTCACACCACACAAATGCTGGAGCTGTACCTTAATTAAGGCCATGGCCACTTCCTTCCAACTCCTGGGCCTTTCCTATCCCATCGTCGCCATAAGACCTATTTGTGTCGGTGCGACGTAAAGCCACTGGCAAAAAAAAAAACCTTCTTGTCATATATGATGTCTTTAAGTTGAGTTAGGACCTTAGGCAATGAAGTAAATCTGGAAATGATAGCCAGAATTAGGAATGAATAAACAAACAGAAAAGGAATTAAAAAGGAGAAAAATTATTTTTTGAGACTCACCTTTATAGTGAAATGTACAGTGTATCTAATGTCTGATGTAGAATAAACACTGACCAAGCTTGATAGCCGCACTTGCTTAAGTGTGGCCAGTATCCGGTATTCGGGAGATAGTGTGTTCAAACCCCACTGTCGGCAGCTCTGAAGATGGTTTTCCATAGTTTCCCACTTTTACACCAGGTAAATGCTGGAGCTGTACCTTAATTAAGGCCACGGCTGCTTCCTTCTCACTCCTAGCTCTTTCCTGTCCCATCATCACTGTAAGACTTATCTGTGTCGGTGCGACGTAAAGCAACTTTAAAAAAAAAAACCACTGACATGCTAGAGAGGAAGCAGGAGTAGATAGGGAGAGGAGGGGAGGGGGATAGAGAAGGGGAAAACTTTCAGAGCAGTTTTCACCCTCTCATTCCACGATGGTGTTTCCTTCTCCCTGTATACTGCACTTGTCTTTCCATATAGGGATTCAGCTTCTGAAACCAGGGTGTTCTTGAATGACAGCCACTCTTCTTCTATGCCCTCTTTTTTCATTTTTTGGTCTTTCTTTGGTATTCTTCTTCATTCCCATCTTCTCCTAGCAACCAGGTCTTTATCTTTGGCATTTTCTTGCGCTTGACATTCTATAGATGGACGTTCCCAATTAGCTTCCAAAAGCCCCCCTTCCCCTCCCTTCCTCTCCCTTCTTGTTTGTTTTTTCAATCCTAATTCTGGCTATCATTTCCAGATTTACTTCATTGAGAACCTAACTCAACTTAGACATCATATTATGACAAGAAGATCACAACCATAATTTTTGTTATTATATGTATTTTAAAGTTATAATTATTCCTGCAAATTGTCTTTTATCTTATATACATATGTTTTATTTATAACATAATCTGTTTAATTATTTTGGCTGATGATGGCCAATAAGTGGCTGAAACTAGTCCCAAGACTAATGTAATATTATTTACTTCATATATTGTATTGAAAAGGTGGATCGGACCCTATTGTCAATTTATTTCTTATAAGTTTGTGAGTTGTATGGAAAGTTGTTATTGTGTCTGGTAATTTTAATACTTTTACATCTAAGGCTGCTTTTGGTTTTGAAAGCAACAAACTCATCAACTCTGTTCAGTTGGCTTGCTAGGCCTAACACTGTAGAGGATTTTCTGTTGGGGTAATCTCCCTTAGCCTTTGGCAGTCCTCTGCCACATCTGCAAGGCAGCAGTGTTTTGGTGAATTTGTGTGTCATTTTCCTACACATTTTCTACCCTATTAATTGTGAATTAGCTGTCAATACTATATCATATGGTATTTGTTAGTGCAGCAGAGATTGCTTGTGGCAGGACATCTACAAGAGTGAAAAAAAAAGGAGACACTGTGGTGGAATGAGGAAGTGAGGAAAGTGGTGAAAGAAAAGAAGACAGCATGGCGAGAATGGAACTGAGATTAAACAGAAGAAAGCAAAAGGAAGTATCTCAACAGCAAATGGAGATGCAAGAAGGTGGTAGAAGAAGAAAAGAAGAAGAGTTGGAAAGAATTTACACAAAAAATGTAGATGTAAGTGGCAGTAAAAGGATGCAGTGTGGACTTATAAGAAGTAAGAGGACAGAAAGAGTTATCATAAAGCTAGTGAAAAAGGAAGATGGGGAATTGTTAACACACCCAGAAGAGATAAAGAGAAGATGGAAGGAGTATTTTGATCAGCTTTTGAATGTGAACAACTGTACAGGGGAGACAAAAGCGATACAGTGTCAGGACTCAACAACAAAGGATGCTGGAGGTAGAGTTAGAGGTACAAGGATGAATATGGGAAAAGCAACAGGGATGGATGAAATCAGTGTGGAAATGATAAAGGCTGCTGGACCTGTTGGTATACAATGGTTGTATCGACTACTAAAGTGTAAGTAGAAACATGAATGTGTACCAGAAGACTAGAAAAAAGGGATAGTAATCATCATCATCATCATCATCTGTTTACCCTTCAGGTTCGGTTTTTCCCTCGGACTTAGCGAGGGATCCCACCTCTACCGCCTCAAGGGCAGTGTCCTGGAGCTTCAGACTCTTGGTCGGGGGATACAACTGGGGAGTATGAGCAGTACCTTGCCCAGGCGGCCTCACCTGCTATGCTTAACAGGGGCCTTGTGGAGGGATGGGAAGATTGGAAGGGATAGGCAAGGAAGAGGGAAGGAAGCGGCCGTGGCCTTAAGTTAGGTACCATCCCGGCATTCGCCTGGAGGAGAAGTGGGAAACCACGGAAAACCACTTCCAGGATGGCTGAGGTGGGAATCGAACCCACCTCTACTCAGTTGACCTCCCGAGGCTGAGTGGACCCCGTTCCAGCCCTCGTACCACTATTCAAATTTCGTGGCAGAGCCGAGAATCGAACCCGGGCCTCCGGGGGTGGCAGCTAATCACGCTAACCACTACACCACAGAGGCGGACAGGGATAGTAATACCAGTGTTTAAGAAAGGGGACAAGAAAGTTTGTGGTATCTATAGAGGAATCACACTTATATCGCAGGTAGTTAAAATACTGGAAAGTACCGGGTGAGTTGGCCGTGCACGTAGAGGCGCGTGGCTGTGAGCTTGCATCCGGGAGATAGTAGGTTCGAATCCCATTATCGGCAGCCCTGAAAATGGTTTTCCGTGGTTTCCCATTTTCACACCAGGCAAATGCTGGGGCTGTACCTTAATTAAGGCCACGGCCGCTTCCTTCCAACTCCTAGGCCTTTCCTATCCCATCGTCGCCATAAGACCTATCTGTGTCGGTGCGACATAAAACCCCTAGAAAAAAAAAATACTGGAAAGGATATTAGAAAGAAGAATGAGAAGAAAGATTGAAGGAGAGTTACAAGAAGAAAAGTATGGTTTCAGGAGTGGAAGATCTACAGTGGACCCAATCTTTAGCATGAGACAGCTGATGGAAAATAACTGGGAATATGGAAATGATCTAGTCATGACTTTCATAGATATAGAAAAGTCATATGATAGTGTCCCCAGAGAAAAGGTTTGGGAAACAATGGTTAAAAAGAGACTCAGAAGATAAATGTTAGAAATGATGCAAGCAATGTAGAACAACTGTGTTAGTAGAGTACTGACCCTAGTTGGAAAGACAGAATGGTTTAGGAATAAGACTGGACTAAGACAGGGGAGTGCCCTGTTACCTCTTTGGTTTATTATGGTGATGGATGAAATTGTAAAGGAAACAAAGGAAGCCTATGGAAATAAAGAGATAAAGATGCAGCTATTTGCAGATGATGTTGTGATCTGGGGAAAGAACAGTACAACAACAACTAGATGTACTGAATGAAAAAATTGAGAAGTATGGGATGAAAATCAGTACAGAGAAAAGCAAGACTATGGTGATCTTGAGAAGGGTAAGGCCAGGAAAGGGCACTGTGTAAATTGGAAATCAGAGTCTGGAAATTGTGGACAGCTTTAAATACCTAGGAAGTGAATTAGTGCAAAATGCTAGGGTGGATATGGAAATTAGCAGTAGAGTACAGCAGGGCAATGCATTCCACCAAGTGGAAGAAAACTTGTTTGGAGCAAAGAAGTACCAAGGTAAAGTAAAGAAATAATGTACAAAATGTACTATGTAACCATACTGACTTAAGCAGCTGAGACTTTGAGACTTGGACTTTGACTAGCAAGCAAGAGAGTAGAATTCAAGCCAATGAGATGAAATTCTTAAGAAGTATGATAGGAAAGACAAGAAAAGAGAGTGAGAAATTGAGAAATGAAGATTTCTTTTTTTTTTTTTTTTTTTTTTTGCTAGTTGCTTTACATCGCACCGACACAGATAGGTCTTATGGCGATGATGGGACAGGAAAGTGCTAGGAGTGGGAAGGAAGCGGCCATGGCCTTAATTAAGGTACAGCCCCAGCATTTGCCTGGTGTGAAAATGGGAAACCACGGAAAACCATTTTCATGGCTGCCGACAGTGGAGTTCGAACCTACCATCTCCCGAATACTGGATACTGGCCGCACTCAAGTGACTGCAGCTATCGAGCTTGGTAAATGAAGATGTTAGGAAGGAACTTGGGATAGGAATGAGAGAGTTGAAAAGAATAAACTAAGGTGGTTTGGACATGTAAAGAGGATGGAGGAGAATAGAATTCCAAGACAGATGGTATAGATGTTGATTCCCATAGGGAACCTGAAATATTTGTCCCGAATGAGTAAATTTATATTGGTATTCCAAGACAGATGCTGAAGGCAAAGTGCGAGGGCAAGAGAGCAAGAAGAAGACCTAGAACAAGGTGGATTGAATCAGTGAAGAGCTGCATAAGAAGATGAAATTTTAAACTGAGACAAGATCGTGGAAGAGGAATGGTGGAAGGAAAGAGAAGACAGAGAAGTGCCGTAAATACCCCAACCCAGCAGGAGCTGGATAAGGGGAAATAATGATGATTATAGCTGTCAATACAGATCAATATGAAATTTATTACATATGATTTATTTTAAACTACAACATAATCAGCTTGGTGATCACTTATACATTCTATCACTGTAGTTTTTCAATCAAGCTCATCTGGTTTTATCAGCACATGTCCAGAATATTCTTTACTCTAGTTGGTTCCATCACATTGTGATTTAGCTATCCTTCTGAGATTAACTTATTTACCATTTGTTGGTCATGCTTCCTGTCATTCGCATTACCTTCCCAATTTTTCTGTGTCATTTCTCACACAGCTGATTATCTTATCAAATAATTCCACATCTGCCACAGGCCTTCAGTCTGAGCAGTGGTTGTTTGGTAGTCCAAGATCCATCAGGGCTGTAGCACCTTAAGTGAATTAATTCTGAAACAAATTTGAGACAAGAGTAGAGATCCGAGTTCTAAAGATATTGAGATTGGCAAGCTTATCTGTGTTATCTTACACTGGTTTACACTAGATTTTATGAGATATCAGAAGTCAAGAAACATCAGATGTAGTCAGTACCTGACTACATAATCACTTGCTGCTGGCTGAGTGATGGAAGAGAAGGAACTGGCCACCTTACCATAAAAGTCAAGTTCAGGACTTCTTCTTCTTCTTATTATTACCACACACTGGTGGGGTTGTGGGTGTGAACTATGTCACAAATTGGACTCACAAATTGGACTTGGCTCTGTTTTGCAACCAGATTTCCTACCCGATACCAACCCTATGTGGAGGGATGTATTCACTATTACGTGTTTCTGTAGTGGTTGGTAGTGTGGTATGTTGTGTGAATATGAAGAGGTGTGTTCTCAGGCAAACATAAACACTCAGTCCCCTAATCAGAGGAATGAATCAGGCATGATTAAAATCCCCAATTCAACTGGGAATTGAACCTGGGACCCTCTGACACAAAGGCCCAAACGCTGACCATTCAGCCAAGGAATAGGACAAAATCCAGTTCAGGACAACCATCAGTAATTTCTTTAGTAGGGTTACCAGACATTGGAAAATCCTGGACATGTCCTAAAATTTAACCTCCTGCCTGAAATCTGGAAGGAATTTCTTAAAATTTCTAAATTTTGCCCCTTTTTTCAGAATTCAAATCATTCAGTGATTTAAAAATGTCTTTTCCATACACAGAATCAATTTGTTAACAGCTTGACAGCATGGACAATTGCTTTTGGAGACAAAATAGAGTTTTCCAAATGGTTATTGTGATTGCAGGAAGTAAACTTTAGTCAGATATTTTAGGTAGTCCATACTTTTGCCATGGCACTTTGTTTCTCTGCCGGTGAATATGCCTGCCCAGTGTGGTATAAATCTGCCCATGCAAAGCTAGTAGATGTGTCCCTTAATGCAACTGTGAGACTAATTACTGGACGTTTGAAGCCAACTCCAGTTGACAAACTGTATTGTATGGTAGGACTTGTTCCTCCGAATATGTGCCGGAAAGTAACCGCAAATGCCGAAAGGAAGAAAGTTGAAGAAAATGAGCTACATCCACTACACAGACACACTCCACCAAAGCCTAGATTGAAGTCTAGGAGGAACTTACTACAGTCAACATCTCTACTAAATACATCTCCAAAGAAAGCCAGAGAAAAATTGTGGGCAGCCAGACCAAGTCATCTTCAAACATGGACAAAACCAGCTGAACGCTTACCAACCGGGCACAACTTGGACTGGATCACATGGAGATCACTGAAGAGGTTGGTGTTGAATCCCTAGTTTTAGGGTTCGCTAGGCTGACTGGTGACAGTCCCATTGACAGTTTGAATTTTGTACAACTTATCCATAGCACGACATGTAAATACATGCAATTTTCACTTATTTTTGAAAAGTTCAACTCTTTTCCAGGCAATATGCACTGAAACATAGATGAAGTTCCACATGAAACAAAATAATCTACAACTATAACTTTAAAAGTACAGAATAGTTCGTAAAATATGACTCAACCTCACAATAAAGAAATCTACGAATATTACCTTGGAACATAATTAACAAGTAATACAAGTCCTGAAAGAATTGTAAAAAACAAAAGAACTATTCATGTACCAATTAAAGCATTGGAAAGAGATGATGGAATTATAATGTGGAGAGGTGAGAAGGTATTTTTCTTCCTTGTATAATAGAACAGACCCAGCAGAAATCACTCACGAAGATTTGGAATTGTATACTGGGAACAATGCTGGAAAAAGTGAATCCCCATTGACATGATTTGAGACTGAAAATGCTCTGAACACTATGAGCAAAGGCAGATTACCTGGCCTTGATGAGGTGAACTCAGACATGATTAAAGCTGCTGAAACTGATGGACTTCAGTGGCTATTTAGAGTGATGAATGCTATGTGGAATGAAGAAATATCCCACCTGACTGGACTAAAGGTTGTATAGTCCCCCTCTTCAAGAAAGGAAATAGACAGATATGTGGTAATTATAGAGGAATCACACTCCAGTCTCATGGATTTAAGTTGATGGAGAAAGCGATAGAAAAAGATTACGAAAGATCATCGAACCACAGCTCGAGAAAGGACAATATGGGTTTTGAAGTAACAGATCAACAACACATCTCATTTTTGCTGTTAGGATGATAATGGAAAAACATTGGAAAAAGGATCAAAATGTCATCTTTGTCTTTCTGGACCTAGAAAAAGCCTATGACAGAAAACTGAGGTATAAACTTTGGGATTGCTTGAGAAGGAGAAACGTTCCAGTATCTCTCATCAGTGAAGTAAAAATGTTGTTCAAACACTGCCAGAGCTGTGTAAGGATAGGAAATGGCTAGTCCAACTGGTTTGTAACAAGTCAAGGAGTGCAACAAGACAGCACTTTGTCACCTCTACTATTTATTACAGTGAAGGATGAGATAACAAAAAGAGTGAAACAGCACAGCAAGAACAGTGCATTCAAGGCATTTGCATTTGCAGATGATATGGTAATTTGGGGAGATAATGAAGAAGAAGTTCAAGGAAAGATTAATAGTTGGAATTTTCATTTTAAGGAATTTGGACTTAAAATCAGCCTTAAAAAAGCAGTTGTTATGACAGTCAACAGACAAAAGTCCGGAGCAAATATTACAGTAGACGGACAGAAAATGAAAGAAGTTAACCACTTCCAATACCTCGGTAGTGTCCTGACTGAAGATAACCGATCAAATGCTGAAATCACAAACAGAGTTCGAAGAGGAGCTGTACTTTACTGTCAGGTTAGAAGCCTTCTCTGGGACAGCCAGATTCCAATACTAGCCAAATGAACATTTTATCAAGCTTACTTCTTGCCCAAAATAACCTGTGGCCTTGAAACTTGTATCATCACAGGCAGAGGTGAAAGTAGACTCCAAGCTGCAGAAATGAAATTCCTCTGGACAATGCTACAGAAAACCAGGAGTGATAAGGTTCGCAACGAGAGGATTTGCCAAGAGATTCAAATAAGAGAATCGTATTGTGATACCATAATCAGATCAAGATTGAAATGGTATGGCCCTGTAATGAGAATGGATTCTTGCTCAGTAGCTATGGAATGGTTGGAGAAAAGCTTAGACGGCAAAAGACCTAGAGGCAGACATCGAAGGAGATGGATTGAACAAGTTAAACAAGATCTAGAACACAGAGGAGTGGATTGGAACTAAGTACAGGAAGAAGAATGGTACCTGAATCGACTGAAGATTCAAATAAGAGAATCGTATTGTGATACCATAATCAGATCAAGATTGAAATGGTATGGCCATGTAATGAGAATGGATTCTTGCTCAGTAGCTACGGAATGGTTGGAGAAAAGCTTAGACGGCAAAAGACCTAGAGGCAGACATCGAAGGAGATGGATTGAACAAGTTAAACAAGATCTAGAACACAGAGGAGTGGATTGGAACTAAGTACAGGAAGAAGAATGGTACCTGAATCGACTGAAGTGGCGAGCGCTCATACACCGCACTTGGGAAACTGGAGACGGTTAACTGATGATGATGATGATGATGACAAGTCCTAAAAGTAAACATTCAAAAAAGTACCCAGGCAGCACTTGGCGCAATTTCATATCAAGACACTTTATCTCACCTATTTATAGTCCGACTCGTTGGCTGAATGGTCAGCATACCCCTTTCAGACCTGAAAGAAAACTGGAGGTGTGAATTTTTGTTTGTTTGTCAGAAACTGACTAAAATTCTCCTCAATACACATATTGATAGTTTATTTTACAAAATAAAAACTAACATCCGGAAGACAGGACCCACACAATAGTGCGTATCAAAATTCAAAGCCTCGTTGTATCACATACGATGATGTATCTTCAAAATTTATGTTCACTAACCAATGTACACACTTCATTGAATATATTCCGGCATTCAGTAAAGCTTCTAGATTAATATAAACGCAATAAATAAATACTTACTTTTTGCACTACTGCTTCCTGCCATCTCGCCGATCAACTGTGCTTTTTAAACTCTTCTTCCTTCGCCCTGGCGGTCAAGCGCATACTAAAAACATTTGAAATACACGCCACGTGTCCCGCACAATCACTGCAGTCCGGTCTAGCACCGAAAAAACATCAAATACGGTCAGGGATAACTAAAATACGAACCCGCACAATTGTGCGTACACGGTCTGAAAGGGATACTGGCCTTCGGGTTCTGGGTTCGATTCCCGGCCTGGTTGGGGATTTTAACCTTCATTGGTTAAGTCCAGTGGCTCGGGCGCTGCGTGTTTGTGCTGTCCCCAACATCCCTGCAACTCACACACTACACATAAGACTATCCTCCACCACAATAACACGCAGTTACCTACACATGGCAGATGCCACCCAACCTCATCGGAGGGTCGGCCTTACAAGGGCTGCACTCAGCTAGAAGTAGCCACACGAAATTAATTAACCTATTTATAACAAATGCCATGAAGCAGCATGGGTCCTCTAGTATCTGTTATTTGACATATTCAGAAAGCAACCAGATGTCATAAAAATGATAATGTGGGGAAGTTCTTCTTATTCTTATTCTTTCCTGCATGGGGCCTCTAAATATTAGTTCCTAATTAGCGTCAACCTCTAAGATCTTTTGCTACCATGTTTCTCCTTCATTTCCACCTAGATATACCTGCTCCCTTCACAAAGCTGCAGGTTGTTCTTAATGGGTCTTCTTGGATTTTTTCTCTCTCTTCACCTGGTAGTCCTAGAGTGAAGAATCTGATTCTACCCAGTGCCTCACATTCGAAAAGTATATGTTCAGCTGATTCCTCTGCTTCATTGCATTTCCTACATATATTGTCTCTTATTACTCCAATTCTATGTAGGTGTTTTTTCAGATGGCAGTGCCCTGTTAACAGTCCTACTACCCATCTTATATTTTCTCTGCTGAGTTTCAACAGTTCTTTAGTGTGCTTCTTGTTTGGTCCTTTTATCAGTTCCTTTGCAAGCCTGCATCCTGGAGTATTTTGCCAGTTCTCCATTTGTTTCTTTTGTACCCATTTTCCTATATAGTGTCGGGCTTGTCCGTAGGGAATCTCGCATACAGGTTCTGGGCCTACAAAATGTATTTCTACCCCTTTCCTGGCCAGTTTATCTGCCTTTTCATTTCATTCTATACCTGCATGCCCCGGTACCCATATTATTTTGACAATGTTGTACTTTGAGAGCTTCAGGAGAAGTGAATGGCATTACCAGACAATTCTGGATATTATCCGGACTGCTCCTAGTGCCTCAGTAGCTGCTTGGCTGTCCATAAAAATGAAAATGTTCTTATTCCTATAGTTCATTTTCAGATTGTCCGACTCGTTTGATGAATGGTCAGCGTACTGGCCTTCGGTTCAGAGGATCCCGGGTTCAATTCCCGGCCGGTTTGGGGATTTTAACCTTCATTAGTTAATTCCAATAGCCCGGGGGCTGGGTGTTTGTACTGTCCCCAACATCCCTGCAACTCACACACCACACATAAAATTATCCTCCACCACAATAACACGCAGTTATCTATACATGGCAGATGCCGCCCATCCTCATCAGAGGGTCTGCCTTACAGAGGCTGCACTCGGCTAGAAATAGCCACACGAAATTATTATTATTATTATTTTCAGATTTTCTTCAAGACATGTTGTGATAGCTATCACTTCTGCTTAAAAGACTGTAGTGTGTTTGCCCAGGCTCATCTGGATTGATCTCTCAGGTCTTCCCCCGTTGATCCCTCCTCCTGTGCCAACCCCAGTCTTTAAGCCATCAGTCCACCACACTATATCTTCTTTTTCAGTATTCCATTTGTTGATATCCCAGTCTTCTTTTTTTATTATCTGTGCGTCAAGCGGTTTTTCAAAGTTGTACTTTGGTATCATATGATCAGAAAGCATGTGTAGAACTTCCTCTGTTATTACTCTGTTAATTTTACAGTGTCCTAGATTGGGTCTTTGTGCATTCCAACACTCTGATTGTGCCAATCTATATGAACTCAATCTAGCCTGTCCTTTCATGAAATTGCATAGTGATGGAAGAACTAGTAAAGTATTCAAGACTTCTGTCAGCACAGTTCTCATAGCTCCAGTTATGGCTATGCATGCCATTTTCTGTAGGCTAACCAATCTACTAATGACTTTTCCTTGACTTACTTTCTGCTATCAGATGATTTCAGCATAGGCCATCAATGGTTAATGATCATTGTATATATCACATTACCATTGATGGTATTAGGCCCCATGTCTTCCCAATGGCTCTTTTACATGCATACAGCAAGTTCTTGGCTTGGGTTATGTTCCTTTCTATATGTGAATTCCAGGTTAGACTTTTATCCAACACTACACCTAGGTGCAGTGCCTGTTCTTCCATATATATATCTTGCCCAAAGAGCTTCAGTGATCTCTTTTCGTCTAATTTTCTCCTTCTTGTAAAAGGGACCAGTTATCTTGTTCGGATTGACTGAAAGTTGTTCTTCCCGACACCAGTTCTCCACATGGTTAAGTGATCTTTGCATGAGGTTCTGGATAATACTCATCACCTTACCTTGTACCACAACTACAAGGTCATCTGCATATCCTTGTATATAAAAACCTTGTTCATTGAGCATAGTTATGATTTTGTTCACCACGAGGTTTCACAGCAGAGGAGAAAGAACTCCTCCCTGAGCACAGCCTCGGGTGGCCCTAACCATCAGTGTTTCTTCAAATAGGGTTGCTTTTATCTTTCTTCCATCTAACATGGATTTAATCCATTTGACAACGGCTTTACTCACCTTGCTCTTTTCCAATGCTTTGATCATAGAGTCATAGGTTGTATTGCTGAAGGCTCCTTCTATATCTAGAAATGCTGACTGTGCAATTTCTTTATATTCTAGGCTTTCCTCTAGTTTACAAACTAACTGGTGGAGTGCTACTTCAGTGGATCTATCAGGTCTATATGCAAACTGATTTTCATGTAACGTTGAGTTCAGTTGCACCATTCTTCTGATATTTATCCAGAATTTTCTCTATTCCTTTCAGCATGAAGGAGGTTAAACATAATGGTCTGTATGCTTTGGCTTGGGCATAATTTGCCCTTTCAGGCTTAAGTATGAATACTGCTTTAGCTTCAGACCATGATTTCGGCATGTACCCTAAAGCTAGACTAGCTCTGAATAGGTCCGTCAGGGCACTGAAGAGTATCTGGCCCCAGAGCCTTTATAGGAAGAAACGTGTCGATTGCCCATTTTACATGGTCATGTTTTATTATTCTGTTGTCACAGTTCCAGTCTGCTCTTCAAGCTCTGGTCTCTGTTACAACCATTTCTTCTTCTGTCATCCCCTCAGCCTCAGGAAAATGACACGCCATTAGTATCTCCAGCGTGTCCCTCCCCGCCTGAGTAAATAACCCATCTGGTTTCTCTAGTGTCCCCACTTGATTTATGTGGGTTGCTTTCGGAACATTCTGGAGCCTTGCTGTTTCAGTGTGAGATAACACTTTCTCATAGAACAGTCTCCAAGATTTTCTTTTTGCTTTCCATTTCTCTAGGTTATACTCAGTGAGTTTCCTATGATATACATCCCACATACCATTTCTAGATGATATTCTATACAACATCCTAACCTCTTTTTTTTTTTCATTTTGGCTAGTTTGTTGTTTCACCACCTTACATTTTTGGTGTTTTTCTTTGAGAGGACAGTTTTCATGGAATGAGTCTAATAGTTCCACTGCCTCATCCAGTTCTTTCTGTCCTCTCATGTTAGTTGGAATTTTTTGTACAGCCTTCTCTAGAACTTCTCTGTATCTGTCCCAGTTAGTTCTTTTTAGGTCTCTGTACATCTCAGTCCCACATATTCTCACATCTATTGCAAATTGGATGTGCTGGTAGTCTGCCAATGATGGTTCCTTTGCTAGTTGCTTTACGTCGCACCGACACAGATAGGTCTTATGGCGACGATGGGACAGGAAAGGGCTAGGAGTGGGAAGGAAGCGACCGTGGCCTTAATTAAGGTACAGCCCCAGCATTTGCCTGGTGTGAAAATGGGAAACCACAGAAAACCATTTTCAGGGCTGCCGACAGTGGGGTTCGAACCTACTATCTCCCGAATACTGGATACTGGCCGCACGTAAGCGACTGCAGCTATCGAGCTCGGTCAATGATGGTTCCTCCAGCACCTTCCAGTCTTTAATAACGTTTGCAATGTGCGTAGTGCTTAATCTATGTCTATTACCTCCCTACGATTTTTATTTATAAATGTAGGCTTGTTTCCTAGGTTTAGTATCGTCAACTCAGTTCCAATAATAAACTCTAGTAAAGAATCACCTCTTGCATTGCAGTTCGTGCTGCCCCATGCCGTGTGGTGTGAATTTGCATCTGTTCCAAAGACTAGGTGTTCACCTTTCCTCTTTGCGTTGCAAATTAGGTTCTCAGCTACTTCTGATGGGGGCAGATTAGTTGAGTCATATGGGAGGTATCGTAGGTTACAATCTTCATTTCCATGTTGACATATAATTAATAAGAGTTTGAGGGATGTTCCACCATTCAACACATTGTAAAATATATTTAATTTATTGGGTGAAGACCAGTTTCGACTCCCTTGGAGTCATCATCAGTTCTTGTTGAATATCAAATCAAGGGGAATCTGTTAACAATCATCATTAGGTTGCCTACATACAGCTCGATTGGTTGACATACGACATCATAATAAAAAATGTATATACATAGTGGTGATTGCCTGAAAACACATCAATGGGTTGTAAAACATTACCTTGAATTTTTTATGTGTAGGAAAGAGAAGGAGAGCAACAAATTACCAGGTTTGTTTGTTTGTTTGTTTGTTTGTTTGTTTGTTCATTTGTTTGTTTGTTTGTTTGTTTGTTTGTTTGTTTGTTTGTTTGTTTGTTTGTTTGTTTGTTTGTTTGTTTGTTTGTTTGTTTGTTTATCACGTGCCATTACTAATGTACAGCAGAAGGAAAGAAAAATAAAAAGAAGAAAGATAAAAATTAATATGCAAACTACCAGTACTGGTATTTATAAATTATAGAGCCTCCGGAGTAGCATCTAAGAAATTCAAAAAAATGTTTGTGTAGGAAGACTTAACATGTTTTGCTCAGTGTTGTGCTTCAGCCAAATGCTCAACTCAGGATTTTTCTCCTCTTGTACAACAAGGCAACATATCTACCATGATTTGTCCTGATCCTGGTCAGCATTGAGCACGTTCTGTGAGGTAAGTTCAGAGTATCAGGTTCAATACTGCCTCTGAGAAAACCATGCAGCTGCAGAGAAGGACATTACTATTAATCCATTCTTGTTTCGAGGCCAGATTGATATGGAAGTTAGTGTCTGCAAAGTCTTCAGCTGCCCTGGTTGGAAGTTGTATAGAATGGAGCCTGTTTATTTCAGTACGGTACCTGCAGTATCCTCATTCCTCATGGATAAATAGATCATGGTTGGCTGTTATTGCCTTATATTCTCTGAATAATTTCTGCAGTATTAAGTAATTATAAAGATGTTAAATTATTTGTGTCCAAGAAAATACACTAGAGCAAATTATTTATATAAATAAAACATGCAACTATGCAAAATTTAAAGCAATGATAGCATTAAAATTATGATGAAAACATGCATAAAAATGGAAGTTATGAAAAATGGGAAACAAACATACAGTATGACAGAGTGGGATATAGCAACTGACATGCATAGACATTTTATGAACAGATCAAGTAGTGGAGATAATTATTTTATTAGATGAAAAAAAAAAGTACATCCTGTAAAGAAAAAAATATATTGAAAAACAATTTTTTGACTCATAAAGAGAGGTTAGGGGTGACTTCAAAAGGCATGTGTTCTCCAGGCTAGAGATGGCCTGATTGAAGGCTGACATTTTGGTGAAAAATTCCTTTGGGTGTGGTAAGTCCACCATACAAAACCTATATGAAGCATCAAAGTGGTTCAGCGCAAAGAGCAACGGTGTACACCAGAGCAGCATGCATCTCCCGTGTCTCCAGGGAAGTGCAAGAAGTGGATGGAGTTCAATAACCTACTGCCCAACCCAGGAGCTCCCTAGATAAGGGTGACAAAGAATAAAAAGAAGAAGAAAAAGAAGAGTAAGGATAAGATGATGATACTGAGGATGATGATGATGTTGATGATGAATGCTGATCAAAGTTAATTTGAATACAAAATGCAGATACAACACTTCCAGAAATCCAACAAATGTTTGCAATTTAAATATGAGGTTGTTGGGTCAATATCTGCCTTCGTCGTACAGTCCGACAAAACCCATACACCGAAATCCGACACGGCGTTTAATAGATGCTTGAAAACATGTTTGTGACAGGTGGACAGAGTGGTATTCGTGGGGTTTCACCCCTGGACTTTGATCCCCTGCAGTGGTATCGAGTTGTGGTTCGGCGCTTTACAGTGTTTCTACGGACTTTCATACCGACAGACCAGTACTCATTTCCTCCAGCTGAATACCACCTTTATCTTTGGGGCAAACTCAGCGGTACAGTGCAATGAACTTATAGCAACATCATGTACCCCACCACAACTACCACACTGACTACCACCACTTCAGGTGCCATCCAATCAGCTGCAGAGCTAGCTACCATTGCATATCACACGGCTATCTTGTCTTTACATGCTGCTCCAAACTATCAGGCCCGGTTCCTACCTGTGAACCCGGCTCACCAGTAGGACGACGCTCAAACACCGTCTAAACGAACAGCTTCACCATTCTCTGCTGAAGGGGAACCAGCCCCCCTACCATCGTGCTATGGCTCCATCATCACTACCTTCTGACCCCATGACCGCGGTGCAACCAACTTTTATGAACAGTGAAAATAGACTTACTCTCCAGGACAAACCTGCCCCATCCGACTTCCCCACCTCCAGAACTCGACGACCCATCACCAACCTTTGCTCTCTTCAGCCACCCCCTACTGGCACTCATATGTTTCTCCTGCTCAATCCTACCTCAGATTTCCTTTCCCCAGCCCAGATATTCAAAACCTTACTCCGCTTCAACATGAGGCGTGAAGAGATTGCTGACATTGAACCTACTTCTACAGGGATGCTCATCAAACTCAACGGAGAAGCTGCCACTCAGAGACTCACTCAAATGATAGGTGCAGCTCACTTAGGGTCATCAGTACCTTTGAAACCCCTCCCCACCCCAACCTTTAAACCACCGTCCCCATCCCCCCGCCACAGTTTAGTCAGCTGCATGATCCATGGGGTGGACCTGGCCATCTCCGATGACGATTTTCTCAATGACCTTCATGCGGAAGGCGTTCCAATTCGGAAGGCCTTTTGCATCTTTAATTCCTCCGGGTCCAACTTCATGGTCCGCATCCTCTTGCCCACTGTCGAGGACATAGATCGTGTCATTCTATTTTCCGGCGTCATCATAGGGTGGAATCCTCTAAAGCCCCCCCCCTCAGCCCATCCGCTGTGACAGGTGTCTCGCTTACAATCAGGACCCCACGGTGTGATGAACTACTGAACAACCAGCCTGCGCTCACTGTTCCCAATCTTATCACATCCCAAATGTCATACCTGCGGGGACACTCAACCCACATATTCTCGCAAATGTAAGCCCTGCCCATCCCCTCCTGCCACAGACCAGATTGCATAGCCCCCATCCGTACGATAGATTCCCCCACTGGCCCCAACCGCCCTCTCTTTCCACCACCCACCATAGAGGACCTAATCTGCTTCCTTACCATATCTCTACTCAATATCCACCCCTTTCAACAGTCTTTCAACCTCGAACAACTCCAAGCAGCTGCCAAACAAACTTTAAACTTGCATTACCAAACCTTCCACTCAGATCTGAACACACACTTCACCTTCACCCCTCTCGAGACCTTGGTTTAGTTCCCCATAATAGCCAGCCCTTTTACTATCCTGCCCACTCGCCCCCACTCCCACTCTAGGATGACGACCTCTATACCTTCTGTACCCACCTAGCATGGCAGTCACCCAAGATAACTCAACTACTGTGACACAATCTGTCCCTTGGATACATCACTCCTACCAACAGGGAACAATTTAATTTTAGATTACATGCCATTGTGGTATTCAAATCTTATAGCAATGTACATTCGGTCCACCTTCACACTCCTCTTCGATACTCAATTACGTACTGGTCAACTTAGGCGAAGGATCACCTGTATTAATCTGAGACATTTGCAATACTATAACTATGTGACTCCACTGATACAGAAGCTAGCAACTCCAGAAAAAAATCAAATGCTGAATTAATGATGTATATCCAAACCTCGATTTCCATTGTACATAATAATGTCACCCCTGTAACTGTATATATCTTATAGTGTCACTGTGAAAACAAAGGTATGAAAGAAACGCAAGTTTGTTCCCTAGCTCTTTCCCCTAACAGCAAAACTTTGAGTGCTAATTTCTCCTGACTCGCCTGCTGGTTTTCCATTTTCGACCTTTCAATAGATGCGCATGATCACTCAGAAGCGGACTGTAACAATGTCTCAATTTCGATGAAAAAGTGAGTTACCTGGTTTTTTCCCCCCGACCCTGTACTTACTATGTAAACCCCTTGATGTAATAAAGCAAGTCGCCCATAGGACGAAATAATCCCACCCATCTCCTTCTTACTTCACATCCTTAACCCCTCTCCTCAATCCTTCACTTCCTCTTCAACCCGCCCGCATCTCTTGGCCAGAGAGAGGGCGTAACCCTCTAGGTTGCCCGCCCCTCAGGGTGGGGAATGAAAGCTTTCTTAGATAGATAGGTAGCATCTGTAGCATTTTACTTAGGTCTATACATGGCCATGGTTGTAATATTTATGTAAACCTTGAGTCACCATTGTCTGTTTCAATAACAGATTCTAGCAACATATTTTCTCAGAGTACAAAAGAATTATTATCACTGTAGCAAATGACTTCACAGGTACAACTATGAACATTAGGGAGAAAGCCCTGGCTAAAATTCATTTCTAAGTTTTCCTAGTCAAGTCTGAGGAAATCATTAGATATTATGCTTTTCATTGATTTTGGGACAGTATATAAAGACAACTACTTACTGCAGCAAAATGTTCCACCAGAGGTAAATTTTCGGTCTGATAATATTGCACCTTGTAGTAGAGGCAAAAAAATTATCCTCTTCTTTAGACTTTATAAAATGTTTTTGAAGCATGAGACAGAGTTCGTGCTCTAGTATAATGCATTCGATATGTTATGTCAATCATGTTTGCTATGGTTACAAGAAGAAAGACTAGAATATTTTACAATTGGCTTTACGTTGCACTGACACAAACAGGTCTTATAGCGACGATGGGATAGGAAAGGGCCAGGATTGGGAAGGAAGCGGCCATGACCTTAATTAAGGTACAGCCCCAGAATTTTCCTGGTGTGAAAATGGGAAACCATGGAAAACCATATTCAGGGCTGCTGTCAGTGGGGCTCAAACCCACTATCTCCTGGATGCAAGCTCACAGCTGCGTGTCCCTAACCACATGGCCAACTCGCCTGGTGAAAGACAAGAAAAGATCCATATTATTCTGAGGTATTACTACACTAAGGTATTTTCCATGGCAATAGTTCAATATGCAAGTTGTTTTTTACTGTACAGGTAACTCCTATTCAACTATTGTCTCATTAAATGCCTGCAAACAAAATGTTCTAAAAACATGATAAAATGCTGAGTGCTTTCATATGTGATTTTTTGTTATTTGCTTTATGTCGCACCAACACAGATAGGTCTTATGGTGATGATGGGACAGGTAAGGCCTAGGAATGGAGAGGAAGCGGCCTTGGTCTTAATTAAGGTACAGCGCCAGCATTTGCCTGGTGTGAAAATGGGAAACCATGGAAAACCATCTTCGGGGTTCGAACCCACTATCTCCCGATTACTGGATACAGGCTTCACTTGTAAGATAGCACCATTTGTTAAGAATGGCCTCTTTTACTCAAGGTGAATATTCATTCTTTATTTGGTCAGCAAACTTGTGGATTTGATGCAAGACTGTACTTTTTGATGGTAGTATGTCCTCAGGCTCCCAATTTGAGCACCTTGTTTGCCAGGTTAATGAAGCCTTTCCTTTCCATAATTTCAAAAGGTCTTAAATCAAATCAAGGGAACAGAAAAGCATATATACCTTGAAAATATTATCCTTGATTTCTTTGGGTATCTTAGGCCTGAATTTGGTACTAGTTTGCATTGTGAGAGATGAGATGAAACTATGGTAGTATGGCAATCCATTGCAGACAGTGAATGTAACCAACACACTTAATTTTCAGAGGACACATAATTTGAGAAAATTCTACATAAATTGAAATTTAACTATTTGAAACATTTTGGAAAACGTAAATTCTCATTTAGTTTTGCTTTCACCTGTTCTTTGTTCCCCATTGCCATTTAATAAATTTGTATGAGTTCTCTTCACACTGTTCACTCTCGGCACTGGATTACTTAGTTCCGTATCCACTGATGACAAGACAAATGTTGCCAGGTTGGGAGAGCCACTCCCGACTTCTAGGTAACCGAGCTCAAAACCACCAGCATAGCAGTGTTGCATACACATTCTGGTGTTTTACACAGTGAAGCATAAGCTCTCACATAGTAGGATGAGCTTGTGCTTCGGGTACAGACTCCCGGCCTGTTGTCAATCTCTAGTCTATACACTTGTGCAGTGTACCGTGCAGTCCATCTTGAGCTGAACTCGTCACTGTCCATGGATTAATTCCTACAAACTTTCAGAAGATTTGTAGCTCGCTGAGGTAGACTTTCAATTGTATATACAGATAATAGTGGAAATTTTGTTGGGACACAATACCTTCAGTCATTTGTACTGGAGCAAGATTTCTAAATACAGCACTGCTCATCAGAGTAAGTGGTGATTCAATCCTCCCACAGCAGCATGGCAAGGAAAAGCTCCTGAAACAGTTGCTAAGGAAAACTCTTGGCAAAGCTTTGCTATCCTATAAAGGAAACAGTCTTGTGTGACTGCAAAGCCGTGATGAGCTCTCGACTGCTGACATATGTGTCAGAAGATAGTGCTGACCTAGCCACTACCTCGCCTAGTATGTTTCTGTTAGATGTAAAAGAAATGGGTGTAGCTTATTTTGATGTGGTGGATTCTGATAACCTTAACTGACAGAACAGAAATAGTCAAAGGATAAGAGATAGCTTTTGTCAACAATTTAGGAAATAATATTTAGGTCAATTAGCATTAACTGCCCAAAAGGATTTTTTTTCTAGTGGCTTTACGTCGCACTGACACAGATAGGTCTTATGGCAATGATGGGATAGTAAAGGCCTAGGAGTTGGAAGGAAGCGGCCATGGCCTTAATTAAGGTTTGAAAATGGGAAACCATGGAAAACCATCTTCAGGGCTGCCAACAGTGGGATTCGAACCCACTATCATCCAGGAACCAGCAAAATGCAGTAGCAAAAATAGGCCTAGGGGGACACTGGTTATGAAACCTATCCAGTCCGTTACACAGGATAAATACAGAAAGATGCTCATCTAGAAAGTTCTTCCTGCTATCCAGTTAAAATGGCCTTAATGGACAGCATCAAAACCCATCTACATACAACAGGACAATGCAAACCGCACATTGATCTGTCTGATCCTGAGTTTAAAGCTGCCGCTTCTAATACTGATCTAACCATACAATTGTACTGTCAGCATCCGAATAGCCCAGATATGAATGTCCCAGATCTTGGCTTCTTCCATGCCATACAGTCTCTCCAATATCAAGAGGCAACATCCACAGTAGATGAACTTGTTACTGCTATTGAAAAAACCTTCAACGACCTTCCTGCTAAGACACTGAATAATGTCCTGACCCTGCAACAAGTTATGGCTGAATGCATGAAGGTTCATGGAAAGACCTGTTACAACCTGCCTCACATGAGGAAACAGAAACTGCAATGACAGGGGTGTATACCTCTTGTTGTACAGTGTGCTTCTGATATTGTCATATCAGCTCGTGTTGTCTTAGAACGTGTTGAGTGATCAGGTGCAGTTATGAGTACTGTCCATACCATCAGCTTGGTGTGGTGTATTAGTGTTATAAGTATATTCCTTTCTGTATTGTTTATTGTCAATAAATTACTTGCGAAAGAAATGCGACTATTATTTTGGGACAGAGGAAGTAATATATAATGTGGAAGAAAAGTTCTATCTGCTTCTCTTGGCATCATTATTGATGTGCTTGACTTAGAACAGTCCATGATTCTTTCAGAATGCTTACACGCTCTCTCTTCACAAGAACTTGAACACAGTTAAGATCATCACTGAAGTAAGTTTTGTAACTGACAACATTGCTTGTAGGTACATTACCCAAAGACTCCTTAAGATTATCAAAGTAACTATCTATTAACAACAGAGCTGTCCACTTGTGTGCATGTGCTCCTTTTATATTCTTGCTCAATTGCAGGGTAATTTCTGTTAAATCTAAAGCCTACCTGGCTTTCTCAGATTCATTTTTATAAACTTTACAATAGTTTCCTTTCAAGGATTTAATTTATGTGTTTCATGATGATCAAGAACGCAGAGAATACTGTACTTCCAAAATTAGTTCACAAAGAGTACAAACAAAACAAAGAAGCAAAGAAAATCAAGAGAGTTGATACATCAAGGAATCTACATACTTACAAGAAAAAGCCCTCTTCAGTTTTCCAATTGACTAATTTTCAAGGACTCAAACTAAAACCGTGTCAGAATTCAGCACATGAGTAAGAAAATGAAAAAAATAAATCAGTCACTCAAAGTTAATAATAATCATGTCACGAATTTAGCTGGTAGCTGCACTTAATGTCCACACCTAGTTTGCACATGTACAACTACCCCACTACCTTCCACACTATTTTGAACAGTTGTCTTGGTTGTCCCAGTTCCACTACTGTTACCAAATAAAAGTTCATCTTTCGTTGGTGCCTCCTTAGCAAAGATTTCCTTTGGACTAGTCTGAAGAGAACCCTTGAAGCAGTCTACAGTTTCACCAAACGAATCTCTCCATTGTATCCTGGAATAAGCTGTTCCACTACAGCTAAAGGCCAGTCGATTCTTTTGTGGTTGTCTGCTCCAATAAGAACAACTCCTTCTAGTAGTAATTTATGACTTTTTTTGTTTGGGCAGACCGGGCGAGTTGGCGATGCAGTTAGGAGTGCGTGGCTGTGAGCTTGCATCCGGGAGATAGTGGGTTCAAATCCCACTGTTGGCAGCCCTGAAGATGGTTTTCCATGGTTTCCCATTTTCAAACCTTAATTAAGGCCATGGCCACTTCCTTCCAACTCCTAAGCCTTTACTATCCCATCATTGCCATAAGACCTATCTGGGTCAGTGTGGCATAAAACCACTAGAAAAAAAAATCCTTTTGGGCAGTTAATGCTAATTGACCTAAATATTATTTCCTAAATTGTTGACAAAAGCTATCTCTTTCGCCATAAGACCTATCTGTGTCGGCGCGACGTAAAGCCCTAGCAAAAAAAAAAAAAAAAAAAAGCTATCTCTTATCCTTTGACTATTTCTGTTCTGTCAGTTAAGGTTATCAGAATCCACCACATCACAATAAGCTACACCCATTTCTTTTACATCTAACAGAAACATACTAAGCGAGGTAGTGGCTAGGTCAGCACTATCTTCTGACACATATGTCAGCAGTCGAGAGCTCATGGCTTTGCAGTCACACAAGACTGTTTCTTTTTAGGATAGCAAAGCTTTGCCAAGAGTTTTCCTTAGCAACTGTTTCAGGAGCTTTTCCTTGCCATGCTGCTGTGGGAGGATTGAATCGCCAGTCACTCTGATGAGCAGTGCTGTATTTGGAAATCTTGCTCCAGTACAAATGACTGAAGGTATTTTGTCCCAACAAAATTTCCACTATTATCTGTATATACAATTGAAAGTCTACCTCAGCGAGCTACAAATCTTCTGAAAGTTTGTAGGAATTAATCCATGGACAGTGATGAGTTCAGCTCAAGATGGACTGCACGGTACACTGCACAAGTGTATAGACTAGAGATTGACAACAGGCCGGGAGTCTGTACCCGAAGCACAAGCTCATCCTACTATGTGAGAGCTTATGCTTCACTGTGTAAAACGCCAGAATGTGTATGCAACACTGCTATGCTGGTGGTTTTGAGCTCGGTTACCTAGAAGTCGGGAGTGGCTCTCCCAACCTGGCAACATTTGTCTTGTCATCAGTGGATACGGAACTAAGTAATCCAGTGCCGAGAGTGAACAGTGTGAAGAGAACTCATACAAATTTATTAAATGGCAATGGGGAACAAAGAACAGATGAAAGCAAAACTAAATGAGAATTTACGTTTTCCAAAATGTTTCAAATAGTTAAATTTCAATTTATGTAGAATTTTCTCAAATTATGTGTCCTCTGAAAATTAAGTGTGTTGGTTACATTCACTGTCTGCAATGGATTGCCATACTACCATAGTTTCATCTCATCTCTCACAATGCAAACTAGTGCCAAATTCAGGCCTAAGATACCCAAAGAAATCAAGGATAATATTTTAAAGGTATATTTGCTTTTCTGTACCCTTGATTTGTTTTAAGACCTTTTGAAATTATGGAAAGGAAAGGCTTCATTAACCTGGCAAACAAGGTGCTCAAACTTGGAGCCTGAGGACATACTACCATCAAAAAGTACAGTCTTGCATCAAATCCACAAGTTTGCTGACCAAATAAAGAATGAATATTCACCTTGAGTAAAAGAGGCCATTCTTAACAAATGGTACTATCTTACAAGTGGAGCCAGTATCCAGTAATCAGGAGATAGTGGGTTTGAACCCCGAAGATGGTTTTCCGTGGTTTCCTATTTTCTTTTTTTTTTTCTTTTTTTTTTTTTTTGTTAGGGGCTTTACGTCGCACCGACACAGATAGGTCTTATGGCGACGATGGGATAGGAAAGGCCTAGGAGTTGGAAGGAAGCGGCCGTGGCCTTAATTAAGGTACAGCCCCAGCATTTGCCTGGTGTGAAAATGGGAAACCACGGAAAACCATCTTCAGGGCTGACGATAGTGGGATTCGAACCTACTATCTCCCGGATGCAAGCTCACAGCCGCGCGCTTCTACGTGCACGGCCAGCTGGACCTTTAAAAAAATGTGCATTTCACAGCTATATTCTGGAAGAAAGAGCTAAAATTGGTTTAAGTATTAGAGAGGAATTAGAAACCAACATGGAATGGCTTAATATTTATAAGAAGGAAAATGAAAACATGAACTAAATAATGTAACCTTTCTGTATTCCGATAACTTATTTGTAGTTCTGAGAAGGTAGTTCAAGTCTCTGGCATAATTTATACTTTGCACCTTCAATCTTTCAGTATTTAATAGCAGTTTTAATTTCTGTTACTTCCACACTGGTATTTTCATCTTGCTGTGTTATGGGAGCTTGCATGCCTAAGTGATCCTGAGAGCTATGCCGGTGGGAGCGTAAGCTCCTGGCAGGGTCTCCCAAGCTGGACAGGTCAAAGGTGATAGGCCAGACTAAGAGGGATACCCTGATCCTCCAGGCTGGGGGTTGATCATGGGGCTAACAACTCATATCGGAAAAATAGATCGTTACAAAACTCAAAGACAATAGCTGGACTGATGGTAATGGTAAACAACCCATGCAAGGAAATGGAAAATGCAAACAGAAATATGATATGTATATTGCAACTTGGAATGTATGAACTTTGAATAAACAAACAGTCTGAAACAAGAAATGGAGAAATACAATATTGGAATAGTAGCAATTCAGGAAGTCAGATGGAAAGGAAATGGTGTTTTTAGAAATGGTAAATATACAATTGTGCATAGTGGAGGAGCTAGAGGTACAATAGGTGGCACAGGCTTTCTTGTGGATGACAGATATAAGTCAGCGGGTTTGAATTTTAAACCTGTAAATGAAAGAATATCTAGTCTAAGAATGAAGGCACATTTTTTCAATATCACCTTTGTGTGTGTATATGCACCTGCAGAAGATTCTGAGGATGAGGAGAAAGATATGTTCTATGGACAATTGGGACATGAAGTGGAATGCATCCCAAGACAAGATGTAAAATCATACTTGGAGATTTTAGTGCTAAAGTGGGCAAAGAAGAAGCGTATAGGGAGACAGGTGGGAAGGAAAGCTTTCATGATTTATCAAATGATAATGGACAGAGGCTGATTGATTTTGCCATGGGAAACTTGATAGTGGTGAGGAGTACATGGTTCCAGAGAAAGAATATCCAGAAAGCCACTTGGTGTTCACCAGATGGTAAGCACCTTTGATCAAATAGATCATGTAGTAATCGATAGGAGACACGCATCTGATATCCTGCAAGTTGACAGTTGTGTGATTCAGACCATTAATTGGTACGAGTGAAATGCAGGTAACATATTGCAATGCATAGATCAGACAAGAAAGGGAAAGCTCCAAGGAGATATATGGTCTCAAAATTGAAAAATAAGGACATTGCCCAGCAATGACACGCAGGTCACCTACAGATGTCAAATAAAAAGACCTGCACCTGGCAAGCCGAACTTGTCCTCGGACACTTCCGGCACTAAAAGCCATACGCCATTTCATTTTTTTCATTGCCCAGCAATATGAATCCAAGCTGGAGAAAGAATTTGAGGCTAAATAACAAAGCTGGGCAGTGGAAAACATCAAAGCAAAGTGGACTTTTGTGAGGGATGCTTTGCAGGAAACTGCTGATGAAGTATTAGGGATGAAAGGAAAAACTGAAAGACAAGTGTGGTTTGATGATTGCATAAGAGCATTTTAGTAGAGAAATTAGGTAAGGAAGAAAATGCTTAACAGGTAAACAAGAACCCATGTAGAGGAATTTAGGAAGAAAAGTAAAAGAGGCTGGCAGACTCTGTAGAAAGAAAAGAGAGGCAGAGAGGAAATGGATACGGAGCTGGAGAAACAGCATGACAATCAAGAAGTTCAGAAGTTCTATGGAAAAATAAAGGACTTACAGAACGGTTTTCAACCACGTGCTGTATTCAGTAGAGATAAAGGAGGAAATATGATTGGTGGAAGAGACCAGATACTTGACCAATGGGCTGAATATTTTAGTGAACTGTTGAATGTGGCTACAAAGACTGTGACATCAGAACAAGAGGAAGAAGAGGATGGAGAGCCGTGGCAGGATCTTAGCCTAGATTTAAAACCAATACCTGCTAAAGACCTGTGTGGAGTAACAGGATCGACCGTGAAAGAAAAAGAGACACCTTGGTGGAATGAGAGTCAGATTGGCTATAAAAGAGAGAAATTGGGCAAAAAAGATGCTAGACAAAGAAAAGCAAAGAGATGCACAAGATCTAGGCCAAGAAATAACTAAACTACAGGAACTCTACAGGGCAAAAAAATTTACAGCTAAGAGGATAGTATGAGAAGAGAAAGAGAAAAAATGGAATGAGTTTGTGGAAAAGTTGGAAGAGGACAGCAGAGGAAACAAGAAACTTCTTTACAGAGTAGTTAAAAACAAGCGAAATAACCTAGAAGACATCAAAGTAATAGAGCAGGACAGTGGATCAGTAGTACGAGAGGAAGATGGAATCAGGAGAGAATTTAAGACCTTCTTTGACAAGCTCCTGAATGGAGAGGCATCAAATGTAATTCAGAACAGAGAAGAATTTGGAAAAAGTGAAGAGCCCAGTAAAAATATGGAGCCACCAATCACATGGCTCGAGGTAGAGAAGAGCCTTAAAAGTATGAAGAAAGGGAAAGCTGCAGGAATAGATGAGTTAAGTGTGGACATGTTAAGAGCAGGAGGAACCCCAGCAATCCAATGGCTATATAGACTCCTAAATGTAGTATGGCAGAAAAATAGCATCCCAGAAGACTGGAAGAAAGGAATAATTGTACCTATATTCAAGAAAGGCAGCAGATGGAAATGTACCAACTACCGTGGCATCACTCTACTCTCTCATGGACTAAAAATTCTGGAAAAAATTATAGAGAATAGACCACGAGAAATTGTAGAACCACTTTTTAGAAGAGGAACAATATGGCTGTAGGCCTGGAAGATCAACAACAGATCTTATATTTGCTGTCAGGATGCTGATAGAAAAACATTGAGTTAAAGAGAAGCCTTTATATCTACTGTTCTTTGACATTGAAAAGGCCTATGACAGAATACCAAGGGAGCTTATTTGGGAGTGCCTGAGAAAGCTTGAAGTTCGAGACAGTCGAATTTCAAAAGTTACGATGCTTTACGATAAAACCAGAAGCTGTGTACAAGTCAGTTCTGGACTGTCAGATTGGTATGAGACAAAAAGGGGAGTACAACAAGGTAGTCGCCCCTATTATTTATCATTGTAATGGATACCATATTAAAGGTGCTAAAAGAAAAGGGGCAACAAGACTTAAAAGCATTTGCATTTGCAGATGATGTAGTAATTTGGGGTAACTCAGAGAAAGATGTAGAAGAGAGACTGCAGGGGTGGAGTCAGAAGTTTGAGAGATACGGATTAAACATCAACAAGGCTAAAACGGTGGGGTTGAAGGTACAGAAGGTGACAATCAGCCAGAAATCATGCTAAATGGCACTAAGCTGGACAGTGTCACAGAATTTAAGTACCTGGGTAGTATAATGTCCAAGGATAACTTAGCTAAATATGAAGTAAACAGTCAAATCAGCAAAGCAATACATTTTTACCTCCAAGTAAGACAGCTACTATGGGATAAACAAGTACCACTCAAAACCAAGATGACACTGTATAAATCATACTACACCCCTATCCTCACATACAGCCTGGAAACCACTACATTAACAAGAAAGGACAACTTGAAACTCCAAGCAGCAGAAATGAAGTTCCTACGCACAATGATAAAGAAGACCAGGAGGGATAAAATCAGGAATGAAGAAGTCAGAAAAGAAGTAGGACTAGAAGACTCCTTACTCCAGAAGATCCAAAAGGCAAGACTGAAGTGGTTTGGTCATGTGAAAAGAATGAGTGCCAGCAGGTCTGCAAGAAAGGAGTATGAAAGAGAAATCAGTGGAAAGAGACCAGTGGGCATACCTAGAGAAAAATGGACAGACTTAGTGAAGAAGGATGTAGAGGAGAGAGGTCAGGATTGGGAGCAGATTGTGAACGAAGAATGGTTCATGGACAGAACAAAATGGAAGGGGCTCGTATACCACACCTGGGAAACTTAAGTTGGTCAACAATGATGATGATGATGATGATGATTATGATGATGCCCTGCATCATCCATAGAAGAAGTGAAAATGGCAATTAAGTACTTGAAGAATAATAAGGCTCCAGGAAGTGATAAAATTTCAGCTGAGATGATCAAACATGGGGGTGAAAAGCTGATGCATCTTGTTTACCAGCTAATTATGAAAGATTGGGAAACAGAACAAATTCCAGATCATTGGAGCTTAGCAATTATTTGCCTTATTCATAATAAGAAAGATAAAGCAAATTGTGAAAATTATGGAGGTATATCTTTGCTTGGTGTGGTTTATAAGGTCTTAGCCAAGGATTTGTCTATCAGACTCACTCTACTGGTTGAACAGATACTAGGAGACTACCAGAGTTGGCTTTCTACAGGGCAGATCAAGAACAGACCACATCTTCACTGTCAGGCAAATAATGGAGAAGTGTTATTAATATAATGTGGATGTACATCAGCTGTTTTTGGATTTCCAGTGGGCTTATGATAGTGTGAAAAGGAGGAAACTGTATCGAACAATGATGTACATGGAATTCCCAGCTAAATTTATATGACCAGTACAAATAATCCTCAGGAATACAAAATGTATGGTTAAAGTGGAAGGAAATCTTACTAAAGAATTTGAAGTAAATTAAGGCTTGTGGCAAAGGAATGTATTATCCACTCTACTTTTCAGTGTGGTTCTGGAGCATGTGATGAGAAAGGTGGAGGTCACTAATCCAGTCAGTACTTTATTTAACTGTGTAACTCAGAATCTGGCCTATGCTGATGATGTTGATATGCTTTCTCAAAGACTGAAAGACCTAGAGGAAGGACTGGACAGATCAGAAAAGGAGGCAGGAGAAATGGGACTGAGAGTGAATAATGCCAAAACTCAGTATTTGTTCTCATCTAGGAGGACCATAGTTACAGAAGATAAACTCATGAAATTAAATGGGATAAACTTCGAGAAGTGTGAACATTTTAAGTATTTAGGAATGCTGGTAACGAAAGATAATGACATGAAAGAGCAAATAAAAGTGAGGATTACTGCAGTTAGTAGGGCTAAATTAGCTTTAATGAAAGTGTTCAGATCACACAGCCTTAGTAGAAGACTGAAGCTGACAGTTTATCGAATGGTAATACGACCAGTGATAACTTATGGTTCTGAAACATAGACAGTGACTAGAGCAGATGAAGAACTGTTGAACAGATGGGAGAGAAAAGTACTGAGAAAGATTTTTGGTCCAGTGAAGGAAAGAGAACAGTGGAGAATAAAGAAAAATAGAGAACTGTAAGAGCTCTTTAAAGTATGGAGTCTTTCATGGCCGGTGTCAATATAATAAAAATCTTCCGGGCTATTATGCCGTGGTCCACTCCTTTCGCTTCTCCCAGACGTTTCGACTGCTGCTGCGGTAGTCATCTTCTGTGGCATCGTGTAGATACGCTCTCCTGTGTCCCGCTGGCGACTCTATGGACATCCAAATATTGTATCTGAAATAATAAGTAACAGATTAAGGTGGTTGGGACATGTAGAGAGAATGCCAGATGATAGGTCTGTCGAGCCCTGCATGGGCTGTAGTGCTGAGGAGTAAGTGAGTAAGTAAGTAATTTCTGTTAGCTTGTAGGAATAAAACAAAACTTTCTAATAAGGATTTAGTTTTAACTACATTTCTGTGTTTCAATTAACCAATTTGTAATTATTTCCTGAAATTTCAAGAGAAAAATCCGAGAAGCCCTCAAAATCAATATCAATATGCAGGTCACAGGTTGAACATACAGTAATTTTAACCTAACAGCTCCTCAGTCTGCTGAACACAGAGGTTAAATATAAATATCATGCTACAACATAAATAGTGTGTATTTTTATCCCTTGTTTAACAATGTGTTTTTACAGGTATGTTGTAGTATAATATTTATATTTAACCTCTGTGTTCAACAGACTGAAAAGCTTTTAAGTTACATTTAACTGAGTCGATAATGGAAAGTATGGATTGCTTCTTAACAAATGAACGTACAGGACGAAACCTCATTATGTAATAGCACCGGTTATCCCCAGCTACCTGGCAAGTGACACACACACATTCCAGAAACTTTCATGAGACTCCACGGGGCTTGTGTCAGCCAGAGAGAGAAGGCTATTTAAGTTCAAGCACAATAACTACTCTCATAGTTGATTAGCTGCCTGGGAGACTGATTATCTCAGATTGAATAGGGGTATTAGAAATTTTGGCAAACTGTACAGAATGTACAGAAAACAACAACATGGTTCAACCCAAAAGAAGAATTAAATAAATATACACTTGACTTAAAGTGATTTGATAGGATCTGAGAATGTTCTTGATGAACAAAACATGCCATTCTTTGTTCATTAGTGTGTGCGCATGTGTTTCTTTTTTTTTTTTTTTTTTTTTTTTTGTTTGCGTTGGGGATCTATCTGGAATTAGTGTCATCAATTTTTCAATACCATGGCAACCAGTGTTCATCTCATGTTAGGTCACTAGCATCATCTATACATTGCTGTAAGAACTTAAGCTTTCATGTTACACGTTATAACTCACTCTCTCGTCTTCTAAGCCAGAAATGTAGTGGACAAGTACAAATGCATTTTTTAAAGATATATTATAGTGTTATATGTGTTATAATTAGTGTTTTCAACAGACTGAAAATCTTTAAAAATACATTAATTGAGTTGACACTGCAAGGTATGGCTTCCTTCTTTAAAAATAATTATAATTACAACTTCATTTCATTATTCTCATTTCTCAATGGAAAACGTTCTACACTGTACCAAGCAAGTTGGCTGTGTGATTCAGTCCGTGTAGCTGTTAGTTTGCATTCAGGAGATGGTGGGTTCAAACCCTACTATTGGCAGCCATGAAGATTGTTTTCCATGGTTTTCTATTTTCAAATCAGGTAAATATTAGGGCTGTAACTTAATTAAGGCACAATTATTTCATTCCCAAACCTTTGCTATCCCATTGTCAGTGTGATGTAAAACCAATAGCAACGATCACTTGATGTGTTATCTCCTTTACCAACATTACAGATGGAAAGTCATTTCTGTATAATGTGATTTGATACAATACAGAATGTTAATTGTTTCTGTACACTGAGAATGTTAACACTTTAAGATACAGAGAGAGGATGTGGATGCATTTCATATTATCCTATAGTTGGGCCGCCAAAAAGCTCGTTTACATGCAGGGCTAGTAATTAACTTGAGCAGTTGGTCGTGGACTAGAGTTTTTTTTTGCTTTATGTCGCATCGACACAGATAGGTCTTATGGTGATGATGGGATAGGAAAGGCCTAGGACTGGGAAGGAAGCGGCCGTGGCCTTAATTAAGGTACAGCACAAGCACTTGGCCAGTGTGAAAATGGGAAACCTCGGAAAACCATCTTCAGGGCTCGTGACAGTGGGGTTCAAACCCACTATCTCCTGGATGCAAGCTCACAGCTGCATGCCCCTAACTGCATGGCCAACTCACCCAGTGGACCACAGTTTAACAAAATTGTAAAGAATGCAATATTTTGTAGAATGCCAAAAATGGCAAAAGAGGTAATAGCTAACACTTCTCTAAAATTAAATTGTGTATAAGCCAGTTTTGTAATAATTGTTGCTGCTAAAAGTATGAAGGCCATAAGACATATCTGTGTCGGTGCGAAATAGAACAAATAGAAAAAAAAGAAAAAAAAAGAATGAAGGCACATCAAGTATTACTCAGCTAATGAAAAGTGTGGAAAAATACTCAAATATCTTTCCAGTCTCAGTCAGCTGATGTCATACACTACTCACTAGTTCTTCCACACACCTACTTATAGTATTTCTTGACAGAAAAACAGATTTTAACAAATATGCCTTTTCAGGACACAACATTTCATAAACCATCACAAGGCACTTCTTTACAAATACTCCTTCACTAAATTGTCTTTTTCATGCTCAGCAATGTTTTGAAATTTTATAACCTGCCTTCATAGTATTTTTTGCTTCACATTTCTGCCCTGGGGTAGAAATTGTTGGTGATCAGTGATTTTGTAACACAATTCCTTTGCCTTCAAAAATGTTCATGTCCATAATCTATTAAAATCACAAGTGTTTTGTCTGGTAATATCTCTTGAGCAGTTCCTTCAGCAGTTGAGATTGTCACAAATACTGCACATCACTTTTTTCCTGTGCTCCTATACAAAGTAATCACCAAACCAAGACTCGTTACATTTCTTGCACTCAGTGTAAATTTTTCATCTTTTCAAAAGCATTTTGTACTTACAGCACATGTAAAATCTCTGAAATTGAAGAAACATTGATGGACAGTAAAGTTACAAGGCAGTGAAGAGAGTATGGATAGCAGTACATGTGAGAGTACATATATCACACCCTCACACTGTATTCAGAAGTAAGAAATGTTATTGTCATTATTCATATTATTATTATTCATATTCATATTATTATTATTATTATTATTATTATTATTATTATTATTATTATTATTATTATTATTATTACTTCATTTGTATATTTATTCTCAAAATTTTAAGCTGGAAGGTCTCCATATGTGATATGAGTAATTTGTTTTGTACAAACGGATGCGAAAACAGTGCTATTTAAAACTCGGAAACTTTGCAAGAGTCATATGGAACTGCCTAGAGTCCGTTGATGTTGTTATTGTCGTGGGACCTGGAAGATGTTCAGGACATGGTCTTGGTATGGCAAGAGGATCTTGTACTCGTGATTGGATGGCCAGGATCAATCTAGACGTATCATGTGACAGTAAGGGGAAGCTAAGATCTATATAGGCATGTGAGAAAACAGTACAGAGGAGACTGAAAACTTTGGTAGGAAGAGGAGATGTAACTTTTGTGGAACATGGTCTTATTATGTTTGTGGCACGTGGTTGACCTACAAACTGTGGAGTGCTTAGACACCTGGTATTGTATCACTTGTGGCAGCTTGGTGTCTTATACGTTGGTGAAAGCTATGGGGTACTGTGTCTCAGACTTTTCATAATTTATGTTCTGGAACAGCAAGCGTGTGTTGCTCGAGTGAATGTATCTTTAAACCAAGTGTTAGAGTCAGTGAACACAGTATTATAAAGGTACAGTCCACACACATATATATGCTTTGTAATGAACTATCAATGGACTGGCTGCAAATGGTAGCTTGGTACTCACATTTGGTATCCCTCTGTTTTTGTTATTGTTGTTGTTGTTGTTGTTGTTGTAAATATGGAGTCTTCCAGCAGTATTTTTTGAGTGTATTTTATGTATATTTGCTGTGTTGATGAGGTGCTCATGCACGGATGTTACCTATATACGTGGGCGTCTATATGACAGTTTGTAGGGGGGATGGCCTACACCTGGGTGTATGTAGTATTTTTAATATTTTGGAAGATGAATGGCGACTTGTATTCCATGATAAAATAACACCTACAGCATCCCCTGCCTGAGAGAACTCTTCCTCTTTGTGGAAATTACAACCTGACTTTTCATTCCATTGTATGCTGTCGATCTCATAACATTGTTGATCTCCTTTTTTGTCCCTTACAACCCTGTAACTTATTTCTCCATAATACTGACTTTTAAATCATTTTCTTGAAAGAAAAACACCTGACTACATTAGATTTTTGCCTTTACCTGAGAGCTAGAGGGGAGGGAGGCCCCCTTGCCCCCGGGCATGGGTGCCCTTGTCTATATATGTAAAATAACATGTCCTGACTGACTGACTGACTGACTGACTGACTGACTGACTGACTGACTGACTGACTGATTCATCATCGCTGAGCCAAAACTACTCAGCATAAAGAAGTTAAATTTTGAGGATACATTTATATTACAGTGTAGATGCTCACTAAGGAAGGATTTTTTTATATTCCATCAGCAAGGGGGTGAAAAGGGGGTGAATTTTAAAAATGATTACATCTATATCTCAAAACCTTAACAGTTTAAAGACGTGAAAATTGGTATTTGGAATCTCCCTTAAAAATAAAGAAACATGTATTTTTTGTTTACAGAAAATCCAATTAAGGGGGGTAAAAAGAAGAAAAAATGGGGTTCAATCCTTGTTATGAGAAAACTTACATCCAAAGAAACAATGCTGTTACAGATGTGAAAATTAGTACATTGAATCACCTTTAAAAAATAAAGAAAGACATTTTGTTTTTGTTTTTGGAAAATCCACTTAAGGGGTGAAAAGAGGGGTAAAAGGGGTGAATTTCCAAAATGAGTATATCTCAATAACTTAACATGTTACAAACGTAAAAACTGGTATCTGGAATCCCCTTTAAAATATTAAATACCTGTTTTTTTTTGTTTTTTTTTTCTGGAAAATTCACTTAAGGGGGCGTTGAAAGGAAGTGGAAAACGGAGTGAATTCTTAAAATGAGTACATCTCAAAAACTCAACATGTTACAGACGTAAACACTGTTATTTGGACAATCCTGTAAAAGTAAAGAAACACGTTTCTTTTGTTTCCGAAAATTCCACCTAAGGGGGTGAAAAGGACAGAAACACTGGTTGAATCCTTTTTATAGGGATACTTATATCTCATAAAATGAAGATGTTACGGACGTGAACATTTTTATTTGGAAATATCCATCAAAAATTAAAGAAACACGTATTTTTAGTTTTCGGAAAATCCACTTAAGTGGCGGTTGAAAAGAAGTGAAGGAAGAGTTGAATTCTTTTTATATCTCAAAAACTGAAGACGTTGCAGACGTGAAAACTGGTATTTGCAATCTCCTCTAAAAATAAAAAAAACTAGTGTTTCTGTTTTCAGAATGTACACTTAGGGGGTGGGGGAGTGAAAAGAAGTGAAGAAGGAGTTAAATTATTTTTATGAGGGTACTTATGTCTCAAAAACTGAAGATATTATAGGCGTGAAAATAGGTATTTGGAATCTCCTTTAAAATAAAAACACGTATTTTTGTTTTCGAAAAGTACGCTGAGGGGGGTGGGGGAGTGGAAAGAAGTGAAGTAGGAGTTGAATTATTTTTATGAGGGTACTTATATCTCAAAATCTAAAGATATTACAGATGTGGAAATAGGTATTTGGATTCTCCTTTTGTTTTTTTGAAAATCCACTTAGCGGAACGGGGGGGGGGGGGGGAGGAGATTGAAAAGAAGTAAAGTAGGAGTTGAATTATTTTTATGAGGATATTTAAATCTCAAAAACTAAAGATGTTACAGACGTAAAACTTGATATTTTGAATCTCTGTTAAAAATAAAGGAACAGGTATTTTTGTTGTAGGAAAATTCACATAACGGGGTGAAAAGAATTTAAAAGTAGGTAAATTTTTTAAATGAGTATATCTCAAAAAATATGTTTCAGTCTTGAATTATGGTATTTGGAATCTCCTTTAAAAATAAACACAAATTTTGTTCCGAAAATCCACTTACTGCGGGCGGGGGTGAGAATGAAGAAGTGAAAATTACTATTTGGAATCTCCTTTAAAAAGGAAACACGCATTTTTGTTTACAGAAAGTCCAATTAATACGGGGGAGGGGTGGAGTGAAAGAGTTGAAATCTATTTATGAGGATACATATATCTCAACAACTGAATATGTTACAGACGTGAAAATTTAAAATAATAATAATAATAATAATAATAATAATAATAATAATAATAATAATAATAATAATATTTAATAACCATTGTCCCACGCTTGGATGCCAATTTTAATATTATAAATTCTATTAATATTATTAATAAATAACTGAATAAAATAATTAAAATAATTGAAATAAATAAAATTAATATTTAAAAATAAAAACATGTTCCGTATGTTTTGTTTTCGGAAAGTCCACTTAAGGGGAGGGTGAAAAGAAGTGAAGAAGGAGTTGATTTCTTCTTATGAGGACGTTTAGACCTCAAAAACTGGAGATGTTGCAGAAGTGAAATTTGGTATTTGGAATCTACTTTAAAAATAAAGAAACACCCTTTTTTGGGTTTTGGTAAACCTGTTTAGGAGGGGGAGGTGGAAAGTATTGAAAAAGGAGCTGATTTGTTTTTACTTGAGACTTGAAAATTAATTTTGGAATCTTCTTTAAATATAAAGAAACGCGTCATTTTTGTTTCCGGAAAATTCACTTAAGGGTGTGAAAATAATAAATTGAGAAAGCGGTTGAATTATAAAAAAGAGAATATCTACAATATATCTCAAAAACCTACAATGTTATAGATGCGAAGATTAGTATTTGGAATCTCCTTTGAAAATAAAGGAACATGCATTTTTTGTTTTCGGAAAAGCCACTTAACGGGCTGAAAAGAAGAAAAATGAGTTGAATACTTCTTATGATGATACTTTTATCTCAAAACTGAAGAAGTTACAGACGTGAAAATTAGTATTTGGAATCTTCTTTAAAAATAAAGAAAACTTTTTTTTGAAAATCCAATTAGGTGGAGGAGAACTTATATTTCAAAAACTGAAAATGTTGCAGATGTGGAAATTAGTATTTGGAATCTCCCTCAAAAATAAAGAAACAAGTATTTTTTGGTTTCGACTTGAGAGATGACTGTTTCTCACATGTACAGTTATACTGTATGTCGTATGTTCCAGAGTTATCTCTACCAGTAGCCTGGTCACCTTACCCTGGAAAGCAATACAGCAAACATGGTTTACGAAGAGGTACTGGAGTAAATGAAACTGTTTTCTGTAATTTTTTGTACTTTTAGAATTTTCAGATAATGTCTTAGTGAAATACCGAGGAATGATTACTTTCATCAAATTACGAAATCCACGCGAGCGAAGCTGCGCTAGCAGCTAGTTTAGGATAGTTGTTTTATAATCAGTGGAGTTATTGATGAACCTAGAATCAGTTCTTACCTATTTAGTTGTTTTCAGAAGGTTAGGTAAGGCCTGAAGCAGATGTACCAGCACGCAGCTTAATGTACACGCCCTGGGAGAGAATGATCATGCTTTATGAAGATTCGAGGGATCCTTTCTGGTGAACTCTGGCGCACATAATACGGACATTTCAATTAAATATTTATATTAATTTTATTTATTTCAATTATTTTAATTATTTTATTCCGTTATTTATTAATAGAATTTATAATATTACAATTGGCATCCAAGCGTGGGATAATGGTTATTAATTATTATTATTATTATTATTAGTGTCGGTTCAAACCCGGCAGAGGTAGTCGGATTGTTGAAGGGCGGAAAAAAGTCCATTCGACACTCCATGTCGTACGATGTCGGCATGTAAAAGATCCCTGGTGACACATGTGGTGTTTACCCGACAAAATTCATTAAATCTCAGCCATAGACGCCCAAGAGAGTTTCAGTTTACTCGGTCTGCCATCTAGTGGGCCTAGAGTAAAACGGAACGTCGAAATTGACGAGCAGACAGCCAGATGGCGTCAAATTGAAATGTCTGCACACGGTAGCTGAGGCCATACGATTATTATTATTATTATTATCATTATCATTATTATTATTATTATTATTATTATTATTATTATTATTATTATTATTACATAAGGAATGAATGACCTGCTAGTGATATCCTCTCTGTTGGCCAGAGTGGACTTGTAATATTAATAATGAAGTGCTTGTTTTTGTCACCCTCTGCTGCGAAGTTGTACAAAAACTCGCTGTTATTTCTCAAACACTGTGTGATCTTATGTTTTGAGTGAATAACATTTGCATAACCTTACTCAATATTGAGTCTTGCTGAGAACATTTATTACAACCAATAGAAATTAAACTAAAAAATCCATGACAGTAAAATAATTCATCAAGCGGGCCATAGAAATGGTGATGGTGGGCCGAATGTGGCCCCTAGGCTGTAGTTTGGGTGGCCCTATTCTAGAGTATTATTGGCGTGTCCGTAAGAGCACATCATATAGGAATATCTTTCTAGCCACAATGATGATATGAACATAGGACATAAGATGTTTCCTCCCATGGGAGTCAGTTGCTGCGAGCTGGACTGAGTAGCTCAGACAGTAGAAGCATTGGTATTCTGAAAACAAGTTGGCAGGTTCATTCCTGGCTCGTTCTCGTGGCATTTGAAGGTGCTTAAATGTGTCAGCCTTGTGCCACTAGATTCACTGGCACATTGAAAATCAGTAAGGCAGAAGTCCAACACTTGAATGTCTCTTCAAAACACTTAAAAGTAATTAGTAGAACGTAAAGCCAATAATATTAGAATTATTAGGCACTAAGGATAACGTTCAAGAAATTGAAGGAGATGGAGAAAAGTTGTAAGGAAAGAGAGGGTGGCCTAGTTCCAAGGAAAATGTTACACAAGGACTAAATGTAAAGGCTAAATGTATTAAGTTTCCGAGGCCTAGGGGGTCTTTCATTTTCACGCCCTTTATGCCCCTTGTCTTTCCTTGGCCGATACCTTCATTTTTCGAAGTGTCTGATCCATTCCATTTTTTCTCTCTGATTAGTGTTATGTAGAGGATGGTTGCCCAGTTGTATTTCCTCTTAAAACAATAATTGCCACCACCGTCTCCCACTGAGCTGGACTGAGTCGCTCAGGTAGTAGAGCGCTAGCCTTCTGAGCTCGAGTTGGCGGATTCGATCCTGGTTCAGTTCGGTGGTATTTGAAGGTGCTCAAATACGTCAGCCACGTGTCAAAAAATTTACCGGCATGTTAAAGAACTCCTGCGGAGCAAAATTCCAGTGCCCCGGCGTCTCCGAAAACCGTAAAAGTCTTTAGTGGGACGTCGGAATAAATTACCAAGGGAGATGTTCAATAAATTTCCAGTTTCTTTGAAATCGTTCAAGAAAAGGCTAGGAAAACAACAGATAGGGAATCTACCACCTGTTCGACTGCCCTAAATGCAGATCAGTAGCGAATGAGGAAAACACATTCTAAAGCGAGAGAAATGTCCTCTCAACCTCATAAAATGCGGATCAACGAAAAAATTATATCGATGCAAAAAAGTAAAATAAAATAACATGTAAAATATTAAGAAATAACGTTTTAGCAGCTTAAAAAAGCATTTATCGCTAAAGAGTCACTAACGATCAAAATAAGCATGTAGACCTATAGGCACTAAAAATGCCTTTCATTAGTCATAATTTCATCAAACGGATTTTTAACTTTACTGTGCATGTTTAGCAGGTATAGGACAAATGTACATTTTAGGAAATATCCTCAGCTTACGTGCAAAAGGTGTGGAATTAACCAAAGCCTCAGAGGTAGGTGCGAATACGAGATTAAGGAGACTTGCAAGCTGAACTCTGAAAAGCAACTGTCAGAAATGAAAAAGTATGTATGATTTCATTTGATAATTTGATTTGATTTGATTTGATTTGATTTGATTTGATTTGATTTGATTTGATTTGATTTGATTTGATTTGATTTGATTTGATTTGATTTGATTTGATTTGATTTGATTTGATTTCATTTGATTTCATTTGATTTGATTTGATTTGATTTGATTTGATTTGATTTGATTTGATTTGATTTGATTTGATTTGATTTGATTTGGAGCATCTTGAAGCAGAGTGATGTAAATTTCCAGTGCGACGTCCTTCAGTAATCTGTCATTAAATGGAAGGTGAAGTAGATATGCTACTAATGATGATTGCAATTTTTTTTTTTTTCTATTAGCTCTTACTCGGGAATTTTAGCTCATTCCTCGTAATTTTGCTACCACTACACCAGTCTAGAATAGAAAATGAAAGGTACACCCATCCCATAGGTGAGTCAGTGACTCAGTTTAGTTGAAATGTATTTTATGATGTGGCTCATTACAGCTCGAGGAATGCTGTAAATATCGGCGGCACTTTGCAGTAAAAAGGACCTCCCGGCCTCCAGGCCATAAAACCATCAGTTACCGGCTTTCATTGTCTGCTGTGTACATACTCTTAGTCGGGAAGGCGCGCTTCCCGGTGCTCTTATGACCACTGAATGTTAATGACACAGAAGTGTTTCATAAAGAGAGAAACTGTATTCTAACTCAGAGTCCAGACTTCAAATAAATGCCACCTCGCTCTTGGTAAGAATAAGAGAGGACTACGCGAGAAACTCTCTTGGGATAGGTCTACTTTTAAGGAAAGTTGATGACTTCGAGGATGTGGTGAGGACAAACTTCAACGTGATGTCTACTCCCCGACATCCTACGATAGGTAGGTCGATCTGTAGTTTTTCATGTGTCAACATGTAGGCCATCAGTCTCAGAATATCAATGCATGTGAGATTTTTTAAATGAAAAGTCAGTCCTCATGATTCGGATTCTACGTAAAACTGGAGGTCCCGTGGCCACGATCAAGATATCAACTGTCACTTAAAAACCATACACTTGCTTGAGGCTCAGGAGATTGAATGAAATGGTTCCCAGCCCCTTTAAGAATGAAGATGTTAGATTACATAAAAGATTTTGAATAAAATATGTCAATACAAGAAACACTTGACGTAAGATAATGTAAAATTGTGGATATCGGAAGAAAACAAGAATCAATCAAGAAAGAAAGAAAGAAACAGAGGAAAATGGCACAAGTAAGCGGAAACGACGACATGTTTAAAGGGGACTCCTTGATCACTAAACACGTTTCATAAGCAGGGGCGGTGATTTTTTGCAATAGCGATATTGCGTGTAATGTTTACAAACGCTTTTATTCGTATTTTTCGTGTTTATAACCCATAAACCACTTTCTAATGTGTTTTGAATACGAGATAAAATGCAAAATTTACTCAAAAATGCCATATAAATTCTAAGTCGACTTTTTCTTTTTTGCCCCTGTGGACTGCGTAATAATAAATTTCATTTCAGTGTCTAGATATTGTTCTACTTCCAGCCTTGACTTCCTCCCAGTACTTCTTGAGCCCATCAGCCAACGCCTTATAGTGCTCTTTATAACTCTGTACCATCCGCCTAAATTTCACACCGTCAATAGCTTTATGTTCTGGGATACCGATATCTGTGTTAATTTTTTTCTGAAACTCAAAACGAGTAGTTTATGCATCCTTGGAATGTCATGTAGGATCAAAATTAATGAGGAGAGAGAGCCTTTCTGTTGAAGATGTGGAGATTGTCCTTATATCCTTTTCTGGTGCTCCTTCTTCGGATGCTGATCTGTCATTGTGTTGTCCAGTCATGTGGCCCCGTTTATTTTCCTACTTTTCGATAAATCACTTGATTTGTTACTTGCTTGTTCCTTTCCACTACTTAACTATTTTAGATGATTATTTTCAAAGAGACTGCCTATGCGCGGCTATGAGTGATACTCTGACTAAGAATGACAAGTTAATTAACAAAGACACCCTCGACCTCTGTTGGCAATTAGCTGCTTTGTTCTAACGTTCATGTGCTAAATGTTCACTCATGCTCGTGCATTGTGAAACGTTACTATCACTACTCACTTCGTTAAAATATTGCTACATTTATCTTTAAATACGTGCCACTTCTCCTTTAGAAACAAGTACTGTGTATGATTCGGGGCATCAGAAACCTCAAACCTCGAGAGCTCCGATGTTCTTTTCTTGAGTTTACGAGGGTAAAATAATATCTTCTTCCACACAATCTAATTAGATGTCAGCTTGGTAAGAGTTGGTAGAGATTTTCTTCTGTATGTAGGCTATTATAAAATTAAGTTCCTGGTAAATGTCTTTGTTTGTGCGGGCTAATCTTGAGAACCACCGAACGGATTTTGATGCGGATTTCGCCGTTCTGTCGGAACGTAGTTCTCAAAGTGGGGTCCACGGAACGAATAGGGAAGGTCCACGAATATTCTCATAATGAACATGTTAAAGAAATAATTCAAAGATTTTAAGTGTTACTCAGAAATTAAAAAACGCAATGACCGTTGTTGGTACCATCGTCGCAGGTAAAACATTATCATGTGGCGCAACAGAGATTTGCTTGTGGACAGTGTCGATCGGCCGCGCTGCTAAGCGTTCATATCACATTTACTTCAATTACCGGAGTGTAATACATTAATGTGCATAAGAATGTAATGCACGCAATTTTGGTCCTACTAACGTTACTCTTGGTCTTCGTCCTCGATGTCACTTTCTCCCAAGTGAACTGGCTTTTGTCATTCGCTGACCTTTTTTAAAGTATGAATATGATTTTTTGTGACTACTTGCTTAATTTCCCTGTAGGTATATTTGCTGCTTCGCCATGGACACCACATCTTAATCATTTGTAGTGAAACGGAACGCTCTTAGAACACCAGAATCAAAAAGAGAACTTTCTAACCAACCTCTCTGCTGAAGAACTGAACTGATACAAAGAAGTGATGATGCGGAGACTAGTTTGAACGTTCTTTGTTTAAAGCTGATCTCATTCAGGCGTTTAGTTTTGTAGCTATCGCTTTCCTGTTCCCCGTATATTACGCACTCGTGAGGGAGAAATAGAGCTGTCAGAAGAGTCAGCCCGGTAACTCATTGACTACGACGATGTGGCCGTGCGTGTGATTGATGCAGATGTATGAAAGGTCTCACCGTCAACAATGATGGAATATCAAAAGCTTGCCGCATTGTAACGTTTTGAGTGCGGCAATAATACCTGTTGTAAATTAGTTCTATTATTGTCTACAGGCCGACAAAAGGGTATTTTAACGTACCGTACTGTCCTGTCACTAACAATAGGTTCTATTCTTTGTGTACAGTTCAGGCACTTTTTAAACACAGTTAACAAAGACCACGCGTAAATATGGTCTATATTCATATTACAGTGAGTGTTTTTATTATTATAAAAGTTGGTATACGTAATGGATCGTTGGTTTGTATATAAGGCGTGATCAAAAAGTTTCCGTTTGAGGGCGTTACTGCAGTGGACATGCAACGTAGTGCGCCTCCGATGCGTGTATATAAGCACGGACATGTAGGCAAAGGGATAGATCCTTCGCCGTCCAACGGTTTTCCTAATCCGTAACTCCGGCACGTAGGGCATTCCCTATTAAAAAGTGTTCTGACCGGGTGGACAGAAGAAAATCCGAGAGGTATCACCTCAGGTCGAGCCCATCGTCAGCAATACAGTATTTCCTCAGACTCAGTAAACTCACTCTCCGTCATGTATCGCTATTCACCTTATTGTCCAGTCACCACCACAGCAACGACCACCATCACCACCATCGCCGCCACAGATTTCAGTCAAACAGCCGCGGCAGCTTACCACTCGACGGTAATGACTAGTTTTGCCGCTCCTGACTACCGCGCCAGATTTCTTCCCATGACGCCAGCTCCGCTAGGGGACAGCACTAGAGTTCAGTTCCAGTTTAAGAAGTTCTCTTCACAGTCTGCTCCGGAGGAAGAACAAGCTCCACGACGCCTTGTTTTGGATCCGGAACCTGCACCATCGACAGACATTACAAGTGCGCCACCGTCGTCCACGGATGCCAACAATCAACAGATTCCTCACAATTCTACCCCACCAGCACCAGCCCCTCTCCGCTAGGACTTTCATCTGTATCCGGCACAAAACGCCCCATCAATAATGCCCGTTTACTCCAACCTAGCCCTCAGGAACGCACTCATTTCTACTCTCCAACCCTGCCCCCGAGTTCCAATCTCCCCATGCCATTTTCTACACTCTGCTCGCCGTGAGAATATAGCGGACATCCGACGAACGACAACTGGAGTCATCATTCAAGTCAATAGGAACACTGCGGCTACTCACTTCACCACTGCAATAGGAGCTCACCAACTTTGATCAAGTGTCACTTTTCAACTACTCCCACCTCAATCCATCAAAACTCCCCCTCCCCACTACGCTACCGCCTTCTCAGCCGTGTCATAGGAGGTGGTTATCCCTCTCTCACAGAAGAAACAATAATCTCCGAACTCCACGCGGAAGGCATCACAGTCCACAAGACATTCAGAGTCAAGAACACCACGGGTCCCATCTATATGGGGAGAATTCTTCTGCCATCGCCCGAAGATGTCGACCATGTCTTGGCCAGCGGAGTCTCCATTACATAGACATCACCATAACGTGGAACCGTCTCGCACCCCACCACCACAAGCCATCCGGTGTGAGCCCTCTCTCATCTACAAAATTAATACTACGATTCAGTGTACCGTCGAGACCCCTAAGCATTTCAATCAAGCTCACTCTACACCCAGGTGTCCCAGCACGCATCAACACCCCCCTCCTGCCCCCACTGCCATACCTGTAGAGGTAATCATGCCAAAGTCAACCGGAACTTATAGCCCTTATCAGAACCATTGTTCCACCTACATCACCTAGCCTCCTACAGTCGAGGATCTAATTCGCTTTGTCGCCATCTCATTACTAAATATCCACCCCTAAAACAGATCCTTAGTTCTCACTCACAAGCTGCAGCAAATCAAAAATTCAATCTTCACTTTCTAACCATCCATTCCGGCCTAAATTCGCACTTCAACTTAAAAACATTGGAAACTCTTGTTTGAACACATTCACAGTCCCCTCAGATCAAGCAACCAAGCAACTACCCCCATAGCATCGTATCTTCTCCAGTCTTGCAATTACCGACTGAACTTACAATTCTATAAACCGTAGGCTTGTGAGTGTACTAGGGAAATTGAATGATATTCTTCACATACCGTATTTGCTACCCTGTCTTCAGAATAGAGCACCTCAGCGAAGGAACCACCATACCAACGGGGAAAAAAGAAAAATAATTCATGTTCGTAGCCTAAGTAAGTTAAACTGTAATATATATATATGTGTGCATGGAAAAAAGGAAAAAAGAACACACTCCTTTGTAACTGATAATGAAATAAATAAAGTTGCCAACCCCTTAGCTAAGTATCCAAACCTCCTTACATCTGCTCCTTCCTCACATCCTTTACAGACCTCCTTCTTCCCTCGCATCTCCCCTACCCGTCCGTATCTCTTGGCCAGAGAGAGGGCGTCACCCTCTAGGTGGGCCGTCACACCCCTTAAGGGTGGGGAATGAAAATAAAGATAGATAGATAGATAGATAGATAGATAGATAGATAGATAGATAGATAGATAGATAGATAGATAGATAGATAGATAGATAGACAGATATACATTAGGCAAAGGTATTAGTGTGGTAGACGTGTCGTGCCGAGGTGCGTGCGTTAAACGCAGCTACGTGAACTATGACGACGTTATTACCAAATACGTCCAAACAGGACCAACGTGCTGTTATTCTGTTCTTGGTTGCCGAAGGACAAACACCGGTGGACGTCCATAGGAGAACGAAGACTGTGTATGGGGCAGCATGTCTGTCGAAATCACCGCTGTGGATTGGTGCACACATTTTCGTGCGGGTCGCGTTTCGACACAAGACGCCGATCGATCTGGGAGGCCAGCCTCATCAATTACGGACAACAACAAGCAGGCGCCCTATAGTCCTGATCTCTTCCCATGCGATTATCACTCCTTCCGGCCCCTCAAAAAGGCCGTAGAGGGTCGACGCTTCCTGTCGGTCGAGGATGTGCAGCAGGCGGTTACGGACTTCGTCACGCAGCAGGACGCGGTGTTTTACCACAAGGGGATCTTCAACCTGGTGCGTCGGTGGGATGAGTGCCTCAATGTTCACGGCGATTTTGTCTGATTGGTATCCCTGTTCAGGACTGCACGGCCGTCGAACGGAAACTTTTTGATCATCCCTTATATCAGTGTAGTACAGTTCAAGATGAATCAGGTGATACTTATAACCAATATGGAAATGCTCTAGTTCAGCCGCTTCTCGAAATGTTAAGACAAAGCAGGTAAAAAAAGGGGAAACATTGTGATGAACAATATGAATTTCAATATGGTTTTGTGTCTTCAGGCGCTGACGACCCACAACAACCTCAATGTGCTCTTTGTTTCGACGTTTTGTCGAACGAAAATATGCATTCTGCTAAAGTTCACATGCACTGAGAAACAGGGCATCCCAATCATTCTGGTAAGTTTAAAAGAATTGAAAGCCAGAGAAATGAAATAGTCAAGAAAAGTGATGAAAAAACTGTTTCGGGGATCAATAATGAAATAGCAACCCGTGCTTCTAATGAAAAATCATTTCTAATTGCGAAACGAACGAGGAATTGGTTTTGCCAGCTGCTAAAATAATGTGTATGACATGAATCGGTTGCTAAAGAAATCAACATGGTTTCACTCTCTAATGGTACTGTTAAAAAAAGAATCGATGAAATGTCTATCAATGTACAAATTCAGTTGATTTCAAGGCTGAAAAGATGTATTTATTTTTCTATGCAACTTGACGAAAGCATAGATGAATCAGTCCTACCGACTTTTCATTCGTTACGCAGGTGAGGGTACAATTTATGAAAACAATCATGCGTAACACAGCTGGGGTTGAATTTCGTGAATTCTATGATTTTTCCAAAATCGATTATGTTGACTGGAGCTCGAGCTCAACCTATGGCGGGATTAAAAATTGGTCTCAGTGCTCGAATTCGAGTCGTCGCACCAGAAGTTAAATGGACACATTGCTTCATTCATCGAGAAGCATTAGCAGTGAAAGGAATGTTTGATGATCGAAATCTGGCAGTGGAAGACATTTTTGAAGTAGTAAATGTCAACAAAGCCCGGCCACTGAACTCGCATGTTTTCCACGCTTTGTGTGAATCATACAGTGATACGAAGGTTTTTCAGACGAAGAGTGACATCTTCGTGATGAGATTCGCCTTTCTCTTGGATTTAAACAAGAAGAATGAAGAATACAAAATGAGTAATAAACTACATAATTTCTGTTGGTTGTGCCAAGTATGTTATTTAGTGGACATTTTCTCTTATCTCAATAAAATTAATTTGGAACTTCGAGGTAGAAATGTTGATATTTCCCATGCAGAAAGTAAAATTTAATCTTCATTGAAGAATTCACTTGTGGACTAACCGAGTAGAGAAAAAGTAATATGCTTCGTTACCGACGCTTCAGGAGTTTATACTTTCCTCTGAACAAGATCTATCTGATGTAATACGACAGGTAATTTCACTCCATTTGAAAGAACTGTCAGCAAGATTCAGGGATTATTTTCCTGCTCCTGATTCTGACAATGTGTAGATTAATAATCCTGGTATCTACATGGAAACTAACAATTTGTTCGAGAAGGAAGAAGATCATCTTGTTGAGTTGCCGTGTGATTCTACTGTGAAAACAGTTGATGATGAGTGTTAGCCTTTCGGCTGAAAGTTCATGCTGAATAGCCTACAAAGAACAATCAGCGAAAGCCTTGGAACATTTAATTCCGTTCCTGCGAGAAGGCATTTTCTGCTCTTTGTGGTCTCAAAACTATTAAAATAAAGATTTAAAGGAAGATCTCTAACACTGAGCCTAAAAATAAAGAAATTTTAGACACACACAATCATTTTCATCATTCTCACTGAAGTAGAAAAGCATGTAAATGATACTTGTCTCTTTATCTAGAAAATTCATTGGAAATAAGGCATTATTTTCCTTAAGAATTACATAAAAATTCTAAGGAAATAATACTAAAGATGGGTCAGAAATTGGTAACTTATCTTTTGTATGATGTTTTGGTTAGTTATTCAACTTTTGGAATTAACTATATTAAGCTTCTTAGGTATCCATATTTATATTCACTTGATAATATTCATTCAAAATTCGACTTGGCCTTGATTTTCCAATTACATCTTTGAAGGGGTCCGCAAAAATGCTCTCCCATTAAAAGGGGACCCTCATACTAATTAGTTTGAGAATCAGTGGCACAGAGCATTTATCGAGGAAGGTGTATGTTTATGAAACAGTGATCCAAAACAAAAGGGACCCGAGAAGTGGCATTTTAGTGAAAGGGGGCAAAGAAAAAACAGCCATAGGCCCCTATGAGCTCTTTCTTGTCTTATACTGTCTAAAACGTCAACAATAGACCCCACATACGAGTGTAGAATATTGTTGAACATAAACAGCTCTACAAAAAACCCCGACGATCTATACCCATATCTATAAAGAAGCGTTTTTATATTATAGTTTGCTGTAAAAAATCAAACTTAAAATTAGAAAACGTATTTTCAGATGAATCACGTAATCACTATCAAATGAATCGTTTATCCACCTCAATAATCTTATTAGAAATACCTTTACATGCATGGTTTAGGATCTGCGCAAGAATCGTATAAACATCGCACGTGGAGAAAGTAGCGAGCTAACTAGCAACCGGCCAGAAGGGCCTTGGAGAAAAGTAACACTAAACGACCAGGGGGAAAACAACTAATATCTTCTGCAAGGAAAGCTTATGAAGCCTATCACTCTAAATTGGAAATTGCTTCCGAAACCGGGGCATGTAGCCAACATCAATAAAATAGGGCTCTACACTAAGGTATCATAGGTCGTAAAGGAGCACCTCAGTGGACAAACGGCAGATCCCAACCCAATGTACTTGTGATATATGTGCAGCGAAAATTATTGAAAATTTATTTAACATAGAGTGCACATAAATACGTCAAAACTGCTGTAGAGAAAAGAGCGAATACGTAAAAATACTACTGCAAGTCGGTAGTGTCACAGATAATCATGAAGTGTGCTGATGATGATGCTTGTTGTTTAAAGGGGCCTAACATCGAGGTCATCGGCCCCTAATGGTACGAAATGAAATAACAAAAAATTCAAATTCATCCACTGACTAAAATAAAATAAAAAATGTCATGAAGAATGAATGGATGGACATGAACCCTGATGATGATGATGATGCTTGTTGTTTAAAGGGGCCTAACATCGAGGTCATCGGCCCCTAATGGTACGAAATGAAAGAACAAAAATGTCAAATTCATCCACTGACCAAAAAAAATAATAATGTCGTCATGAAGAATGAATGAATGGACATGGACCCAACAAAAAAAAAGGAAACAACCAACCAGAATACAGGGGATCAGACTCAAAGATCATACATAATTGATTACTGACCAAGGGACCACTCATAAAGCACGATGATGCTTGATGTCGAAAGGGGTGCAAAATCCATGTCTAAGGCCCCACAGAATGGTACATGTCGCGAGTAAAGTAGAACCATGGTATTGGCATGTTTGGGTACTAATCAAAAGTAGCGAAACTCACGGTGTTCCACACAAGACGGTACTACTCACAAGTATTGTACTTCGTACAGGTAACGCAGACCTATGGTGTTTCTCACACAATGGCGCCACTCATAGCCAACGCAAACCAATGAGTTTCCTCACCTAGGTGTACTAGGCACGGATGCCGGTCCCACGGGCCCCGTGGTGTTCCTCACAGAGTGGATACTAATCAAAGGCAACGCAGACCCACGGTGGCGCTCATATAGTGGTACAACTCACAGGCTACGCCCAGACCCGCGGTGGTGCTCACATGGGTACGACGCACGGGTACTGGAAACCCCCAGGCCACGCTCATGACTACTACTAAACACAAACCCATTTCGTACCGAACATAGTGGTACAACTCGCAAGTACAGGCAACCCATGGTGTTCCCCGCGTGATGGTACGAATCAAAAGTAGTTTCATGGTTCTAATTCAATCATCCCTTGGTCGCCCCTTTTAGTCGCCTCTCACGACAGGCAGGGGATACCGTGGGTGTATTATTCGTCAGCCTCCCCCACCCACAGGGGGTGTGTGTTTGGTCCGCGAGAGGTATTTTATTTCCCTCAAGTCCGCCGGCAAGCCGGTGAGGACCCCCCTATCCGCCACCTGGGACGCTCCACGTGGGAGTATCACCTCTCCCCCTGCTACGCCTGCGTAGCAGGTTCGTGGAATCATGAAGTGTAACAACGAATGTGTTTAACTTGCGAACTTAAGACAGCAGTACAGGCCTATATGTGATTACTCATGCTCTGTTTCACCCTCAATTTTGTGTCATTTACAGGTTTAAGGTTCTTGTAAAAAGCATGGTAAACAGCTGGAATCAGTGGCAGAAGTTTCAGTAGGTCATTGCTCTTCGACAGCATGATGCAATGGTCTCTGGAGTGCCTGGTAATGTATGTGAACACTTATCACATGTTTCTCCTCTCACCAACATGATTTAGTGTATCTTCATCTGTGGTCCTATCTTCGCTAATACAGCAATTCAAAGGCTTCTATTCTTCTTCTTTTTCTCCTTCCTGTTCAAGTTATATTTTCTAAGAAAATATGGTACTTTATTACATTGTAGTGGAGTAATTTGAGCACCAGAGACACTCAGTTTAAATGTTTCTCATTTTCTTCTTCTTCTAGTAATAATAATAATAATGGCGCCTGCTGTTATTTCTTGAAGGATGTATCATTTTTTCTTCTCTCTCTTGGTACAGGTAAGAGCAAAATATAGCTTCCACCGGAGTCCCAACCCCGTTTATGGCTGTGGTAGTATAGAAGCTGCTTAGGAATAATGATTTTTTCTTTACGTCCTACTAACTACTTATACGATTTTTGGAGACGCCAAGGTACCGCAATTTAGTCCCGCAGGAGTTATTTTAGTGCCAATAAATCTACCTTCAAATACCACCGGACTGAGCCAGAATTGAATCTGCCAAGTTAGAGTCAGAAGGCCAGTGCCTCAGCCCTCTGAGCCAGTCAGCCCGGCAAGCTGCTTAGGTGAGGGTGTGTTGTATGTCCTCCGCTCCCTCTGCTCAGCGCCAGCCAGCCGCACGCACGCAAGCGTGGAGATTTCGAGACTCGACGCGCAGCCTTCAGTGCGCGTGCCTGTAACGTTGAGTGCTGTATAAAAGGAGCTCCCTGCCTACCACTCTCCAGGAACCAGAATAAAGAAGACATCCCGGAAATTCTTTTCTGGTCTGACTACTAAGCCCAACCCCCTCATCTCGACGCTGGGCAACTATGATACCCTTGGTCTCCGCTATAAGCGACCCAAGGTTGTCTTAGATTAGTCGCCCCTAAAAAAGGGCGCAGGTCACATTCTGACCAGTACTGATTTCGTTGATTCCAGGTCCCCCTACCATACATCAATGCAGTCTCCTTCAACCAATTAAGAGATAGCACCCAAGACCTACACGGTCGGAGGGCTAGAATCATCAACGGATCCAAATCTTCTGGATTACGTCTGAGACTTGGGGCATGGCCACTCTCCAGGATTCTCCCCAGTGTCCTGCTCCAGACTACACTGTACGTCGAACACGGAGGCTACTCCTCTTAAAAATGTGTCTCGACCAGGTGGACGGAATTCTGGTAGTATGAGGTTTCACCTCAGGTCACTGTTCCAAGTTCCCGTTCCTTCATCCAAGTCGAGCCCCGATGCTGTACTCTACACATCCCCTATCTCACTCAAGCTCCGACACACACACATTAGATTCTCTAATTGTGCACTTAGCTTTCCTTCAGTGCAAGCTCATAAACTCAAACACTGCAAGTTAGAAGGAACTCTCTTCACTAATCTATGCAAGTGAAACTGATAGTTTTCGACTATCACGAACTGAACATTCCTACGAACTATCTTTTCAAGATAGAAGCTAGTGTAAATACATTCCAAGTGTATATAGTGTACAGTAACAGACACTCTCTCAAGCTTAATTATCTACTGTGCTTCAAGACAATTTTATGTTTATTCTTGTAAATTTCTATGTGAAGCAAATAAACAAGTTGTGTTCTGGTAAACCTTATCCTGTTTACAACAGGGTGGTGCTGAGTAATGATATTCAGAACACAATTAACGCGTCCGTGTGTTATGAAAAGTGCTGCAGTAGCATCTTCTGGCCCAGAGAGGAAAGTAATGGTGAACTACCTCACTCTTCATCGTGCCTAGTACGCCATTATTTTGACGCAGCCATCAATTTTTGCAGTTTCCATCTAACGTAATGCCTTTTGTGGGGCTATCTGAGGACCCTTCAGGCTGATGATCTAACAAGCAAATACAAAGTCATCTCCGTACAGGTCATGAAGGCCCTTGGAGAGGTGGAAGGTAAAGGCTTTCACTACCCGTAACCTTGGCCCTTAGGTGGGATAGAATGGTTAGCTCTACTGCCGGCCGACTTTGCCCGCAGGAATTAACTTGTAACTCATTTTCGGTATAGGCTGAGTGAACCTCAAGGCGATGTGCACCTCCGGAAATGGACGTCTCGTTTCTTAAATTACTCGACTTCCTGACGGAGAGTCAAACCCACGTCCTTTCGGGTGAACTGAACACACCTTTACCACCTCGGCCACAGAGCCCAATTATTATTCTCGTTTAGGGCCATTAGAAACCACGTCAAGTGGAAGCCTGTTTTGCAACCCAAAAACGTTGCAGTTTTTCTCTGGCCGCCTGTCTTCTGTCCAGCCGCTGTTCTGCTCTTGCTCATCGTGGAAGCCCTTAAGCTGTTGATTCTTGGTCTGTATTTTGATCTGTTAGAGATGTCCTCTGGATTCAGTCCCACGTTCTTGAGGTCTTTCCTTACTTCCTTGAACCATTTATCCGAGACGTTAGGTCTGTTGTCCAACACTGCTCCAAAATCTGCTCCGTTAGTCGGGTTTCATCCACCCTGAACAGATGTCCGTAGAACTTCGCTTCCTTATTGACTCCATCAGCCGTTCATTATCCCTGTATAGCTCTTCTTTTCCTCGGAGTTTATGCTGTCCATCTGTTATCTTAGGGCCAACAATCAATCACTACTGATCTGCGCAGGTGGCAGATTCCCTATCTGTTGTTTTCCCAGCCTTTTCTTAAAAGATTTCAAAGAAATTGGCAATTTATTGAACATCTCCCTTGGTAAGTTATTCCACTCCCTAACTACCCATCCTACAAACGAATATTTGCCCCAATTTCTATTTTCGAATTCCAGCTTTTTCTTCATATTGTGATCTTTCCTACTTTTAAAGACACCACTCAAACTTATACGTCATTCCAAGCCATCCCACCACTGACAGTTCGGAACATACCACTTAGTCGAGCACCTTGTCTCCTTTCTCCCAAGTCTTCCCAGCCCAAACTTTGCAACATTTTTGTAACGCTACTCTTTTGTCGGAAATCACCCAGAACAAATCGAGCTACTTTTCTTTGGATTTTTTCCAGTTCTTGAATCAAGTAATCCTGGTGAGGGTCCCATACACTGGAACCATACTCTATTTGGGGTCTTACCAGATACTTATTCATAACCCTGTGCAGAGATGTGTACCCTTTATTTACAATTATATATATGTGATTACCCCAATGAAGATTTTTCCTTATATTAACACCAAGGCACTTATAGTGATCCCCAAAAGGAACTTTCACGTCATCAACGCAGTAATTAAAACTGGGAGGACTTTACCTATTTGTGAAACTCATAACCTGACTTATAACCCCGTTTATCGTCATACCATTGCCTACTGTCCATCTCGTAACATTATCGAGGTCATTTTGCAGTTGCTCACCATCTTGTTATTTATTTATTACTCTGTACAGAATAACATCATCAGCAAAAAGGATTATCTCTGATTCCACTTCTTTACTCATATCATGTATACAAGAAAACATAATGGTCCAATAATACTGCCTTGAGGAATTCCCCTCTTAATTATTACAGGGTCAGATAAAGATTCGCCTACTCTAATTCTCTGAGTTCTATTTTCTAGAAATAGCCACCCATTCAGTCACTCTTTTGTCAAGTCCAATTGCATTCATTTTTGCCAGTAATCTCGCATGATCTACCCTATCAAATGTTTAGATTGGTCAATCGCGATACAGTCCACTTGACCTCCTGAATCCAGGACATCTGCCATATCTTGCTGGAATCCTATAAGTTAAGCTTCAAGAGAATAACCTTTCCTAAACCCAAACTGCCTTCTATCAAACCAGTAATTAATTTCGCAAAAGTGTCTAATTTAATCAGAAAGAATGCTTTCCCAAAGATTACATGTAATGCAGTCAAACTAACTGACCTGTTATTTTCAGCTTTATATCTATCACCCTTTCCTTTATACACAGGGGCTACTATAGCAACTCTCCGTTCATTTCGTATAGCTTCTTCAACCAAACAATAATCAAATAAGTACTTCATATATGGTACTATATCCCAACCCATTGCCTTTAGTATATCCTCCGAATACTTATCAATTACAGCTGCTTTTCTAGTTTTCAACTTTTGTATCTTACTGTAAATGTCATTGTTATCATATGTAAATTGTATTACTTCTTTAGTATTACTCACATCCCCTATCTGGACATTATCCTTGTAACCAACAATCTTTACATACTGCTGACTGAATACTTCTGCCTTTTGAAGATCCTCGCATACACACTCCCCTTGTTCATTAATGATTCCTGGAATGTCCTTTTTAGAATCTGTTTCTGCCTTAAAGTACCTATACATACCCTTCCATTTTTCACTAAAATTTGTATGACCATCAGTTATGCTTGCCATCATGTTATCCTTAGCTGACTTCTTTGCTAGATTCAATTTCCTGGTAAGTTCCTTCAATTTTTCCTTACTTCCATAGCCATTTCTAACATTTTTTTTTTTATCAGCCTGCACCTCCTTCTTAGACTCTTTACTTCTCTGTTATAATACAGTGGATCTTTACCATTCCTTATCACCTTTAAAAGTACAAACCTGTTTTTACATTCCTCAACAATTGTTTAAACCCATCCCAGAGTCTGTTTACATTTTTGTTTACCATTTTTCACCGATCGTAGTTACTTTTTAAAAACTCCCCAAGGGACGCATTATTCTGCGAAGGATCTTGCGCTCATACTTGTCTGCTTCTCTCAGTCCAGCCTTCCCTGTCATTCTGAGGCATTCACTTGAGAACAGACACTTGGTTTGATCACTGTGCGTGAGTTTAGCTACCCTTGAGACTGCCTTTTTCTTGAACAGGGCATGCGTCCTTCGAAAAGCTACGGCCATTTTCTCTCGCCTGCTGTTGTTAGCTACTTTACCGGGCGAGTTGGCTGTGCAGTTAGGAGCGCGCAGCTTTGAGCTTGCATCCGGGAGATAGTGGGTTCGAACCCCACTGTCGGCAGCCCTGAAGAGGTTTTTTCCGTGGTTTCCCATTTGCACACCAGGCAAATGCTGGGGCTGTGCCTTAATTAAGGCCTCGGCCGCTTCTTTCCCAATCCCATGCCCTTCCCAAGGTAGTTAGAGGAAAAGGTAGGGATCACGCGCAGGTCTCCCCGCCACGCTTGGTCGTCGATGACGTCATCGTGAACCCTCAGCGCCTTGTCTTCTGCATGAGGTAGGCTAACACACCGCTGTGAGCTGTTCTGTTTTATAGCCGCAAGATAGAGATAAGAGAACTTCATTGATATTTTAACATCACCTCAGAAAAGGCATTCCACTTCACTATTACAGTAGAGTAATAATAGGAGATCAAATACAGTGTGAATCAAGCAGCGCTTCTGAAGTATTTCGATCTGTATAAAAGGTTGTAACAATGCTACGACTGTGATCGCAGTGGAATGGCCATTCCATATGTTCATGTTCTCAACACCTATGATATCAATAACAAGGGGCTCTAATTGTTACAGACTTGAACAATAAAGCTTGATGATTGCAAGAAATAGGCCCGTTGTTACAAGCAATATTGGAAAACTATATACACTGTCAACAACACAAACAGCAAATGTTAGGAAACTGTACACAACACAAACAGTACAGTAAATATTCTGCCAGGAACTGACAAATTCCACGTTAACTTTAGATAGCCTATATAAATTAATGAGCTTGTATATTTTCTTAGCACTGGTTTCATATACAACATAATAATTGTGGTGTTTTTTTTTTTTTTTTTTTTTTTTTTTTTTTTTTTTTTTTTTTTTTTTTTTTTTTGCTAGTTGCTTTACGTCGTACCGACACAGATAGGTCTTATGGCGACGATGGGGCAGGAAACGGCTAGGAGTGGGAAGGAAGCGGCCGTGGCCTTAATTAAGGTACAGCCCCAGCATTTGCCTGGTGTGAAAATGGGAAGCCACGGAAAGTCATTTTCAGGGTTGCCGACAGTGGGGTTCGAACCTACTATCTCCCGAATACTGGATACTGGCCGCACTTAAGCGACTACAGCTATCGAGCTCGGTACACATAATAAATTGCCCTTCATAAAAAAATAAAAAACAGGTACGTTATACACAACGAATAATGCTGATATCTAAAAAAATCTCAAACACACTTATCTATAGAATCAGTGGAATTTCTTTGCTTTTCTTCTTTCTTTATCGGTATTGTACTAACTGAAATTCGGTCTCTTGAATGTCTTACTTTTGTTTAAAGCATCCATTCGAATAAAAGAACGGCTTCTCACGAAACAACTTGTAAGCTCATAAATTTCGGGGAATTTCTTCTTCAGGATATCCGTAAGGTTTGTGATGAATTTTTTTTTTTCTATTTCTTCGGGGCGTCGACCTAGAAAGATCTTTTCCCCTATTGTGATGATGTTAGAACCCTCCTTTAGTTCTTTCCCGTGGTAAAATTTGAACTATTTTTCCATCTGCACTACCGTGGTGAAGGCTACATCAAACTGTCTCTAGACGCTTTTGAAATCTAATTTCCACCCCTTGTAGGTGAACCTGTTTTCTCTCCGTAATTGCTTTCTATATCGAGGTTCTTCTTCTTTACTCTAAAAGCTACATAGCCAGTGAAGTCTTCAAGCAGCTCATCACGATCCTTGGTTTCGCGACTGTCCTCGAGCTGTTTTACTAGCTCTTTAAGGGCTTTAACGAACCCTTGCTCATCCTTAGACTGGCACACGATATCCGAGTTTTGATCGAGTTCATCAGTAGCATGTAACATATTTGCACGTAATGTTTCATAATCTTCCGGAGAACAGTTGAAATTTCTTATCGCCTCGAAGCATTGAGGCTAAGAAGCAATGATTTCATCTTTTGCGTCACAGCTGTCTCCGAACCCTCGAAGCTGAGAAAGATAGCTTTCGATAATGTCTTGATTACTTCTGTCACCATTTATTAAAATCAGTGGCTTTAGGGAATACATGGAAGTGTATGTTTCGATCCTTCGCGTGACTGCTATGATTTGTGCAGCCTGCACTCGTATGACAAACCATACTGAAAAGTGTACACTACCGGTATTACTAATTTTTACATTTTACTACATAAAATAAACACATACGGTTTCTTATACACCACAGATATGTTACTATCGTGTATAATTAGCACCTAGCTTCTGCGTGCACAGCGATTCTTATTCGAACTACCTCTAACTCATTCAGTGCAGATTCAGCGCGAGGGTCCTGCGTGACGTCACAGCTCTGCTTTGCTACTGCGCACCTCTCTCGTGACCTCTACCTTGTATTCTACGTACCTTGGGCCCTTCCTATCCCATCGTCGCCATAAAACCTATATGTGTCGGTGCGATGTAAAACCAAATTGTAAAAGAAAAATATTGTTAGCTTCTTTCTCACTAGTTTTCATCTGTACTATCTGGCCAAGATAATGAAACATAAGAAGAAGAAGTAGAAGAAGAAGAAGAAGAAGAAGCAATCAAAAGAGGTTTCAGGACAGACCATCCTGTATTAAAAGAGGCGCCCGTTGCACAAAGGAAGGGAGAAACATTCCCAGAGAATGCGCGAGTATTGGGCAAATATCAAGTCCCTCTCCAAGCTGAAAAATTAAACATCGTGGTCCTTAGTTGGCCCATTCGAAGAAATAATAATAATAATAATAATAATAATAATAATAATAATAATAATAATAATAATAATAATAATAATAATAATAATAATAATAATAATAATAATCTTTCTTTCTTTCCTTCTTAATCTCTTTATCATCCATGGTCGTTGTTTCCCTCGGACTTAGCGAAGGATACCACCTCTACCGCCTCAAGGGCAGTGTCTTGGAGCCTGAGACTTTGGATCGGGAGATACAACTGGGAAGGAGGACGAATACCTCGCCCAGGCAGCCTCACCTGCTATGCTGAACAGGGGCCTTGTGGGGGGGGGGAGGGATGGGAAGGTTGGAAGGGACAGGCAAGGAAGAGGGAAGGAAGCGGCCGTAGCCTTAAGTTAGGTAGGCCTACCATCACGTATTTGCCTGGAAGAGAAGTGGGAAACCACGGAAAACCACTTCCAGGATGGCTGAGGTGGGAATCGAACCCACCTCTACTCAGTTGACCTCCCGAAGCTGAGTGGATCCCGTTGCAGGTCTCGTACCACTTTTCAAATTTCGTTGCAGAGCCGGGAATCGAACCCGAGCCTCCCAAGGTGGCAGCTAATCACGCTAACCAGTGTAGCACAGAGGCGGATAATAATAATAATAATAATAATAATAATAATAATAATAATAATAATAATAATAATAATAATAATAATAATAATAATAATAATACCGGGCGAGTTGGCCGTGCGCGTAGAGGCGGGCGGCTGTGAGCTTGCATCCGGGAGATAGTAGGTTCGAATCCCACTATCCGCAGCCCTGAAGATGGTTTTCCGTGGTTTCCCATTTTCACACCAGGCAAATGCTGGGGCTGTACCTTAATTAAGGCCACGGCCGCTTCCTTCCAACTCCTAGGCCTTTCCTATCCCATCGCCGCCATAAGACCTATCTGTGTCGGTGCGACGTAAAGCCCCTAGCAAAAAAATAAAATAATAATAATAATAATAATAATAATAATAATAATAATAATAATAATAATAATAATAATAATAATAATGTCTGCAAACGAATAAGGGTAGAAAATCTCCAGGACGAGAAAATTAGACAGAAGTACATGGATATGATTAGTGAGAAGTTTCGAACAGCAGACAGTAAGCAGGTTCAGGATATAGAAAGTGAATGGGTGGCATACAGGGATGCTGTAGTAGAAACAGCAAGGGAATGCCTAGGAACAACTGTGTGTAAAGATGGGAAAAAGCGAACATCTTGGTGGAATGACGAAGTGAGAGCAGCCTGTAAACGTAAAAAGAAGGCTTATCAGAAATGGCTCCAAACAAGGGCCGAGGCAGGCAGGGCTTTGTACGTAGATGAAAGAAACAGAGCGAAACAAATAGTTGTTGAATCCAAAAAGAAGTCATGGGAAGATTTTGGTAACAACCTGGAAAGGCTAGGTCAAGCAGCAGGGAAACCTTTCTGGACAGTAAAAAAGAATCTTAGGAAGGGAGGGAAAAAGGAAATGAACAGTGTTTTGAGTAATTCAGGTGAGCTCATAGTAGATCCCAGGGAATCGCTGGAGAGGTGGAGGGAATATTTTGAACATCTTCTCAATGTAAAAGGAAATCATCATGGTGGTGTTGCAAACAGCCAAGCTCATGGGGAGGAGGAAAATGATGTTGGTGAAATTATACTTGAGGAAGTGGAAAGGATAGTAAATAAACTCCACTCTCATAAGGCAGCAGGAATAGATGAAATTAGACCTGAAATGGTGAAGTATAGTGGGAAGGCAGGGATGAAATGGCTTCATAGAGTAGTCAAATTAGCGTGGAGTGTTGGTAAGGTACCTTCAGATTGGACGCAAGCAGTAATTGCACCTATCTATAAGCAAGGGAACAGGAAGGATTGCAACAACTATCGAGGTATCTCATTGATTAGTATACCGGGCAAAGTATTCACTGGCATCTTGGAAGGGAGGGTGCGATCAGTCGTTGAGAGGAAGTTGGATGAAAACCAGTGTGGTTTCAGACCACAGAGAGGCTGTCAGGATCAGATTTTCAGTATGCGCCAGGTAATTGAAAAATGCTACGAGAGGAATAGGCAGTTGTGTTTATGTTTCGTAGATCTAGAGAAAGCATATGACAGGGTACCGAGGGAAAAGATGTTCGCCATACTGGGGGACTATGGAATTAAAGGTAGATTATTAAAATCAATCAAAGGCATTTATGTTGACAATTGGGCTTCAGTGAGAATTGATGGTAGAATGTGTTCTTGGTTCAGTGTACTTACAGAAGTTAGACAAGGCTGTAATCTTTCACCTTTGCTGTTCGTAGTTTACATGGATAATCTGCTGAAAGGTATAAAATGGCAGGGAGGGATTCAGTTAGGTGGAAATGTAGTAAGCAGTTTGACCAATGCTGACGACTTGGTCTTAATGGCAGACTGTGCCGAAAGCCTGCAATCTAATATCTTGGAACTTGAAAATAGGTGCAATGAGTATGGTATGAAAATAAGCCTCTCGAAGACTAAATTGATGTCAGTAGGTAAGAAATCCAACAGAATTGAATGCCAGATTGGTGATACAAAGCTAGAACAGGTTGATAATTTCAGGTATTTAGGTTGTGTGTTCTCCCAGGATGGTAATATAGTAAGTGAGATTGAATCAAGGTGTAGTAAAGCTAATGCAGTAGCTCGCAGTTGCGATCAGCAGTATTCTGTAAGAAGGAAGTCAGCTCCCAGACGAAACTATCTTTACATCGGTCTGTTTTCAGACCAACTTTGCTTTACGGAAGCGAAAGCTGGGTGGACTCAGGATATCTTATTCATAAGTTAGAAGTAACAGACATGAAAGTAGCAAGAATGATTGCTGGTACAAACAGGTGGGAACAATGGCAGGAGGGTACTCGGGATGAGGAGATAAAGGCTAATTTAGGAATGAACTCGATGGATGAAGCTGTACGCATAAACCGGCTTCGGTGGTGGGGTCATGTGAGGCGAATGGAGGGGGATAGGTTACCTAGGAGAATAATGGACTCTGTTATGGAGGGTAAGAGAAGTAGAGGGAGACCAAGACGACGATGGTTAGACTCGGTTTCTAACGATTTAAAGATAAGAGGTATAGAACTAAATGAGGCCACAACACTAGTTGCAAATCGAGGATTGTGGCGACGTTTAGTAAATTCTCAGAGGACCGAGCTCGATAGCTGCAGTCGCTTAAGTGCGACCAGTATCCAGTATTCGGGAGATAGTAGGTTCGAACCCCACTGTCGGCAGCCCTGAAAATGGTTTTCCGTGGTTTCCCATTTTCACACCAGGCAAATGCTGGGGCTGTACCTTAATTAAGGCCACGGCCGCTACCTTCCCACTCCTAGCCCTTTCCTGTCCCACCGTCGCCGTAAGACCTATCTGTGTCGGTGCGACCTAAAACAACTAGCAAAAAAAAAAAAAAAATTCTCAGAGGCTTGCAGACTATAACAGTCTATAATGATAATGTATGTATGTATGTATGTATGTATGTATGTATGTATGTATGTATGAATAATAATAATAATAATAATAATAATAATAATAATAATAATAATAATAATAATAATAATAATAATAATAATAATAATAATGACCTTTCTCCAATTATAATTATCTAGGGTAGGTACTTTGTATGAATTTAGCCCATGTTTACGGCCTGATGCATTTCCTGTCGATAACCCTATGTCGTGGGAAGTTCTCACAATTACGCGTTTCCAAGGTGGTTTGTAGTTTGATGTTTTGTATGTAAATTAAGATAGTTATTAAGACTAACACAATCATCCAGTTCCCGAGCAATAGGAATTAACCGAACGCTGTTAAAATCACCACCCCAACCGGGAATCGAACTCGGGACATTCTGAGGCCACTGCCATGCGCTAATTATAATAGTAATAATAACAGCAAAGTTGTCGGCTACCGTTCGAAGGTATTTTGGTTTGATATCATTTAGGCTGCTACTGGGCGAGTTGGCCGTGCGCGTAGAGGCGCACGGCTGTGAGCTTGCATCCGGGAGATAGGGGGTTCGAATCCCACTGTCGGCAGCCCTGAAGATGGTTTTCCGTGGTTTCCCATTTTCACACCAGGCAAATGCTGGGGCTGTACCTTAATTAAGGCCACGGCCGCTTCCTTCCAACTCCCAGGCCATTCCTATCCCATCGTCGCCATAAGACCTATCTGTGTCGGTGCGACGTAAAGCCCCTAGCAAAAAAATTTAGGCTGACTGCATGTCAATTACAATCTTCCATTTTACCCTACAAGATGGCAGAGAAATCGAACTTTATTGGGCAATCTATCACTGTTCATTTATTAATGTTGTCCTTCTCATCCACAGAGAGAGAGCTATTCCTTAGGAAATATCTTTGTAATAATAATAATAATGTGCGCCTCTGTGGTGTAGTGGTTAGCGTGATTAGCTGCCACCCCCGCAGGCCTGGGTTCCATTCCCGGCTCTGCCACGAAATTTGAGCAGTGGTGCGAGGGCTGGAACGGGGTCCACTCAGCCTCGGGAGGTCAACTGAGTAGAGGTGGGTTCGATTCCCTCCCCAGCCATCCTCGAAGTGGTTTTCCGTGGTTTCCCACTTCTCCCGCAGGCAAATGCCGGGATGGAAGGCCTACCTACCTACCTAACTTAAGGCCACGGCCGCTTCCTTCCCTTCCTTGTCTATCCCTTCCAATCTTCCCATCCCCCCCAAGGCCCCTATTCACCATAGCAGGTGGAGCCGCCTGGGCGAGGTACTGGTCATCCCCCCAGTTGTATCCACGACCCAGAGTTTGAAGCTCAAAGACTACGCCCTTGAGGCGGTAGAGGTGGGTCCCTCGCTGAGGGAGAAACCGACCCTGGAGAGTAAACAGAAAAAGAAGAAGAAGAACGCCTATTACTTTGAGTTATTTGTGTTTTATTGTATTAGTCATTATATTCAATACTTGTAGCCAATGATCTTTCTTATTCTTGTTCCTCTTTAAAATATTATGATTGTATAACGTTACTTGTGATAGTAATAAATAAATACATAAGTAAATAAACGGCATGGAATTACAAATGAACTTATTTCAGGTCTCAAAAATGTATATTTATTTTGTTTGTTCTTTACAGTTTGTTTTACATCGCATCGACACAGATAGGTCTTACGGCGACGATGGGATAGGAAAGGCTTTGGACTGGGAAGGAAGCGTCGTGGCCTTAATTAAGGAACAGCCCCAGCATTTGCCTGGTGTGAAAATTGGAAACCACACAAAACAAGTCTGTTAAATTTAAGCCCATTGTCTTGGGATCTGGAGTTAAGCACTCTCCTTCTCATCCATAGAGAGAGCTATTTCTTAGGAAATGTCTTTTTAATAATGACATCCGCCTCTGTGGTGTAGTGGTTAGCGTGATTAGCTGCCATCCCCGGAGGCCCGGGTTCGATTCTCGGCTCTGCTACGAAATTTGAAAAGTGGTACGAAGGCTGGAACGGGACCCACTCAGCCTCGGGAGGTCAACTGAGTAGAGGGGGGTTCATTCCCTCCTCAGCCATCCTCGAAGTGGTTTTCCGTGGTTTCCCACTTCTCCTCCAGGCAAATGCAAGGATGGTACCTTACTTAAGGTCACGGCCGCTTCCTTCCCTCTTCCTTGTCTATCCCTTTTAATCTCCCTATCCCCCACAAGGCCCCTGTTCAGCATACCAGGTGAGGCAGCCTGGGAGAGGTACTGGTCCTCCTCCTCAGTTGTATACCCCGACCCGATGTCTGACGCTCCAGGACACTGCCCTTGAGGCGGTAGATGTGAGATCCCTCGCTGAGTCCGAGGGAGAAACCAACCCTGGAGGGTAAACAGATAAAGAAAGAAGGAAATAATAATAATAATAATAATAATAATAATAATAATAATAATAATAATAATAATAGTGGCATATGAGAAGCCTGGTGAGGTCTTTCGAGTTGACACCACATAGACGATCTGTGCCTCTGTGAGGATGGGGCCCCTACCTAATATGAATCCTAATACTAAAAGAAGGCACCAACAACTAGCCTCCGAGCCAGAGGAATTAACTACTGAATGTTAAAAATCCCCGACTCAGCCGAGAATTGAACTCGGGACCCCTGGGATGAAAAGCCTGCATGCTAACAATTTAGCCATGAAGCTGGACATCTTTGCAATAAGACACGTGGTTCAAGAGATACTACCCGTTGTACATGATAATGTAAAGGGAACCCATTACACAGGTGTCACTTCAACTCCACGGTCTTGTATTACAAAGTACACGCAGCTATGGAGGAAGGCAAAATACAGTATCTAATGATCTCTGAATGTCGAACATTGTAGGCGGCCTTGGGTTTCTCGCTGACCGCATGCGACTAATGCGACACTGTGTACGTCTCTGTTAAAACGCTCCCTTTTAATGGTCGCTATAAACGTGTATTCTCTCCCACCCTTTATGGACACCATTCTTAATTCCTTTTACCTTTCACGATGCCGACACCTTTTACATTCCAGGTTGCTCGAGAGAATGGGGAAATGGTGAAGGGACCGCCCGCGAAGAACTCAGCCTTACAGGTGATGTTTAACATTGTCTTCGCGATTGGAGGTTCCAGAAATTTACCAGCATAAATATAGTCCTAAATAAATATCGAGATAAAGGAAGAATGGTTGACAGTGAAAAAAATATTTGCATTGATCTTATAAGAGACATTAAATATATGATTCTTACAGGTTCTTCAACGTTTTCATTTATATTTGCTTCAAATTGGAGGTAAACGGATACCAATTTGAACCGGATGCCCCTCATAAAGTACTAAGTAATGTCATTTACATTTTTTTTCTAATGAATGCCTGTATAGTGTGTAAGGAAAATGATGTCCAATGATCGTGGTGATGACGGGTATCAGAACAATTAAAATGGGAACAAGAACTAATAATAATGTTATTTGATTTACGTCTCACTAACTACTTTTAGGGTCTTCAGAGACGCCGAGGTGCCGGAAATTAGTCCCGCAGGATTCTTTAACGCGCCTGTAAATCTACCGACAAGAGGCTGTCGTATTTGAGCACCTTCAAATACCACCGGACTGAGCCAGGATCGAATCTGCCAAGTTAGGGTTAGAAGGCCAGTGCCTTTACCGTCTGAGCCACTCAGCCCGGCTGAACAAGAGCTAACACTCTAGCCCGCAATTTTCATCCAGGGTCAACTAGGGAGAATTAAAGTTTTGTAGTTTTGCAATCATAGTTTAAAAGGTCATTTAGCTTGGTCTCAGTTCGACATTTTACTTTCGAGCGGCGATATGAGTGAAGCGAGTAACTTACTCTATTCGTGGACAAATTTAACAACCGGTTTTTGACTGATCGGAAGAGGTATACCTTTTTTTTTAAATGCTGTTTGTTCGGGGCGTCGACCTAGAAAGATCTTTTGCCCCTACTTGCACCATATGTGAGGAACCTGCGTGTATTTTGTAAATGGCGGGAGTGTAAAGTGTTGAATGGGAGGAAAGGAACGTTAAGGACGACACAAACACCCAGTCCTCAGGCCAGGGATATTAATCATTTACAATTAAAAACCCTGACCAGGCCGGGAATCGAACCCGGGGCCGAACAAGGTATACCTTACGGTTCTCCTTTCAGCCATCGTACATCTTCACACGATCACCTTAATGTTTTCTATCACAGAGTTCGAAACCTATGTCGCTAAAGGTAAGTAAGCAATATTTAAGACATATAACAAAACTACTATAATCGTAATGTTATTTGCTTTACGTCGCACTAACTACTTTTACGGTTTTCGGAGACGCCTTAGTGCCGGAATTTAGTCCCGCAGGAGTTCTTTTCCGTGCCAGTAAATCTACTGACACGAGGCTGACGTATTTGAGCACCTTCAAATACCACCGGACTGAGCCAGGATCGAACCTGCCAAGTTGGGGTCAGAAAGCCAGCGCCTCAACCGTCTGAGCCACTCAGTCCGGCGACAAAACTACTATGGCACATGCAGCTGAGCCCCTTTCTATTGAAAAGAAAGCACGGAAATAGGATCACGCAATAGAAAATATTATTATTATTATTATTATTATTATTATTATTATTATTATTATTATTATTATTATTATTAATTTGCCCCGGGCATGACATTAAACTGCGTCTACCGAGTGACCACCGGTATAAGGGTCCCCATTTACCAAGTGCCAACGGTCTCCTCGGAGGGTGGAACGGGAAACCACTGCATTAAAGATCCTAGGGATATCCGTTGTATAGCAGCCATGCCAAGTTGCGGTAATAGAATTGAAGTTACTAATCATGGAGGTCGGAATCCAAGATTCGGCAGGAGTAGAAACAGCAGCAAGGCCTCTCCGGTCATCATGCGAAATCCTTGCAAAGAGAACAGTAAGTTCAACTTAGGTACATGGAGTGTGAGAACACTAGCTAATCTTGGAAAATTGGAAGAAGTAAAGAACTAATGATCAAGAAAGACGTAGATGTGCTAGGTGTATGTGAAACTAGATGGTCAGGAAGCGGAGACATTCAGTCAGGGAATTTCAGAGTAATACACACCGGAAATGATAAAGGTGGAATGAATGGAGTAGCAATAATCCTAAAAGGTAAATGGTGTCAAAATGTGAAGAATACCCTTCATATCAGTGACAGGATTATGATGGCTAAGATTAAAGCTGACCCTGTTGACGTAGTCATTATTCAGGTATATTTTCCAACCACAAACAGTGAAGACGATGTTGTAGAAGAAATGTATGATTGTATTCAAGAACTCTTTGAGTTAGTAGACACCAAAGCTAATATTATCTTAATGGGAGACTTCAGTGCTTCAGTTGGTAGTCATAAAAATCTTAAACATGCCGGTAAATTCGGACTTGGCGAAACAAACTCGAGAGGGAAAAAAATGCTTGAGTTTTGTGAACAACATGAACTATTAGTAACTAATACATGCTTTGATGTTCACAAAAGACGACGTTATTCATGGAAGGTTCCTGGAGATAGTAGAAGACACCTGTTAGATTACATAATAGTAAGACAGACATACAGAAACCAAGTTCTTACCAGTCACAGTTACCCAGGGGTTGATGTAAACAGCGATCATGTGTTAGTTGCAGCGAAGTGCAGTATTATGTTCAGAAAACATAAAGCGTACGGCTCGATGAAATGGTGTTTGAATAACTAACACTTTGCAGATTTGGCTTCAAAGATAAAACTAATCAATTGAGCAGTGAAAGTACTTCAGAAATACTGGGTAAAAGAAAATTGGAACCAAAGAAGCCTTAGATGACTCAGGAAATTTTAGATCTCATTGAACAGAGGAACAAAATGAGAAGCAGGGATTTTGAACAATATAGAGCATTACAAAATTTAATAACTGTTAAGTATCGCTTACCACAAGACAGCTGGATGAATGGAATTGGCGAGGACATCGAAAAAGATTTATAAACAGGGAAATCTGATAAGGCATATTTTAAAATAAAATCATTTCAGAACAAGAAAATCGTCGCCATAAGACCTATCTGTTTCGGCGCGACGTAAAGCAAGTTGAAAAAAAAAAGAATAATAATAAAGAGCTGGACAATAACAATTCCCAAAGAAAGGAAATGTCAAAAACTGTTCAGATTATAGAACAATATCCATTCTATCCCATGCTTCTAAAATCCTACTGACAATACTTGAAGGCCGAATCAGCAGAAAAATCGAGCAGAATTTAGATGACGACCAATATGGCTTCAGAGCAGGTAAGGGTACTAGAGAATCAATCCTAGCTCTGCGTCAAATCCTGGAGAGAAGACTGGAAGTTAATAGGAAAACGTATGTAGCTTTCGTTGATTTAGAGAATGCATTCGACAAGGTTGACTGGAAGTTATTATTTCAAACAATGAGAACATTGTGTCTTGATTGGAAGGACAGATGTTCGCTTTTTAACCTGTATAAAGCCCAAAGCACAGAAATAAACATCAATGGAACGACAAGAGAAGCAAGAATAAGAAGAGTAGTGCGGCAAGGTTGTCCCTTATCTGTTTAATCTCTTCATAGAATTCGTTATTAGAACAGTAAAAGAAAAAACCAAAGTGGTAAATTTTAATGGTAAACGAATTCATCGAATTCATAGTATTCGCTTTGCAGATTATATTGCATTGATAGCTGATTCAGAGAAAAAAATGACTAGGATGCTCGGTATACTAAACAACACGTTAGAGAAGTTTAGGCTAAAAATAAACACAATGTAAACGAAAATTTTGGTCGTTCAAAAGAAGAAGACTGAATTGAAAACATTAAATTAGGCTGTGCAAAAATAGATCCGGTTAGAGGATTTTGTTATCTGGGTAGTTTTATTACCAATGATAATCAATGTCTGACAGAAGTCAAAAGAAGAATTGCTATGGCAAAACAAGTGTTTCAAAGCAGGAAAAATCCATTGTTAAATAAGCACATAGGAATTGAAACCAGGAAGAAATTTGTGAAAACCTTTGTTTGGAGTGTGCTAACTTACGGTTGTGAGACTTGGACTTTGGGAAAACAAGCACAATCAAGACTAGACGATGCGGAAATGTGGTTCTGGAGAAAACTGACAGGGACGAGTTGGACAGAAAAGAAGACTAATATCCAAATCTTGAATGACGTTAATGAGAAACGGACCTTAATTTATTCAATAGAGCAGAGGAAAGCTAAATTTCTTGGACACGTCCTACGACATGACACCTTTCTGCAAGAATGCCTTCGAAGGCAAGGTCAAAGGGAAGAATTCGAGAGGAATACCGAGTCTCTCATACTTTAGGAACATAATCACTCAGGTGGGTCCAGGTGAGCTTCCTATGTCACGATGAAAAGGACTGCTGAAAACCGTGCGATGTGGCTGCAGCGACAAAGCTTAGCCTTTAGATAATGGATTATTATTATTATTATTATTATTATTATTATTATTATTATTATTATTATTATTATTATTATTATTATTATTATTATTACGTGTTCTGTATTGTGGCAGGTTATTCTCAGCTTCCTTCTTCATCATCCAGTACTTCCTTCTTTCAAACCGTCTAGAAAGTGTATTCCCTCTTACTTTCTTCCAACGACATCATGTATCAGGCAATTTCTCCTCAGGATATGTCCGAACCAGTTGGCTTTCCTCTGCAGAACTGTGTCAGCTATTGTTCTCCTCTCGTCAACATTTCTCAGGATCTCTTCACTTGTCACCTTGTCAGTCAACATTATTCTTTTCATCTTTTTCCATGACAACATTTCAGAACTCTCCATGCATTTCTTCTCCATTTGCCGGGTTGAGTGGCTCAGACGGTTGAAGCGCTGGTCTTCTGAATCCAACTTGACAGGTTCGATGCTGGTTCAGCCCGGTGGTATTTGGAGATGGTCAAATACGTCAGCCTCGAGTCGGTAGCTTTACTGACACTTAAAATAATTCCTACTGGACTAAATTCCACCACCTCAGCGTCTCCGAAAACTGTAAAATTAGTTAATGGGACGCAAGACCAATAACATTATTATTATTATTATTATTATTATTATTATTATTATTATTATTATTGAAGAGCCTCCGTGGCTCAGACGGCAGCGCGTCGGCCTCTCACCGCTGGATACCGTGGTTCAAATCCCGGTCACTCCATGTGAGATTTGTGCTGGACAAAGCGGAGGCAGAACAGGTTTTTCTCCTGGTACTCCGCTTTTCCCTGTCATCTTTCATTCCAGCAACACTCTCCTTTCTCATTTCATAGCATCCATCAGTTATTAATAAATCACTTTGGGAGTGGCGACCCCATCGTACTAATAGCCTATATCTGCTTCATTCATTCCATCCCTGACCGGGTCAATGACTGGAAAACAGGTTGTAGGTTTTCATATCATCATTATTATTATTATTATTATTATTATTATTATTATTATTATTATTATTATTATTATTATTATTATTATTATTATTATTATTTATCCTCTCCATTTTCCTCGGTGTCCTTATTTCTGACTCATACAAAGTGATGCTTCAGACGTAACATCTTACCAGTTTCTTCCCTAACTCCAAACTGAGTTTTGTGTTTCTTTTTGTAGAACGCAGCCTTGGCCATGGGGATTCGTGATCTGATGTCCTTGGTGCATTACGTCTTTCATTCAGAAGTCTTCCTAAATACTTGAAGTGGTTGATATTGTCTAGTTCTTTCTCCTTCCCAAGATTTTTCCTATGTTCAACAGTTTATCCATCATATTTTACAGTGTTTCTTCTTTATTTCCAGTAGTACTACATCATCAGTTTACTTGATGATGTTAATGATTCGACCTCTTATAAAGAAGTCTCCGATTCCTTCCAAGGCCTCATTGGCCAACCAGCCTCCATAGAGGTTGAATAACATAGGTGAAATAGAGCAGCCTTGTCGCACGCCTTTCCCTACCTTAACACTGTCACATTTTCTATCCTCCTTTCTAGTCGTATTTTGAGTATACGCCTACATAAGTCATCTCCGTACAGGCCATGAAGGCCCATGGAGGGGAGGAAGCTAAAGGCTTCCATTATCCATAACTACGGCACTTAGGTGGGGTAGAGTGGTTAGCTCAAAGCCCGGCCGCCTTTGCCCCAAGGAATTAACCTGGTATTTCTGGTGTAGGTTGAATGCACCTCCGCAAGTGGAAATCTCGATACCTGGCTAGAAATCGAACCCACGTCCCTTTGGGTGAACCGATTACGCCTTTACCGCCTCGGCGATTCAGCCCCTGTTGAGTAAACATGCCACTACTTTCCTGGAAGCGAGATCAAGCTGATAGGCCTAGTTCTATGATCAGTGCATTTCTTGGCTGCCTGCGCCTTTATTAATGTAATCATAGTCACATCAAGGACCTTTGACTATTCTACGATTTCATAGGGAATAAGACGAGTCACCTTCCTCAGTCTGTTTTCTCCTACTTTGGTGGTAGAGGCGCTTCTTTTTACGAGGAACTGAAACTGGGCAACTATCCTCTGTTAACATTCCTCAGAAGGAAAATGGAAGATGTTCAAAACTTACTGGCAGAAGAAAGCGAAGGGCTATGACGGGCGTAAAAATATGACACCCTAGGCCTCGCAAATGTTAATACCGTCGGGCTCGGAAGAGATGACGAAGGGTGGTCGGATAGGTAAAATGAAAGTGAGGAGCCCGGCACGTATAAGTGAAAGCCATGCCAGATTCAGCTAGGCGAACCGTGGTCGCCAACACACACTCACAAGTTAAGAGCTCCTGGTCGCCCTTTCAGGCACCTATTACGACAGGCAGAGGATACCGTGGATGTATTCCACTTTCTTCAGTAAATGTACTGGTACCGGGCGAGTTGGCCTTGCGCTTAGGGGCGCACAGTTGTGAGCTTGGATCCGGGAGATAGTGGATTCGAACCCCACTGTCAGCAGCCCTGAAGATGTTTTTCCGTGGTTTCCCATTTTAACACCACGCAAAAACTGGGGTTGTATCTTAATTTTGTTGCTAGTTGTTTTACGTCGCACCGACACAGATAGGTCTTATGGCGACGATGGAACAGGGAAGGGCTAGGAGTGGGAAGGAAGCGGCCGTGGCCTTAATTAAAGTACAGCCCCAGCATGTGCCTGGTGTGAAAATAGGAAACCACGGAAAACCATCTTCAGGGCTGCCGACAGTGGGTTTCGAACCTACTATCTCCCGAATACTAGATACTGGCGACTGCAGCTATCGAGCTTGGTGTATCTTAATTAAGGCTACGGCCGATTCCTACCCACTCCCAGACATTTTCTAATCCATCGTCGTCATAAGACCTATCTGTGTCGATGTGACGTAAAGCAAATTGTAAAGTGTACTGATACACTGACTGACAGAGCAAATGCAACACCAAGAAGAAGTGGTCAGAACTTTATGCCAATTGCAGGGTAGACTGACGTCACTGAGGTATGCTCATGATGTGAAATGCGCCGCTGTGCTGCGCACGTAGCGAACGATAAATGGGACACGGCGTTGGCGAATGGCCCACTTCGTACCGTGATTTCTCAGCCGACAGTCATTGTAGAACGTGTTGTCGTGTGCCATAGGACACGTGTATAGCTAAGAATGCCAGGCCGCCGTCAACGGAGGCATTTCCAGCAGACAGACGACTTTACGAGGGGTATGGTGATCGGGCTGAGAAGGGCAGGTTGGTCGCTTCGTCAAATCGCAGCCGATACCCATAGGGATGTGTCCACGGTGCAGCGCCTGTGGCGAAGATGGTTGGCGCAGGGACATGTGGCACGTGCGAGGGTGCGAGGGGTCCAGGCGCAGCCCGAGTGACGTCAGCACGCGAGGATCGGCGCATCCGCCGCCAAGCGGTGGCAGCCCCGCACGCCACGTCAACCGCCATTCTTCAGCATGTGCAAGACACCCTGGCTGTTCCAATATCGACCAGAACAATTTCCCGTCGATTGGTTGAAGGAGGCCTGCACTCCCGGCGTCCGCTCAGAAGACTACCATTGACTCCACAGCATAGACGTGCACGCCTGGCATGGTGCCGGGCTAGAGCGACTTGGATGAGGGAATGGCGGAACGTCGTGTTCTCCGATGAGTCACGCTTCTGTTCTGTCAGTGATAGTCACCGCAGACGAGTGTGGCGTCGGCGTGGAGAAAGGTCAAATCCGGCAGTAACTGTGGAGCGCCCTACCGCTAGACAACGCGGCATCATGGTTTGGGGCGCTATTGCGTATGATTCCACGTCACCTCTAGTGCGTATTCAAGGCACGTTAAATGCCCACCGCTACGTGCAGCATGTGCTGCGGCCGGTGGCACTCCCGTACCCGTACCTTCAGGGGCTGCCCAATGCTCTGTTTCAGCAGGATAATGCCCGCCCACACACTGCTCGCATCTCCCAACAGGCTCTACGAGGTGTACAGATGCTTCCGTGGCCAGCGTACTCTCCGGATCTCTCACCAATCGAACACGTGTGGGATCTCATTGGACGCCGTTTGCAAACTCTGCCCCAGCCTCGTACGGACGACCAACTGTGGCAAATGGTTGACAGAGAATGGAGAACCATCCCTCAGGACACCATCCGCACTCTTATTGACTCTGTACCTCGACGTGTTTCTGCGTGCATCGCCGCTCGCGGTGGTCCTACATCCTACTGAGTCGATGCCGTGCGCATTGTGTAACCTGCATATCGGTTTGAAATAAACATAAATTATTCGTCCGTGCCGTCTCTGTTTTTTCCCCAACTTTCATCCCTTTCGAGCCACTCCTTCTTGGTGTTGCATTTGCTCTGTCAGTCAGTGTATATCATCCTGTTGATATTATAGGAGACAAGAAAAGGTAGAACGAGGGATGTTTACAGAAAGAAATGAAGTTGGAAACGGTAACTTATAAAATGAAAGGAATGTATGGGTTGGTCATGTTGCAAAGATAAATGAAGAAAATGCCGTAACAAATTATGGCATTACAAATAAAAGTGAGTTAATGGAAGACCCGGATTAGATTAATGGACTTGATTAAGAACAGTAGAAGGCAATGAGCCCGAGACTGAAATACGACGATAGATGTGGAGGGGTGGAGGCATAGAATAAAGTGAAGAATAACTATATTTGTTTCAAGTATTCTATCTAAATAAGGGGAAATTATTATTATTATCATTATTATTATTATTATTATTATTATTATTATTATTATTATTATTATTATTATTATTAGATATTGTTGTTACTGAATTTCTCTGTGAATCAAGGGCAGAATTTCGGCCTGTGGATCGACAGAGACAATCGGAATTTAACAGAGTGGAAGAAATTATGTTTGGCACTCCATGCCGTGCGATGTCGGCACGCAAAAGGTCTGTGGTGATATATTTAGTGTTTTTATTTATAAAGCTTATAGCACCAGTTACATACAGATGAGCGTTTACAGATATCTGCATAAACTGTCAACAAAGCACTGGGGAATCATAATATTTATCTAAGTTGTCTAGCCATTGTAGGCCTGTACCTGAAAAATGACATCTTCGGACAATCCACAACAATATGTTGGATTATCTGGTTAGCGTCATTACAATCACTTGTAGGGGAAGGTCGCATGCCCCATTTATGTAGTCGAGAGCCACATCGTCCATGACTCATTCGGACTCCGTGAGGGCAGCCCGGGTTCTCCGTGGTAGACCAAATCCGTTTGGAGAGTGCTGGGCATGAAAGAGAGTTTGCCATTCCTGAGAACTCTTAGTGCATCATTCCAAACGCCACTCAGTTGCCGCACTGAAATCTCTGGAGATCAGTTCTTGTGCTGTTCGGTGGGGGTAAAACTGATCCCCACTCGTGGTGGCCCTGCATAGGTACTTGGACTAATTCTCGATACGGAACTGAACGTCAGCACTACGGCTGATAGACTATCTTTCATGATGTCCTGGCCTAAGATTTGCAAAAGAATGTCATCTTCCAGCTCTTTTAAGAACCAGTCAACAGAGTTCTTGTTTCTCTGCCATCTCGTAGAGTGATAACACAACGTCGAAATTGGCACGCAGGCAGCCTAAATTACGTCAAATCAAAATGTCTGGAACACAGTGGCATGTACTGAAATCTCCGCCCACGTTTATTAATTTAACCGTCAAATGCTTTTAAACCATTAATTTAAAAAAATATTTAATAACACATCGTTTTTACACAAATTGCATGAAATGCATTATTTTATTTGTAATAATATTTTTACTTGCAACTAATATTATAACAATGTAAACGACCATATTATATAAAAACAAACTAATTTTTCCTTTTAGAGCTTCCAGATGATCTAACTTATATTAAGTGCCCTTCCATTTGGAGCTAAGATGTAACTTATAGTGTGTTTGTTTTTCCAAATCTTGAACAACCCACGTTGACTACTGGAGAAGCGCCGTTTCCGAAGATGGAGTCCTATCAACGATCAACTTTAAGCGATTTTCCTTCTGCCTTGTTGATGAACATAGCGAAACTGAAACAAACGGGGAAGTACAGACGTCTAAATTAAATCTGTATATCCGACGTGGTGATTTGAATACAAAGAACTTCACCGTGGCATGTCCAGTCATGATGGTGGCTTCAGTAATATTCGGCATCAGTTTCTTGACTGAGATTCGTGTTCCGTTGCAGAGGGAAGGAGGATTCATATTGCTGAGAAGGATGTTCGGTGCCACAATCGTAAGCTCCAAGATGTTCGAGGGTACTCCAGGTGACTCCACGTTGTTCAAAAGCTGTGCCGTGTAATTGAGAGCCTCATATTGTATTACATGTCATGTCGATAGACTTGTAAATGTCTAGAACACCGGATTCTTGTAAAAGTTGCTTGTTGATGACGTTGACAGCTTCATTTCTTGGAGTAAGAATTGATCTTTGACACAACTATGCGTGATCGGCGAAATGCTGTGCCCACCTATGACCAAAATTTTAAATTTCTGCGAGCCGTAGATTTGGCGGGACATCACATACATACACACAGACAATAACTTCCGGATATCACAGACTGGACGAAAAGGACTTCCTATGCCATGGATTTAAAATGGCATCTTGACTGATATTTATATATATTGCTATTCCTTGTTTATTATTATCTATGTTATATACTATATGCTTCCTCTAAATAAAATATAAGATTGAGTTAGTTGAAATAAAACACAGTTCACGTTTTATTGCTGGTAGGCCTATAGCGAAAACTTTTAAGTGAATGAAATTAAAATCGGATAAATGTGAAATAAATAAATAAATAAATTAATGCATAAATTCAGCGGCTAAAAGTAATATAAATAGTTAATGAAAGCAGAACGTTACCTGTATACATATTCATTTAATACGCCTACGTTAAATATTTCAAATCTCTTCGTGGCTGGGCAACGCACACATACACACAGACAAGCAGTTCTGGATATTATGGATTGAATATGGTTCCTCGTGTCGGGGACCGAAAATACCTTCCTACGCCATGGACTGAAAAATGGCTCCTTGAATTCTATTACCTATCTTACGTAGGCTACGTTGCGTAGCGACAGTGAATCTATATATTTAATCCCGGTGACAGCACGATATATTGTCATATCCCAACACGTTTATCGTAGGTTTCTTCGTTCATAACTCACCAACGAACGCGAAAATTAAAAATCCGGCTTCGAGGTGCATTTGGACCCCCTTATATCCACCTATGTTAACAATTTCAGATCCCTGCGTTCCATAGATTTGGCTCGGCATCGCGCACTCACAGACAGACAGATAGAGACAGACTCTTCCTTTTATTATTATAAAAGATTTAAAATATTCTTTACGTCACATCGACACAGATACAGTAGGTCTTATGGCGACGATGGGATAGGAAAGGTCTAGAAGTGGGGAGGAAGCGACCGTGGCCTAATTAAGGTACAGCCCCAACATTTGTCTGGTTTGAAAATGGGAAACTTTGGAAAACCATCTTCAGGGCTGTCGAAAGTGGGGTTCCAACCCACTATCTCCCGAATGCAAGCTGACAACTACGTGACTCAAACCATGCAGCTACTTGCGCGGTAACACAATAATCGAGGACATAGGATTATTATTATTATTATTATTATTATTATTATTATTATTATTATTATTATTATTATTATTCTGGGAGAAAAGTTTCAGGTATTCACCATGTAGGTGTCTATTCTGGCAACTTCTATGCTTCTAACATACCCTACACTCTGATATACCCTCGTCGTCACCATCCACTCCTTTCTCTAGCAGAAGCCATTCTTTGCGAAACTGTCCTATGTTCTGGCCAGTCCTTATCAGAATCTACTGTAGGCTACTTCCTTTTGACCCGGAGATCTTCGGTCGTTTCCTGATCCTCTTCACCATCTGTGTTTTAAGGTGCTAGATTTGTGTTTTATACGAGTTAACAATTTCTACTCTTTCATCCTTCCTTATTTTACTCATTGACATAAAATAACTAGTTCTTTTGAACAATGATTCCATGGATTTAACTTAGAGTAGGTTAATTCAAAACACACGTGGACACCTGCATTTTGCAGACCGGATATAGAACTGATTATCTGACATTGGAAACACTCCGAAGTGAACACATCTTTCTGTTTCCGGCCGCGTTACCAACCTAAGAAGCCCTCGAAACATTAGTTCATCGTACCAACTTGCGAGAATCAAAACTGAAAATTCAATATTCGTGAACATAGTACCATCTGCTGGAATAAATTTATCTGTCAATAAGTCGCAATTCTTCTTTTTCTCAACTTGAGAAAAGAAGGTGCCGTTACTACGTACCGCTAGAGCTCAAGTTGAAATGTTAAAGGAGATTGCCCAACAAACTGGTCTGCAGATATCGTTTGAGAAAACAGAAGCAATGACTAACATCAAAGAGGCCCCACCAAAACTCCATACAAAATACGGGGACATCACCCGAGTAGACAAATTCAAATACCTGGGTGAGATCATCATAAAAAATGGATTGGACGGCAATATCATCGGCAAATGCTAAGCAGTCTGTTGTGATCCCCTTGGATTTGGTTCCTATTCTTAGTAGACTGTACTGAAGAGTATCGGGGATAGCCCATCACCTTGTCGGACTCCTGTTCTGATGTCGAAGGAATGCGAGAGACATCCGTGGAACTTCACCTTGGATTTTGTATTGGTCAGGGTGGCTCTAATCAATGCCAATAGTTTCAACTCCAAATTCATTCAAGACGTTTAGCGGAACTTCCCGGTCAATGGAGTCGAACGCTTTCTTGAAGCCCACAAAGACAGACACATACTGCTTGGACCTTAGTGTACAATATCTGATGGTCCTGTTCGTCTGTTGAGCGACTTTTTCTGAACCCTCCTTGGTATTCACCTATTTGATGTTCGACTTGTGCTTCCAAACGCTCCAGATTGGCAAGTGATAGAATTTTGTAAGTCACGGGTGGCAAATATATTCCTCTGCTTCATGCTGTTATTATTATTATTATTATTATTATTATTATTATTATTATTATTATTATTATTATTATTATTATTATTATTATTATTATTATTATTATTACTCAAGTGGTGTTTTGGAAAAGCTCCATGCTAAAAAAGTCATACTGAGTCTACTCTTCTTTATGCTAACGCTGAGAATAGGCAATGAAGCAGTTTCATATAGAGTTTTTGATAAAGTGAGCAGCTATTTGTTAACAAAGGAAGCGAGAAACTCTCCTCTTAACCCTTAACATTTGAATGTTTTTGGCTGGTTGAATAACTCTGCTTATTCTTCTGGAAAATGTTTGCTCAGCGGTTGCTGTCTCTTCTTAAGTCTGTACTGAGGATAGAATAATTATTGTAATGAAAATGTTTATTTCAATAATATATGCTAACAATATTAGGGGGGCGATTTTTTGTCAGGGTGTGCATACTATTCTCAAACTGAAATGATTACATAAATGCTGACAATGCAGAAATTGTTGCCATGGATCTCTCATTCAGCTTTACTCTCTGTATGTCCCTTAGGTTATCTGCCCTAAGGCTGGCTGGATCCCCAAATAACACCACCAGAGGTTATTCGGGTATGGGAAGCCGCAGAAGCCGATGGCGACGTTCAGTAGTGGCGACTGGGAATTAGAAGTGCGGGAGGGGGGATGTACAGACCACAAAAAGTACCCGGATTTGTGCCGTCTTCACCATTAGAATTCTTCATAGGTAGGGCACCATCCACATAGATGTGCAGGTTGCCTACACGGCGTCATCTTGAAAGATCTGCACTAGGCCTCTTCGGAGGACACAGCCATTATCATTATCATCTGACTGGTTGCCGGAGTGTATAGCTCGATCACATCCTGTGTTTGAGAAGACATTCTCTCGATTTAAACAATATTCTACCCGAAACGAGGCATAAATTTACACCAGAAATCCTTGTAAAATGCGCAGCTGTAATGCGTCCAGCTCCACGTGAGTGCCTAAGTCTTGACCTTGTTCTATGTCGAGAGAGTTCCGACCATTCCCGGCCGCGTCGTCGGATTTTATTCTTAGAGGGTTGACTCGGGGATTGAATTTTTGTCCTATCAGCAACATTCCTGCAACTAACTTATCACACACAATACTATCCTCCACCACAATAATATGTAGTTTCCTATACACAGTAGATGCCATCCACCTTCGATGAGGGTCTACCTTACATGGGCTGCATCACGAAGTCATTAAGCCTATAGGCTAATTGTAATGTGGATGGAGAGTAGATTGTACAGTTTCTCTTTTGCAATTTGCTTTAAAAAAATCAAAATCTCTTTATTTGCAAATGAGGTGTTTACCTCGGTGGCAAATGGTACACTAAAATACATTATTGTCAAGCACTAAATATTAAATTAACAAGAGAATAAAATTTTCCTATAATACAATATTATATAATTTACGCTAACAATTTTTTCTGTTAAACACACAGCTCATCCTTAATAAATTTACATTGTTTACAAAATTCTACTTATAATATCTCCTGTACTACTTACAAATATAGTCACCTGATATACAGTATGTGGAATTACTTCAAATGATACTGTAAAACTGGTATAAGATTAAAATTTACATTGCATTTATTTACTTTTTCTTTTCTTTACCCATTCTGGAACCTAAGTAGCATAACGACCTGCTGCGTCTTAACCAGAGCCCCTTTTACCACCACTTTTCAGAGTTCCTGAAAGGCCTTCACAGCTACCGTAGCAGTCCCAGGGCCCTCGAAGTCCCCACTGTACTTCACCCCTACAGGCAGTCCCCTACTTTGGCTGTCCAAACTCCTTAGACCAGGGGATGGAATTAATTTATTCACACACATTCTTTATTTACATTAACCTGCACTGGTCGAATGCCCTCTAATATTTCATTTATTTTCTCTGTTGCTGTTTATTATCTTCTTGAATATCTGTACACATTTTGGAAAAGGATCAAACACTACCCCTGGTAAACTGTTCCACTCCTTCACACCCTTCCCAATGAATGAAAATTTGCCCCAATCGCTTCTGCTAAAATTCCTTCTAATTTTATATTTGTGGTCAGTCCTGCCGATATAATTATTTTCCAACTGAAGCCTCTCATGGATATCTCCCCATGCTGCTTCTCCTGTATAGGCTCTATATAAACCTATAAGTCTAGTTTTCTCCCTTCTCTTACTTAAAGTTTCCCACCCTAGTTTCTTTAACATTTCTGACACACTACTCTTTCTCCTGAAATCCCCTGTTACAAATCTTGCTGCTTTCCTCTGCACACTATCTATTTCTTTTATTAGGTATTCTTGGTGAGGATCCCAAACACTGTTTGCATTTTCCAATAATGGACAAACCATACTTAAGTAACTTTTCTCTTTTAATTCTTTGTTGCATCCTTTAAGTATCCTCATTATGACATGTAACGATCTGTATGCTTTCCCAACAATGTAATCCACCTCTTCCAGTGCAAATTACTTTCAAATCTTACACCTAAGTATTTGCACTTGCCATCTTTTGGGATAACTACCCCATCCAAAGTATATTCAAATTCAGTTTTAAAACTCCTGTTTGTAAATGTTGTAACAGTTGATTTGCCTCCATTAACCTTCATATTATTCTCTTCAACCCATTGTTGGATACTCTCAAGGTCCCTTTGTAATTCTGAACAATCCTCAATGGTATTTATTTCCCTATAAACAATTATGTCATCTGCATACAATCTTATTTTTGATGTTATATTGTTCCCTAAATCATTTACGTATATTAAGAAAAGTAACGGACCGATTATACTACCCTGTGCAATTCCCTTACAAACTTTCTCTTCCTGCGATACGTTAATTCCTACTTTGACTTTCTGAACCCTTGAATTTAGAAATGATTTTACCCAACGTGTAACCCTTATGTCCAATCGTATTCCCTCCAATTTCTTTAATAATATTCCATGTTCCACTCTATCAAAGGCTTTGGAAAGATCTATGGCTATGCAATCTAACAGGCCTCCTGAAACCAATTGATCTGATATGTCCTGCTGAAATCCCACCAGTTGTGCCTCACAAGAAAATTTCTTTCTAAATCCATACTGGCTCCTCATGAACCAATTTTTATCATCACATACCCCTCTGATGTACTTTGATATTAAACTCTCCAGTATTCTACAAACTATACTGGTCAGGCTGATTGGTCTGTAGTTCTCTGGTTTCCTTTTATCACCCTTTCCTTTATAAATTGGTATTATTATAGATTCCTTCCATTCCTTTGGTATTACACTATTATTTATGACATAGTCAAAGAGAAATCTTTAATAAGGCACTATGTACCACCCCATTGTCTTTATCACCTCCCCAGTAATTTGATCACTTCCTGCTGCTTTTCCTTGCTGAAGCAGTTGGATTTCTCTGAAAATATCTTCATTTGTGAACGAGAAGCTTCTTGTTTCCCTCTGTGTCTGTCCCTCTGTAACTTCTGTTTCGGTTTCCAACTCCTGACAATCATCTACTGGATCTCTAAATTCCCTCCGAAAGAGGTTTGCTTTCTCAGTATCTGTTAAATAGTGTTCACCCCCTTCTCCCACCATTGTAGGAATTTGGATTCCTTTTCCTTTTTGATTCCTGGTATATGAATACAGCTTTTTCCATTTCCCTTTGTGGTCATTACCCTCTTGAAGAATGCCATTCATCTAATTCTCTTTTGCTTCCTTTTTCACTCTATTCAGTTCCCTCATTAGCTGTTTTCTACTTTCTCTACTCTCCCTACCTTCTTTGATTTTCCTGTTTACTATTCTACATTTTCTCTTTAATTTTCTTATTTCCCTTGTATAATAAACAGGGTCTGAGGTCATTTTACCCTTCTTAACAGGTACAAATCTCAACTCTCCTTCCCAAACGATTCCTTTGAATTTAGCCCAAAGTGTATCCACATTACTCCCTTCACTTATCCAACAACTGAATTGTGATTTAAGGTAAGTCCCAAATTCATCAACTTTAGTTTTTCTGTACAATTTCTTGTCTTGTGTGACCCTCTTATTAAGCCTTTTTGGTACCAGTCCTACATCCATTATTACAGCCTTATGGTCACCTATTCCTTCAATTACCTCAGTTTTATCAACAATTTCCCATGGTTTAACCAAGAATACATCTAGTAAGTTATTGAGACGAGTCCGTTCTTGTACTACTTGTGTAAATCCTCCCTCCCAAATTAACTTATTTGCCAGTTTCTGTTCATGGGCTTCACTTGCAGCTCCATTCCATTCAACCTCAGGCAAGTTTAGATCTCCCCCAATTATTACCACATCATTATTATTGTTTTTATGAGTATAATCTATTATTTTCTCAAATATTTCCATGTCTCTTTCCTCTCTTCCAGGCCTGTATGTTCCTATAATTCCCACCTCCTTCATATTATCACAAATTAATTTTATCCCTAATATTTCATCCCTTTCATCGGTAAACCATTCATGTGAACAATATGTTTCCTTCACCAGAATAAACACCCCCCTCCCTTTTATCTCCTCGGTCTCTACGATAGACTGTGTACCCTTCTGGAAATACTTCTCTATCACCCACCCCTTCTCTCAACCACGATTCCACTCCTATCACCACATCAGTCTCATAAGATTCCATCAATGTACCGAATTTTAATTGTTTATTTACTACACTCTGACAGTTTACCAAGAGCAATCTCAGACCCCCTTCCTCCCTAAAATTTGACTGTTGCAATTGGGTAACTTGAAATTCCTTAATTTCCTGAGTTTCATTTTCTAGTTGGCTGAGCCAGCTTGAAGTACAGCTGGCTCTTTCTACTAGTTTTCCTGGTCAGTATTATAACTCAAGGGTGTTGCCTTTTTTACAGTACATATCTTGTGATTAATAAAATCTAGAACAATATTTGCTTTCGTTTACCTGAATTGTTTAGATGAAGGCCATGCTTTGTGTAACAGTGTCTCTCGAAACTGCTGCTATCAATTACCTGTGTATTACGAAAATGTTTACAAATTTTAACCATATCTGTATTAACTTTGTCCACTTCAATGTTCACACACGAGTCTCTAATCAAATCATGCCTGTGGGGTACGTTCACTACAAAGATGTTAGTGTGAGTCAGCTTACCTAGTGTACATTTAAGTTCAGAAATAACATTCTTAGCGTCGTTGTGAGCTACGTCGTTCGTCCCGCCGATGATCACTACTGCATCACGACTTCCGAGATTTCTTGCCGCCTGCTCCGTGTTTTCCAATACCTTCTTCATTGGGGCCCCAGGATAGATGACTGCCGATGCTGCAATATCTTCATTGGCCATTTTCTCCGCAATTCCCCTCGCCTGGCTATCACCAAATATAAGAATGTTCGACACTTTCGCCGATGCACTGTGTGGGATTTTAGGCCTAACTTTGCCGCTTCTCGTAACGGATTTTGCGCTATACGTTTGACTGCTTCCTATACGGATACCTTGCGTATCGCTTACTTCCCTCGGGGTTGAAAATCTATTTTTGGTGTCAATTACAAAGTTGTCCTTATTAAACTGTACACTTTTCCTCCTAGAATCTGAAGCAACTTGACACCACGCGCTAGGATTCTCGGAGCCACCTGTGTTCTGAGTGTTTACTGGTACCGGTACTTTCGATTCCTGTAAACGTACCTTTTCCTTTAAAATCTCATTCTCCGCTTTTAATGCTTGTAAATCCTGTTGCAATAAAGAGAGAATTACAAGTACATTATCATTACCTCCATCCTCCAAGTAATGAGACGCCAGCGATTCGTTGACCGTTGTAGGCCTAGGTTTGCTACCGCTATTCAAATTGCTCTCGCCACAGCTAACACAAGTCCAAGTATCTTCATTTTTAGCAAAACCAGCACTACATATACACTCAAAATGGTACCAAATTAAACACTTTTCACACTGGATACCATTCCTCACTCGCTTCTTGTTTACACCTCATTTATTCCCGATTATTTCGCAAGAGAACCGGGAGCTATCTTCACTTACATCCTTCGCTGACGCCATCTTGTACCTATATTATCTTTATGTCGCAACGTCTCTGATATTTCTTATGGCGGCAATAGGATAAGAAAATGGCTATAAGTAGGAAGAAAACGAGTGTGGCCTTAATTGCGGTACAGCTTCAGCATTTGTCTAGCTTGAAAATGAGAAAGCACGGAAAACCACCGTCAGGGCTGCCGACAGTATGGTTCGGACCCGCTATTCTCGAATGCAAGTTGACGGCTACGCGACCCAAACCACACAGCCAAACACTCGGTGTTGTACAGTTTCATTCTCTCTTCACAGAATTAAAATTAATAACAAACAACGCTTAATATTATTTAACATTGTGCAGGAGATGATTAAAATCTTGGAAAGTTAAGTGGGCCTAGTTAAAACAAGTTTAGCCTATACAAACTTCGATAGTATCTATTACGTACATTGTGATGCCTACTTAGGCTGCCTGAAACAGGAATTTTAATGTCTATTTGTTCTCCGTTTAGCTGGGACATTGGGAATGGTTTTTTTTTTTTACGTGCATTTCGCTGTCACGCCATATGAGGTATTGAATGCTTCGAAAATAAAATTGTTAATACGGACGCGTCCGATCTCTGGGATATCATATACATCCTTGTGCGCTAGTGCTTCGGTATGAATCTCTTAATCGATTGCACTCGACTGGCGGACATGTTCGCGTGTTTCACTCGTATGTCGGAACTCTCTCGACATAGGCTATGTTTAGAATTGCGTACTTTAACGTCAACGTTTAACTTTTAAGCAAATCTTAAGCAATATAGCCGATATAAAATAGCAGTTGATGGTTTGTGGAACAGATATTTCATGTTAAGACCAGCAGTCACTGAACTGAAAGCCGCACCGTGCAAGTTGGCTGCGCGGTTTGAGTCAGGAAGCTACCAGCTTGCATTCAGGAGATAAAAGATTTCAATACCAATGCCGGCAGTCCTGAAGGTGGTTTTCCGTGGTTTCTCATTTTCACACTTAGCAAATCCTAAGACCACGGTCGCTTCCTTCCCACTCCTAGCCCTTTCCTATACCATCATCGCCGTAAGACCTATCTGTGTCGGTGCGACGTAAAGCAAATTGTAATAATAACAATAATAATAATAATAATAATAATAATAATAATAATAATAATAATAATAATAATAATAATAATAATAATAATAATAAAATCTAGCAGCACGGTCAGAAAATTACAAGGGACTGGGCTAAGTACAGTAACATACAGAACATGGAACGATGAAGAGAAAGTCACTTCTTGTCCAAAACAGTGAACTAGGCCTTTGACGAGGTTGTCACTTTAAGTCCACCTGCTGCCTTTTCTTGATGGATACTTCCACTGAAGTCCCTGTCTCATTTATGGCTGGCATAGTATTGATGCTGCTGACGTAATGACATTCGAAGTGAGTATTATGAAAGGTGTTACTTACAGTTCCAGTCAGGCTGACGGACGGAGGAAAGCAATGACAAACTACATAATTCCTCATCTTGCCTACCAAAAATTTACGGACACCTGCATGTTTCATAAACATGATTCCTGTCCTTAAATTTTGGTCTCAGGCGTAGCCTATGACTTGTTAAATGGAATAAATACATATTTAGAGGAACATCTGCTGATATTGTCATTAAGAAATTACTCTTTGTTTTGAAGTCAGTAAACTTTTTACTCATAATATTTCCAAACAAAATAGCTATTATTTAATACTTGAGGAGATCTGGAGAGTAAAATATAGGAATTACATTAATAATCTTTATTAAGAAACAAAGATACCTGTAAAATATTTTTAACTGTAACAGAGCAGTATAGTTTGTAAAATACTGGCGAGTTTAGTATCAAAGTACATCAGAAGGATATGTGATGATAAAAATTGGTTCATGAGGAGCCAGTATGGATTTAGAAAGAAATTTTCTTGCGAGGCACAACTGGTGGGATTGTAGCAGGACATATCAGATCAGTTGGATTCAGGAGGCCAGTTACATTGCATAGACATAGATCTTTCCAAAGCCTTTGATAGAGTGGAACATGGAATATTATTGAAGAAATTGGAGGGAATAGAACTGGACGTAAGGATTACACGTTGGATAAAATATTTCTAAATTCAAGGGTTCAGAAAGTCAAAGTAGGAAATAATGTATCGCATGAAGAGAAAGTTTGTAAGGGAATTGCACAGGGTAGTATAATCGGTCCGTTACTTTTCTTAATATACGTAAATGATTTAGGGAATAATATAACATAAAAAATCAGATTGTATGCAGATGACATAATTGTTTATGGGGAAATAAATAACATTGAGGATTGTTCAGAATTACAAAGGGACCTTGAGAGTATCCAACAATGGGTTGAAGAAAATAATATGAAGGTTAATGGAGGCAAATCAACTGTTACAACATTTACAAACAGGAGTTTGAATGTACTTTGGATGAGGTAGTTATCCCAAAAGATGGCAAGTCAAAATACTTAGGTGTGATTTTTGAAAGTAATTTGCACTGGAAGAGTCATGTGGATGACATTGTTGGGAAAGCATACAGATCGTTACATGTCATAATGAGGCAACTTAAAGGATGCAACAACGAATTAAAAGAGAAAGGTCACTTAAGTATGGTTCGTCCATTATTGGAATATGCAAAAAGTGTTTGGGATCCTCACCAAGAATACCTAATAAAAGAAATAGATAGTGCGGAGAGGAAAGCAGCAAGATTTGTAACAGGAGATTGCAGGAGAAAGAGTAGTGTATCAGAAATGTTAAAGGAACTTGGGTGGGAAACTTTAAGTAAGAGAAGGGAGAAAACTAAACTTATAGGATTATATAGAGCCTATACAGGAGAAGAAGCATGGGGAGATATCCGTGAGAGGCTTCAGTTGGAAAATAATTATATCGGCAGAACTGACAACAAGTATAAAATTAGAAGGAATTTTAGCAGAAGCGAGTGGGGTAAATTTTCATTCATTGGAAAGGGCGTGAAGGAGTGGAATAGTTTACCAGGGGTAGTGTTTGATCCTTACCAGTGCAGGTAATTGTAAATAAAAACGTGTGTGAATAAATTATTTCCATCCCCTGGTCTAAGGAGGTTGGACAGCCAAAGTAGGGTACTGCCTGTAGGGGTAAAGTACAGTAAGGACTTCGAGGGCCCTGGGGCCGCTACGGTAGCTGCGAAGGCCCTTCAGGAACTCTGAAAAGTGGTGGCAAAAGGGGGCTCTGGTTAAGACGCTACTTATGCTAAGTTATGCTTCTTATACTGAAGAAAATGGAAACTGCAACACCCATAAGGAGTGGTGCTACATTGCTGCAATTAAACATACAGGACGAGTGTTCGGTTGTGATTCGATGATTACACTTTCAGGTCCCTCTGACAGCAAGTTTCGACAACAATCAATACAGGATGTGCCCATCACGAGCTGTAATACATTGATGAATTCGTCGAGGCATGGAGTCAATAAGGCCCTGGATCGCTTCCTGAGGAATTGTGGCCCATGCTTGCTGCACTGCACGGGTCAGTTGTTCCAGAGTTGTGGGTGGCTGAGGACGGTTGGCCAGTTGTCGACCCATCATGTCCCACACATGCTCAATAAGACTGAGGTCCGGGGATCTGGCGGGCCATTCAAAGGTTGTGATGTCATGGAGAGCTTCTCTGGAGATGCGTGCAGTGTGTACCCGGGCACTGTCCTGCTGAAACATCCCATTAGCAATGTTCGCCATCATAGGGACAACCACTAGATTGAGTACCCTATCAACGTACTGTCGAGCCCTCAACAAGCACTAATTGTGATTTCACGTTAAAGCCAGTAGCTCCCCAGACCATAATGCTTGGTGTTGTCCCTGTGTGTCTCTCGACAATAAGATCTCGGCGGCCCCTCTTCCCGGTAAGTCGGCGGACGTGATTCCGGCGATCACTGCGGGCAAGACAGAAGCGCGATTCATCACTAAAGACGACCCTATGCCATTCGTCGACCCACGTCGATCTTTCTCGACACCAGGCCAGCCTTACACGTCGCTGTTGTGGGGTCAATGGAGCACCTTCTGCATGGACACGGGCTCGTAAGCCAGTTGCACGCAGGCGATTACCAGCTGTTTGTTGCGTAACGTGGGGTGCCACAGCTGCTGGAATTTGTGATGCTGTTGCATGGGGTTCCATCCGGGCCATCCGAATGATGCGGCGATCTTCTCTCACAGTTGTCTGTCGCGCTGGGCCAGTGCCAGGTCTACGAGTGTAGGAACCTTCATTTGACCACTGCTGCCATACACGTTATACCGTAGATGCCTGTCGGCCAACACGTGCAGCGACAGTCCTTAGCGATAATCCAGCCTCACACAGCCCAATTATCCGAGCCCTCTCAAACGGTGATAGTTGTTGATAGCGTGCTCTTCTCTGTCGTCGAGGCATGTTTGACGGGGAACACTTCACTGCACAGACTGCAAGTCAACTACGCTACACCCGAGTCCGTATACTGGAGTTGATTCCTCCGCGACCAATCATGTGGGGAGACCTGTAGCAACAATTCAATGGGTCTGAAACTTTGATCGTTTACATACCTACATGGCATCGTTCCATATCTTGAAAATCAACACAAACGACCAATGCCTTCAAGGTGTTGCAATTTCCATTCTTAAGTGTAGGTTCCAAAACGGGTAAAAAATAAATAAATAAATGCAATGTAAATTTTAATCTTATACCAGCTGTATAGTTTTATTTGAAGTAATTCCACATATTGTATATGAGTTGACTATATTTTTAAGTACAGGAGATACATTATAAGTAGAATTTTGTAAACAATATAAATTTATTAAGGACGAGCTGTGTGTTTAATAGAACAATTGTTAGCGTAAATTGTATAATATTTTATTCTAGGAAAATTTTCTTCTCTTGTTAATCTAAAATTTAGTGCTTGACAATATTGTATTTTAGTGTACCATTTGCCACCGAGGTAGACACCTCATTTGCAAATGAAGAGATTTTGATTTTTTGATGCCCACCCTGAATCAATGCCACAGTTCTACCTTGGTCAAACCGGGAAGTACGCAATGCAATGAAACGTAGACAATAGCTGAAGCACCTAATGCACTTTATATACCACTATTAGTTTTCACCTGAAATGGCATAGTTCACTCCAGACCGTGGGCAGCAACATCTGCTGTATTGTAAACAAGTACACAGTGCTCTCTACCACTTACGACAGGATTACGCACGCCCTGCAACATAACGTACCTAATCCTCAATATTCCAAACCTCTTTTAAGGTGTATATTCCACCCAAATTTCCTTCGTTTCTAAATGTACAATATATAAGAAAACATTTCTTGTTAAGTGACAGGTTCCAAGATTTTGCAGCCTAGTAAATGTTCTTCGAAGAGATAAAGGAGCAAACTGATTTATTTCATAGATTGATTGAGTTCATTTTCCTACTTAGTCCTGAATATCACAGGTGCTTTTGCATTTTCCAAACTGGGTAGTAAGTTACGAGCTGAGAATTTATCGATTACTTAACCAACTCCTGTCCGGTCAAGGAAACCAATCCTCGAAATAATTCCAGTCTGGACAACGAGACAAGAAAGTAGACTAACTTGAGATTTATTAGGAGAGATTAATGCAGGTTTAGGGTTTTACATTATATAATAACACTGTGGACAGACATTTATATGCCCTAAATTATTATTATTCTTTTTTTTCTAGGGGCTTTACGTCGCACCGACACAGATAGGTTTTATGGCGACGATGGGATAGGAAAGGCATAGGAGTTGGAAGGAAGCGGCCGTGGCCTTAATTAAGGTACAGCCCCAGCATTTGCCTGGTGTGAAAATGGGAAACCACGGAAAACCATTTTCAGGGCTGCCGATAGTGGGATTCGAACCTACTATCTCCCGGATGCAAGCTCACAGCCGCGCATTTTTATTATTATTATTATTATTATTATTATTATTATTATTATTATTATTATTATTATTATTATTCCAAATACCGCTTTTTCCAGATACGGTGGGGTTGTAGATAAGAACTGTGTCGTGCAAATGGATTTGGCCCTCTTTTGCGTCCGATTTCCTTTCCTGACGTCAACCTAATCTGGAATATACTCACTATTCTGTGTTTCTGTGGTGGTTGATGGTATGGTGTGTTGTGCGAAGGTAACTAGAAGTGTGATAGTACAAACATCAAGGCCCAATCCCCGAATCAATGAATTAATTAGACACGATTAAAATCCACGACCCGATCGGGAATCGAACGTGTGGGCCCTTGAACCGAAGGCCTCCATGATGACTATTAAACCTATGAGTCGGACTAATACTATGCTCTAAATCAGTGGTTAACTTATGTTGCATGGTATATTGTTAATTTTTCGTTAACTTTTCATTTTAACACTAGATGAGGCTAATATCGTAAGCATAAATGCTGTTCTACTACACATCGTCATACTAGAGATACAGCATCAGTAGCACTTTCCAGTGAAGAAAAGGGGCCATTGACCTCAATGTTTGGCTATTTAGGACAACAACAGTCATCATAATCTACATCACCAACTAAGATGATTTATCGCTTACGGTGAGTTTTTGGACGATTTATTTAAAAGCATCTTTAATAATAATAATTTTACATTTACTCCTTTTAAGGTCTTCGGAGACGTTGAGGTACCGGAATTTGCCCCGCAGGAGTTCTTTTACGTGCTTGGAAATCAACCGACACGAGGTTGGCGTATCTGAGCTCCTTCAAAGTGGGATCGAACCCAACAACTTGAAATCAAAAGACCAGTGCTCTACTCAGGCCGGTTATTAGAGAAGATATAGGAACGAGAGTCCCACTTTCCCTACGAAACCGTTTTTAGAATCTAAAATAGGTAAGGAATGAAGCTAATAAAGTACTTCAGTAAATGAGTGAAGATCCGTTTCTGCAAATAAATGACGTGCCTTTGGTCAGTCTTTATCACAAACTCACTTCTACTACTATACTGGAAGAAAAACCTCGTGCACACTTGTGACCATGAATTATTTTCTTATTTTCGTTACAACTGTCAATCTTCATTTGATCCTCTCAACTCATAAGTAAATACATGACTATGCATGGAGCAAGTTGAGTGCTAAAGTTACAGCAAGAAGAAGCGGAGGTGATTCAACACGACGAGAGAATGTTGTTTACCGATTGGTCAACAGGGCAAATGGAGGTGGGACGGGCAACCTTGCGGGCCTCATGGAATTATCCGCTGAGGTTAACGTGTTGCCAGGGATGTTGACTGGTCATTCACGTGCAGTTATAAGATAAATTTCAGTTGAACATTACACAACAAGGTTTTTGAAAACAGAAATGAAATCTTCCAAAGATACGGTTTAAACTCGTCACTCTTGGGTTAACTGTCAAATAATCATGCTTCATTCGCTAACCATGTAGGGCAGCCCTATTAAAACTGTGCAGCGCACCTCCTCGGGGAGGCGTGGATATTTCGCGGAGAATGCGCGAGAACTTGTAATAATTCGATAAAAACTACATTACTAAAGGAGTGAAGATCCGTTTTCTGCAGAAAGAGTCAACAAAGATGATTAATAAATGTGATAAACATAAAATACATTAATACATTATTCACTATATACATAGCATTAAACATTTATTTCCGTATAAATTTCACAAGAACTGAACATAGGCCTATAGGAGAAGGAAAGTTATGGTATTTTATTCGATTAAATTATATACAATGTTGCGACGAGTTGTCTATGTACAGATATTGTATCAGGTGCACTATAGGTAGATCGCAAACAAGTGATAACGGATATTGTATAACCAATTCAATGAACTCCGGCTAATAACATTAAGGAGAATAGGCTACATTGCTGTGTTAATTACACATTATATTTCCATTACTTGCATGTATATCAATATCAGGAGATAATACCTGCTACAGAGCCTCCGTGGCTCAGACGGCAGCGCGTCGGCCTCTCACCGCTGGATACCGTGGTTCAAATCCCGGTCACTCCATGTGAGATTTGTGCTGGGCAAAGCGGAGGCGGGACAGGTTTTTCTCCGGGTACTCCGGTTTTCCCTGTCATCTTTCATTCCAGCAACACTCTCCATTATCATTTCATAGCATTTATCACTCATTAATAAGTCACCTTGGGAGTGGCGACCCCATTGTAATAACAGCCTATATATGTTTCATTCATTCCATCCCTGACCCGGTCAATGACTGGAAAACAGGTTGTAGGTTTTCATTTTCAATACCTGCTACAATATAATAAATATGAAAATGTGTTTCACTGTTTGTGGAACTGTCACGTTTGAACGCTTGATGCATCACATATAATTAGAGTATGTCCTGGAATAACATACTATCGCGCTGAAAAAAGATGTGAACTAAGCCAGATGAAAATGTACGTTTGGGACCATAAGAAATGAGTAAGCTGCCTTAATTCTAATAATTTTACTTGCTTTACGTCCCACTAACTACTCTTTTACGGTTTTCGGAAAGGCCGAGGTGCCAGAATTTAGTCCCGCAGGAGTTCTTTTACGTGCCAGAAAATCTACCGACACGAGGCTGATGTATTTGAGCACCTTCAAATACCACCGGACTGAACCAGGGTCGAACCTGCCAAGTTGGGGTCAGAAGGTCAGCGCCTCAACCGTCTGAGCCACTTAGCCCGGCTGCCTTAATTCTATTAAAAGATGGAGCTTACCAGGTGTGGCATACTTAGAATTCAGTTTCCTGGAAAAAGAGTTATGCATCTTCTACCTAATTTGAACATTTTTCAGAAAAATATATGCTTTTATGTTTTTCAGCACATGTTTTACCCGATAAAAACTAAAATAATGGGCAAACTGTTCGTCTTATCAGGAAAAAAAGATTAATTACATAATTTAGAATTAAATGTCAAAAAAAAGGAAATAACCTTCATTTGCATTCCTTTCGGACTGCTAATTCGGTATGGCCAAGCCCAAACACGCCAAGGAAACGTCGAACAATATTATCAAAGAGCTCAATTATTATACTGTAATGCTTACTAATGTAATAAAGGTAAAAATGTTTGAGAAACTATCACGTCTGAATGATATAATGCTTCTGGATTACGTTTTACACACAATTTAGAGTACCTGTGATAACATGCAGGCTACTTCATTATTACGATGTTTCCTAAGGGGACCATTCAGCAAAAGAAAATGATAAGGAAGTCAAAGGAATACGCCAAGAACACGTAAAATTGAATACGCTACCTAAACGGTTAGTCATATTAAAACCGAACAAGTGCCCGCGTCGTTAGGTCATGTAATTGTCAGCTTGCATTCGGTAGATAATGGGTTCGAATTCCACTGTCGGCAGCCCTGAATATGGTTTCCCATTTTCACACCAGGCAAATGCTGGGGCTGTAGTTAAATTAAAGACACGGTCGCTTCCTTCTCGCTAATAGCCCTTTCCTATCTCACCGTTGCCATAAGATCTACCTGTGTCGGTGGGACGGAAAGCAAATTGTGAGTCCTTTTATAAATGAAGTCTACCACGTGTAGTTAGAACTCTATTTTCTAGAAAAAAGAACAATATGATGTACAATTTATTCCCAACTCCAACAGTTACCCAACAGTTTTTGTGTGTTGTTAGTGTGTAAGCTGAAAAGGAGATTTTTTTTCTATTTGCTTTACGTCGCACCGACACAGATAGGTCTTATGGCGACGATGGGGCAGGAAAGGCCTAGGAATGGGAAGGAAGCGTCCGTGGCCTTAATTAAGGTACAGCCCCAGCATTTGCCTGGTGTGAAAATAGGAAACCACGGAAAACCATCTTCAGGGCTGCCGACAGTGGGGTTCGAACCCACTATCTCCCGAATACAAAAGGAGAATGAGTATTTGATAAGCATATGATAGTATGCATAATTTACATTGCGTTACCCGCGAGGAAATGGACTGGAACTGGCATTATGATGTCAGATCTTCTTCACTAAGGAGTGCAGAATTGTCTTCACATCTTATAATCGTTGGAGGAGGGTGCGGAGAGACCGCAGTGACGGCAGACGAGACATGTATAATACACATTACCACGGGACGAATAAGGAGGCGGATCGGTCATGTTTTGAGCTGGCACTATGTGTGGTTGCCGGACGCCACTCATCGTCGTTGAGGGCACTATGACAAGTATACAACATCGTGACTGAATCCCCTAGCCCATATAACAATATATTGGAGACAGGTTCTTTCTGCAAGACGGCAATGCGCGGGTACGCAGCTCCCGTCATGTTAACATCTTCTTCAGGAAGGTCCAAATCAAACAGGTAGATTGATATGTGGTGTCTTCAGGCATAAATCCGACTGAACATGTCTGGGTCTAGCTGAAACAAGCTGCGTGAAGACGTAGAAACATATAGTAATTGCCACGTAAGGCAATACCCCAGAAAGTAAATATCGCCGCCCGATGCTCTTCTTTTCTCTGTTTTGTAATGGCTGATCACTGCTGCCAACCTGCCAGGTTACATATTAAAATCACCAGACATAACCATAACAAACTAACCTCAACGTAAACACCGATAATGAATGTTTCCCTACCCTAGTAAATGATAAAAGTTAAGATGAAATAAATCAAGATATTCATAATTAAGTCGATTTCCACACTCAATGAGGAATTAAGGAAATACACACACTTTCTCACTCAAATTAATGTTACATATATCTGTCTTTATTTTGATATACAGTAGGCGTACTATAACCATATTCTTGAAAAGAGGGGCGTGTTAAACGATGCAATTTATTTAGTAAGTCTTTGCAGTGTGATTTTCGAAAGTTCCAGACATCCAATGACTTCCATTTCTTTTGCGCGAACATTTCCTTCTCTCTTCAATACCGGTAACCAGTAAGGAGAGAGATTATTGGGCATATTTTCAGCCTGCAGGCTGGTAATATCTTCAAGCTCCGTGAACGGAAATTAGGTCAGCTTTCAAGTTCACTGCGGATTTGAAAATAATAATGTTATAAGTTCTACTGCCAAAATTTCGTCCCGCAAGAGTTATTTCATGTACCGGTAGATCTAGACATGAGACTGGCGTATTTGAGCACTTTCATCATTTCACACAAACTATGTTATTAAATGCATTATCCGAACATGCCACAATTCTACTTACCTGGTATTAGCCAAATAGATTTACAATCCCACAGAAAAAGAAAATATGCTTTAAATATTCTCGCAAATGTGACTTTAACAGCGATGCGGTGGCAACATGCAATTCACGCTAGAACAGTGATTGAACGTTGCCAACGTTCCAGATTAACGGTAAATGTAAGACGTCGTATCGGCAAGTAGGGTCCCTAGAGTGTATGGTTACCGACACTGAAAAATACCTGCAAAATACCCAACAACAAGAAAAGTAACTATAAATCAATACCTTAATATTACAGGGGAGAAAGTGTAAGGTTGCACCCTTAGGGTTCGTCCTTACACGGAGAGGACTATACATGTTACCCTGGACGACCTCCGGAGTGCTGCTGTCGAAGAGAGGGACAGGGTAGTGCAAGACAGCCTCAACCGCCGGGTTGTTTATTTATTTATTTATTTATTTATTTATTTATTTATTTATTTATTTATTTATTTATTTATTTATTTATTTATATTTAGAGTTACGGGAGAAGTTTATTAGAATGAACGGCTTAAACATGTACTGTAAACTGTTCCAAAGTGACAACTTAGGTAATAAAACCATTTTCTCAATCTGTCGAACACAAAATACAAGTGTAACTTATGCAAACACTATAACAATTGAAGAACCCAGTTTATTAATAATATAATGGCATATTTCGTTCTATTAGAACATCCTCAAATTATTCGAAGTATCTTATTTATGTGCATATACAGATTGTTTCAAGTACAAAATTTCATATGAACATTTATCCAATTTCCAATGTATGTAATTTACAGCTGTTTGTATGGTATGCACCATAACAACCTTATAAAATTTATTAAAGACACACATATGACTTACTGATGCAATAACCCTAAATAACGTGCAACAGTTCAACACAAATTACTTATTGCTATACTCGAGGAGTGTCTGTTCAAAAGGGGCTTTTTCCACCCTAAGAAAGTTGTGGAAAAACTCAAGGAAACGTATAATAAAAGGTACATTGAACGTGTTCGTGATCGGGTATGGCACTACTTTTAAGAAATTACATTTTTGTGGTCTGAATTCCTCATGTCATTCGATACTATGCAAGTACTGTAATACATATGGATGAAATACCAAAAACTATTTTGAAGTGAAAATAGCACCTTTTGAACAGACATTCCTCGTTTTTTGATGCAACAACCCTATATGATGTGGAACAGTTCAACACAAAGAACTTGTCGATGCATTTATTGATGCACAAACCTACGTCCTTTGGAACAGTTCACAGGACATGCTCAAAAGTCCCTCCACCGACTTCAGTGCACTTTTCAGCTCTCTTGGTAATAGTAGGTGTAGCTCATCGAAGGTCATCTTGGCAGTCTTTCTTGAAGGCATAATCATACATAATGCGAGCAACTAATGTTCGTCTCTTGTGTTTACCATTTCTCTGTCGACTTAGCCTGTGTGTAGTATTTTTATAAGGTTGTTCTCAGTGACTTGGCGTGGGAATTTTCTTGGTGTTGCCGATCTGAAACTGATACAGTCGAGGAAAGGATGAAGTTAATTCAAGCGTTCTTCTAACGTTTTAGGGGGGGGATATCTATTTCCAAACACAATATCCAATGTATAGAATTATACAAAGAATAATAGAATTATAAAAATAGCAATAATAAATGTGGATAAAATGACCTCAAAATACTGTAGGCCTACTTGAAAATCCGCTAGAAGTTGTGTTTCACCTACTTGTAGTGCAATTCAATTCGTCGATCTATTTCTTATTTTATTTTCACAAGAAATGTCTTTTTATTTAATTTGTGAAAGTAAACACGGCCAGGAAAAGAGTCTTGTTCACTACTGCACAGCTACAATGATCCTGTGTATCATAATATATTAAAATATCTTTCGAAACCTCCATGTGATTTTGCGGTTGATTTCTTTAAATGCCTTGCTTAATGAGAAGTCTATTCTCGTTCTGTCATAATGCGCTAGAGAAACAATAGATGTAATATGATTTTTAGAATGGTCATAGCGTGTGTGTAGAACACGGAAACTAATCCATATGTTCGATACCATATTTGGTTCAGGCAGATATATATATTTTTTTTAAATTATAAAAGTAAACACGGCCAGCAGAAGATTCTTGACATCTTTCCACTACCGGACGGCTACGATGATTCCATGTACCATGATATATCAAAATATCTTTCGAAACCTCCATGTGATTTAGTATTCAAGTCTTTTAATTCAGGAGTTGGTTCGAAATAATATTACTCTTTTCACTAAATGCACGTAATTCTAAGGAAAGGTTTGTAAAGCTCTCCATAACACAGTCACAATAATAGGAGAATACTTCACCAGTCAAATGTAGAAGACATGCTTGGGAACTGTAGGGGAAGGAAGGAAAACACCGTTTCCCTTTGTGTCCAACCGGCAAATAATGCATGGTACCAAGTGCGAAATACTCTCATCATAGCACTTTTTTAAACACACTTATTTACCACAATATGACCAAGTACTGCTTTGTTAATGTTACGTATTCAAAGAAATGTTGTAATTTCAGTACGGACTTGATTACCTTTTCTGGCACTGAACCTTAGGCGAGTTTGCCATTGAAGCGCTACAGGTAACATGTGGTGTAAATCGGAAACATTGAAGACGTTTTGTGTATACGAACTAGGTATCAGTTCAATTAATCGGCGATAGATAGCAATCGTATCTTTTCTGACGTGTGTTACGGAAATTTGGTGGATTAGTTTGTCGATAGAAAACATTATTATTATTATTATTATTATTATTATTATTATTATTATTATTATTATTATTATTATTATTATTAAATTTCGAATACAGAAAAGAAACCCTATATTGCATATCGTCGTTGCGCCTAAAAAAACCGCTGTGTGATATATTTCAGCTTAGAACTCTGACCAGCAAGGGGTCTGTCATCTAAGGTTCAGTATTACATGAACAAAATATGAGTTTTCGTTCTAAGTGATACTTGTACTGCGGGTCAGTATTTCTCCGAGAACATTGTCATAAAACGGTATTTCGAGGCACAATGGCACTATCATGTTAGAGTTATACAATAGTTAGCAATTAGATAAAATTTACTAGAGATAAACATATTATAGTGAAGGCTTATTTAAAATGTGGTGAATAAATGTTTAAAAAATGAGAATAGCAACATCGTTTTTCGAATATATGATATAGAGGTTTTTCCCGTTCATTATCACAATAGTTCAGGTGACAGTCTAGCGTAGTATGTCCTACTCTTCCAAATTCAGGGCATTCACGACGAAGGTGATGTACAGTTTGAGGGGATCCACAAAATCATAAAAGGATGAATAATCATCCGTAACACTGATTTTAAATCACTTAAAGTATGACTTAAATATTCCATGGCCGGGTATAATTGAGTAAGCACAAATTATATACGCTAATAAGGAATATACGTAATATCTATTTTGGTCCGACCACGCGGGCGGTGTAGGGGGCAACGCGTTCGCCTGTCACCCGGCGGCCCCGGGTACGATTCCCGGCCGGGTCAGGGTTTTTCAATTGTAAATGATTAATATCCCTGGCCTTGGGACTGGGTGTTTGTGCCGTCCTTAACGTTCCTTTCCTCACATTCAACACTCTACATTGCCCGACTCGTCTGCTGAACGGTCAACGTACTGGCCTTCGGTTCAGAGGGTCCCGGGTTCGATTCCCGGCCGGGTCGGGGATTTTAACCTTAATTGGTTAATTCCCATGGCACGGGGGCTGGGTGTATGTGTTGTCTTCATCATCATTTCATCCTCATCATGACGCGCAGGTGTCAAATAGAAAGACCTGCACCTGGCGAGCCGAACCCGTTCTGGGATATCCCGGCACTAAAAGCCATACGACACTTCAACACTCTACACTTCCGCAATTACATTTACACGCAGGTTCCTGCAGAGGTCGTCGCCACGAACAAATATTTTTTAAATCTATTTTTCTGTATGTTATCGGTGACATGCTGTAATTTCACTCATATTGGAGATTGGGTAATTGTCTATATGCCCATTTACACTTGAAACAAGCCATACTACTGACTCTCGAAATATTTACTAATCCTCCTGGACCACCCTGTATACGCACAAGATTGTTTACATTGTATAAACGTGTCATTGATTATAAATACTGTAGGTGATATTATGAACAACCGAAAAAAGTATTTGAATGTTAAAAATCTTTGTACACCACCTAAATAACTGCGAAATTGCTTTTTAATAAATTTTAATTTGGGATTGGCAGGTTGGATTAGAAATTTTGAGATGGAGAACGTTGAGCATTTGACTGAGCGGATTTCACCAGCAGAAGAGAGATATAAATACTGCATATTCTGAGATATCAGGGCTCTATTAAAAACATGTTACTAAATCGATGACCGGCTGAAAAATCTCCTCTTACAGTGTTTTATTGTCTTTATGTTGAAGTTGATTCATTCATTCAAATGCTTTCATTCTCCACCCTGAAGGGGTGGGGCGGACCACCTAGTGGGCAACACCCTCTCTCTGGCCAGGATTGAAGTTGATTACATTCAGAGCCATAGAAAGCGAGATAATCAGGCATATCATATGAGAGAAGAAAGAAGAATTTCGACCGCGGGGGGAATTACGATATCGATTAAAGTAATTGAAATACTATGAAATGTGGGGAAACAAAAGAATTCATGAACAAACTGAGGAAAGGGAAGCAATGTCCTGCTCCGGTGAGATCCCCTGATCTCCACTTCACGACTCACAAACTTTGAGCTCCTGCGGCAGCAAGAAATCTCTTAGAAAGTAGCCTACCACTTCAAAGCAGATACATTGCAGATGTTGAGCATTTTAAGCTGCCAGTGCATTGCTCCTGCAAGCTTACGTCCTCGTTCTGGACACTCCTCTACGTTTTACTGCCTGCAAACACAAGGGCGAGTTCGGGTTGTTGTTTACATAGGTAAACTGATGAGCCCGTTTCCTAGAGCGTGTCCCCATTGTTACTGGGTGGAAAAGTTCCTTACTTCTGCCAATATTTCAAACTTGCTTAGTAAGAGACACCGCCTTCTACGAACAACAATCAATATTTGCTTCTGAAGAAGTAGTGCTCAAATTCTTTATTTGAAACACTAAGCAGCCCAGATGGTTAATAACAATTATTCGTAATCTAATGAAAAGAAGAAAAAAAATATAACCGCGTCTGATTAATTCCTCCTCTCAGGCACATCTACATAAGTTACAACACACTAATGCAACTAACCACCACAGAACCACACAATGGTGAATAAATCACTCCACATAGGCCTAGGTTTTACGTCAGAAAAGGCATGCGTCCTTAAAATGGATTTGCATCAACTTGCAGTGCCAGTCCCAAGTACACTCACTGTCATTTAAAAAGGGGGGAAATAAGTTGTCGGAATCTCGTGAAACTTTATATTGGTAATCTTAACGTTGATATAAATAAGTGATTACAATGCCAGGGCAAAATAGCAGCTTATTACGGAAAACTGAACACTTTAAGGAAGATTCTTTGCTATTTGCTTTACGTCGCACCGCCACAGATACGTCTTATGGCGACGATAGGATAGGAAAGGTCTAGGAATGGGAAGGAGGCGGCCGTGGCCTTAATTAAGGTACAACCCCAGCATTTTCCTGGTGTGAAAATGGGAAATCACGGAAAACCATCTTCAGGGCTGCTGACAGTGGGGCTCGAACCCACTGTCTCCCGATTACTGGATACTGGCCGCACTTAAGCGACTGCAGCTATCGAGCTCGGTAAGGATGATTCTAGTACCCTCTAGATTGGATAAAAGATGTAATACGAGCTGGCATGGAGGCATACAGGGTGTGGTATCCTGGGGCATATCTGTCCACATTAGCTACTATTGGTGCTCTAGATCGTGTAAACTCCTAGGCTCTTGAAGTTTGCGCGCTAAGTGGACGCAGACGAGTTCGATGTACGAAAAAATCTGGTGATCGGGCAGGCCACCGAAGGGCGGCAATGTTGCAATGGCATTCCTGTGATAGGTCGAGCATTATTCTACCGGAAAATACCTCTCAAAAGCCTTACCACGAAGGGCAGCGCATGTGGTTGCAGGATGTTCTGCACATATCTCTGTGCTGTCAATGTCCCTCATGTTACTACTAAGGGTGACGAACTGTCGTATGCTATGGCCCCCTAGACCAGCACATTAGCAGTGAAGGCAGTGTGCCGTTTTCTGTTTTTGATTTTTTACAATTGGCTTTACGTCGCACCGACACAGATAGGTCTTATGGCGACGATGGGATAGGAGAGGGCTAGGAGTGGGAAGGAAGCAGCCGTGGCCTTAATTAAAGCATAGCCCTAGCATTTTCCTGATATAAAAGTGGGAAACCATGGACAATTTTTCAGACCTACCGACGAATCCATTATCTCCCGAATGCAAGCTCACAGCTACTTGACCCGAACCTCGTAACTAAATTACTCGGCGAATGAAAGACAGTAGTAGCATTAAGAATAATAATGTATATTTAGCGTCTCTTCAATTACAATCGATTCTCAAAGATGCCAGAATTTCACTCTTAAAAAGGATAAATTTAACCGGTACCAGTATTTTGTATTTAAATGCCTACCGGCTACGACAGTTATTTAGGAAAACACGCGTGGTATGTTTCTTGCCAGCTCGCTTAAAGCTTTGTGTAGTCGGGAGGCATATTTCTTAAATTTCCCGTGGGATTTACTTATTAAAACCACCTGTATTTCTCAACGAATGAAGTAAAGGAGAGTCTTCTGAAAACAAGACCTCATGCCGCGACCGGGCCGGACCGAGTGCCAGCAAGAATTCTCAAGAATTGTGCAGTCGCCTTGGCGCCCTCGCTTTGTGCTCTCTTCAACTATTCCATTAATACCGGGTCTGTACCTTTGGAGTGGAAAGAAGCCAACGTAGTGCCAGTTTTCAAAGATGGAGATAAGGAAAACGTAGATGATTACCGCCCAGTTTCTATAACATCAGGGGTCTGTAAATGTATGGAACGTATAGTTGCTAAATGTATGTTGGATTTTCTCAAGGAGAGAAACCTGCTGAACTCAAACCAGCACGGCTTCATTCCGGGAAAATCCTGCACAACACTTCTAACAAAAGTCATTGATGACTGGCAGTTCTCTTTGGAGCAGACTGATGTCTCACAAATAGACTGTGTGACTCTGGACTGGAGCAAAGCTTTTGACCAGGTGTCACATCAAAGACTTCTGTTAAAACTTAGCAACTACGGCATTCAGGGTAAACTGCTGTCATGGTTGAGGTCATTTTTGGTGGGTCGAACGCAATGTGTTGTGTGCGGAGGAGCCAAATCAGACCAAACCACAATTACTTCTGGAGTAATTCAGGGCAGTGTGATAGGGCCCCTCCTGTACACGATTTATGCTCTCGACTTACCGGATTGTGTAAATTCGACCATGGCGCAGTATGCCGATGACACAGTCATTTACAGAGCCATGAAAAACAGTGATGATATTGTACAATTCCAATCGGATCTGGATAGTATAGCTCTGTGGTGTGAGGTAAATAGATTGTATATAAATATTAAGAAGTGTAAATATATAAGACTAAGCAGAGCTAAACAACCACTCCAGAACCAACCTACTCTATGTGGAATCCAACTGCCGACTTCTAACTCCATCAGACTGCTCGGTATTCACATTACGGACAATCTGAAATGGAATAAACACGTGGAGGAAGTGAGGTGTAAGGCATATAGAGCGCTAGGTTTCGTCCGTAGATGTCTCTCGGGAGGAAGAAGTAAAGCCCTACGAACGGCTTATATTTCCCTTGTGCGGTCCATACTATTATATGGCCTTCCTTCCTGGCATCCAACTACAACGGAAAATATGAGGAAACTAGAAGGTATCCAGCGACGAGCAGAACGTTTAATTAACAAACACATCCCCTTAAACACAGCCAGGTCATTGCCACCAGTGAACTCGTTATGTACACAAATAGATGTAGCCTTTCTTAGGAAATCCCTGACAGATAACACACACCTCTTCCCTTTCCACCGCCTGCAGCTCAATTACCGCTCTGTTAAAAGAGGCCAAGGAGTTACTCTTGTCCCTCCCTTCGCTAGAACAACCTCATATTTAAATGGGTTTTACTCAAGGGCTGCTCGTACGTGGAACTTTATACCATCTGAGGTAAAACTACTTCTTCTTCCTCACTTCCTCCACGAAGTAAAGAAAATGTATAAGTAAATATAAACCTATATGTGATGTATATAACTTGTATAAATTAGAATTGCAAGAAGGATGGGTGCAAGTACAGGTGTATGTGGGCGAATGTGTATGCGTGCGCGTGTGTGAGTGGTTGTGAATGAGTGTGTATACAGGGGTCTGAGTGAGAGTATAAATGGCTGGGTGTTCTTACTCTAATATTTTCAGGATAAATCAAGATAATTATTATTCTAAGGGTACAGTGTTTGTAGTGTAAATATGTAAATTTAAAATTGTCTACATAAGTTTGTATGTAAATATTCAGTAGAGTTTATGTACACATGTGGAGATGGAGGCACTTCCGTGTATGTGGGGCTTGCCCTTTCTCCATCTACCACCCCTAAATTGTACATGTACAATTTAAGGAAAATAAATAATAATAATAATAATAATAATAATAATAATAATAATAATAAGTGACAAGTGGGACACTTCTGGTTGCAGAACTGGCTCTCTGGAACGATTTCTTTTTGCTAGCGGTTTAATGCCGTTCTCACTCAAACTGGCTTTTTGGTGACGATGATCTAGCCAACAGGCAGGACTGGAAAGAAAGTGATTGTAACCTCAATTAAGGTACATTTTCTTGGTGTGAGAATTGGAAACCACGAAAAATTATTTTCCCCGATTGTGGGGTTCGAACTAACCCTCTCCCGAATGCAAGCTAACAGCTACAAGGCCCAAGCTGCGCAACCAAATCGCTTGATGGGACAAACCAAAAATAGAGTTTAGACGTTCGAATAGACTCTCATGGAAAACTATGAAAGGCGTTGCTTCAGCTAGCCAATCAGAATTATCTAAAGAGTGCATAAAACACCGTGCTGATGCAACTAATCCGGATAACGCTGATTATTAAAGAATCCATCAGCTTACGAAACGAAATTAAGTCACAGGAGTCCTGGGTTCATTCCCGGCGGGGTTGGGAATTTTAACCATAATTTGTTAATTTCGCTGACACGGAGCTGGGTGTATGTGTCGTCTTCATCATCATTTCGTCTTCATCACGACGCGCAGATCGCCTACGGGAGTCAAATCAAAAGACCTGCATCTGGCGAGCCGAACTTTTCCTCGGACACTCCCGGCACTAAGAGCCATACGCCCTTTCATCGTGTAGGTATGGAACATTTCAGTGGCACATTTTACATTGCCACTGTCCTTATTGTTAAGTTTACGAACAAACTGATATTAATTTCGCACTCTCCGTTAACGAGAGGTTCAGGTCCGCATCACCTACCGAGTTCCGAAGAATATGCTGTTGCCATTTTATCTTATACGCTACTCATTTAGCATTACCACCTGCTATTATCAAAGTCCTGCGAGGATATTGCTCGATAGCTGCAGTCGCTTAAGTGCGGCCAATGTCCAGTATTCGGGAGATAGTCGGTTCGAACCCCACTGTCGGCAGCCCTGAAGATGGTTTTCCGTGATTTCCCATTTCCACACCAGGAAAATTCTGGGACTGTACCTTAATTAAGGCCACGGACGCTTCCTCCCCACTCCTAGCCCTTTCCTATCCCATCGTCGCCATAAAACCTATCTGTGTCGGCGCGACGTAAAGCAACTTGTAACAAAAAAACAAAAAAAAACAGATAAACTATTCATTACATCATCACTAACGCAGAACCATCATCACAGTACAGAGAGTTATTGTATTTAAACTCTGCACCATGTTCGATAAAATATTGCATAACAGTGTATTCTGATACTCATTTCTGAGAGAATCTTTGGGTCTGTATATGTAATAGTGGTAGGCCTATTCTCATTTCTAAATTACTCCGTCTGAGGAGGAATCCATCTTCATCCTTCTAGAGTTCGAACCCACTATCTCTTCTTGAATCCAAGCTAACAGCTACACGTCTTGATCACATAGCTAACTCGCTCTACGCAATATAGTGAAATCCAAGGGTATATTCTTCTCCTAATTTCTTCAGACCGGCACTTTGTGGAGATTTGGCCCAGTGTTACGGCCGGATGCCTTTATTGACGTCTGTGTGGTTTGTTTTGTGTAGATGATGAGATGTGTATCAAGAACAACTCATACACCCAGTCCTCGAGTCAGAGGAATTAACCATACGCAGTTAAAATCCTCGAGCCGGCCGAGAATTGAACCCGGGGCCCTATGAACCGAAGGCCACTGCGCTGACCATTCAGCCAAAGAGCCAGACAGTGAAATCCCAAGGAATGGTGGTAAAAAAAATCTTTAACGAGTTACAGTGTTGTTGAAATCGTCCAATGTGCCAAATAACCTCTAAATCACCAGCATAACATTAGCTGCTAATGAAAAATCTCTTCCAAAGGTGAACGATGGAAAATTTACGTTTGGGTGGCGAATAGGAAGATGATTGATAGGAGTTGGTTCTGTTTAAAAAAAAATCATTGTTAGAATCTACGAAATGAACATCCTGAGCAGCGAATGAAGAACGAGACACTGAACTCATGACAAAAGTTCACGTCATCTGAATCAAAAGCAAACTCCTTCGGTGCGCTTAACGACTCATTGCGATTATATGTGTAATAATTCCTTAAGAACGCGTTTGACATCATCACGCTATACGAATATAATAATCCAGAATCATTTGTCAGTTACACACTGCACTGTGGGAACTGAAACCCGATGAGGTTTCCTTCTCTTCACTTAGGAAGTTGACTACGCGGTCCGCGCTTTGTAGCCATAAGCTTGCATTCTGAGATTCTGAGTTGTAACCCCACCACAGCAGTCCTAAAGATGTTTTTCTGTGGATTTCTATTCGTTTTTGTTTGTTCACTATTTGTTTTACGTCGCACCGACACAGATAGATCTTGGCGAACGATAACTTGGGAAGAAGCCTAGGAGTGGGAAGGAAGGAGCCGTGGCCTTAATGAAGCTACAGTCCCAGAATTTGCCTGGTGTAAAAATGGGGAAAATACGGAGAACCACATTCAGGGCTGCCGACAGTAGGGTTCGATCCCACTATCTCCCGTATGTAAGCTGACAGCAATGTGACCCAAACCACTCAGCCACTCGCATGGTGATTTCTACTCTATAATCAGGCAAATGCCGATTATATAACTTAAAGGCCACGGCCGCTACCCTCCCAGACCCAGTTCGTTCCCTACCAGCGTCCCCGGAAACATACACGAATTGGTGTGACGTTAGACAACTAGGAAACCAATATTTCTTCTCGATCGGTGATGATTACTGTGCAAGTAACCTACGTTCGTTCTTCCTGTATTTATTATAGTTGTTTTGAAATGCCTGTACAATATATGGAATTTTTGATCGCATATTTGTTCGAGTTAGCCTACAGCAAATCATTATATCCTAGATTTCGCAAAAATCAAAATATCGATTCTTATCTCCAGACAGTCGCCTTAAATTGAAACAATAAGAGCTAAAGCAGTGCACAGTTACAGGGGAAAACGTACTTGAGAGAAACACATTCATGTCTAAGATAGTGAGGGAAAGAAAGGAGGATGTACATCAGAATTATGTTAAATGGAGAATCTGGGAATAAAAGGATGTACTAATTATTTAGGTGAAAGTATACAGTATGGTTTTGGAAATTTGTATGAAAAGATTCAGCAGAGGAAACTACAGCGAACATCGTTGTGCTTTTTCCCAATTTTATATATCGAGTTTCATTTCTCTCCTGTAATATTCTGTTTACTTAACATACTGTATTTATCATAGTTATTTTGAAATACCTGTAGAGTATATGGGAATTTTGATCGCAGATTTGTTCGAGTTAGCCTATAGCAAATCATTATATCCTAGATTTGTATTTAAATATTTCTCTTAAGTAAAATATATCTGGATATAAATTATATACGAAATAATCAACACACGGTGTCTTTGAACATGCATAATCTTCTTCTTAAAGTACCGTGCTGGGTGTGCCGAACACTGGCGATCACTCTGCAGTGTAGCTAGCTCTCTATCTTCAATCATCCTGAATAGATGCTCGCCTTGTTAATACCCATCCTTGTTTTAATATTGCCCATCCACGAGATCCGACTTCGTCCAACAGAGCGCTTTCTTGCTAATTTTTTCTTCAGGATTAGCTGGAGAAGGTGGTACTTTTCTCCACGTAACTTTTGGTCAAGATAAGCAATTTTTGGACACTTCACAGTTAAAACTACTTCCCTTCTTCCTCCGACCCGTGTGATAACTATTTTATTTGTCATTAGATCAGTCCAAGGAATACGTACTAAGTATATACTAATCTACTAAGTTCAAAATTGTATGTAATAATCTAACGAAACCTCCAGAATTTATCTAGAGAGAATATGGAGTTAGAGTTGTACTTATTTTGACTATTTAGCGAATAACTACAAAATTAGACAAATCATGATAATAAAATTCCATAAACATAAACAAATCAAATACATCGGTATTCAGAACCTATAGAGCACGCGGAAATATAGGCCTACTGCTTATTTTTGTGTTCAAACAAACACTTTGGGCTCCAGTCCCCCAATATGTCGGATGTTGGCTTCATCAAAACAACAGTTACGTCCAGTTGATTGTGCCACCTGTGGTCAAATGTGTCACTGAAGATGTTTCAGGGTGCTATTGTGGTGACTTAAGAAAAAAAGAAAGTGCACGCAGCTGCGATAAACTGGAAGTGATTGCACGAAAACAATAACATTTTGACCAAAGACAGCTGTTGATAGGTTGAAGTTCCTGATATTTTTTATCGTCGTTGTAGCTGCAGAAACAGCTATGTGTAATATTTCAACTTAGAACTTTGGCCGGTAAGATTCTGCCGCTTAAGGTCGATATTGTACGAGTGATATCAAAGATTATCGCTCTTGATGATATATGTGCTGCGGATTAGTATTTCTTCCACAGGCGCGGAACGACGCAGGCATAACGACGTTATATCGGATTGGTCATCGGAGCCACGAACTAAATAGAACTTAACGACAAAATTGATTCGATTTTATTAATGAACTATTTCAAATATTAATAATAATAATAATAATAATAATAATAATAATAATAATAATAATAATAATAATAATAATAATAATAATAATAATAATAATAATAATAATAATTTCATGCAAATCCATGCATTAGGTAAAAGGATCTGTTCATCTCCAAACTGTCCTCTTAAGAAACTGTATTGAGACCAACAGTTCTCATACTTAACAGCCAGCAGTAAGATGAATTGGAACTGTGCTAGGAACATAAGATGGTACAGAAAATGCTCAACAATTTAAATGAATAAGCTATCAGGGAAAGAATACTGAAAGGTATACACCGAGAAGGCAGGTAAGACACGTATATGGAGATTTCGGTTGTATCTTCGATGAAGGTTAAAGAAACATTTCCCAACTGCAGAGTTGAGCGGAAAGGTTCCCACAACGTTCAGTCGCGACTGTCTAGCCTGACCAACAGTGCCGGGACTCACGTGCTAATTGGTACAGAACACAGAGAAGGAGAGGTGAGGCGTCCACGACACAGCTCAGAGTGCTCTGCTGCAATGTTTCTTCTCTAGACCAAACTTGAAGACTTCCTTGTACTCTCCATAGTCAGTTACTCTCACACGCTCAGTAACTAGACTTGGCCACATATTTTAGTGAGAAATAATGCCTCGAATCAAGGGCCTCAGACAGATTATTCTCACAAGGAGTGACGTTACATGGTGTAAATCACGACGATAATATAGCAAAACTTGCGGTAAGTGGGAAACAGCAAGTTTATTCTCTCCTTTTTATTAAGATGTAAAGAAGAAGAGAGAAATAATAATAATAATAATAATAATAATAATAATAATAATAAACTCGTGTCCTCATCCCGAGGTGGTGCAGCTCTTTTCAGGCACACCCCCATTGGAGGTGAGCTGCATGTACCATTTTTACCACATACCAGCCCTCCTGACATTCTTAAATTTCTGGCAGTACCGGGAATCGAACCCGGGCCCCCGAGGACGGCAGCTAATAACACTAACCGTTACGCTACGGAGGCGGAAATAATAATAATAATAATAATAATAATAATAATAATAATAATAATAATAATAATAATAATAATAATAATAATAATAATGTTATTAGTTCTACGTGCCACTAAATACTTTTACGGTTTTCGGAGACGCCGAGGTGCTGGAATTTCGCCACGAAGGAGTTATTTACGTGCCAGTAAATCTACCGACACGAGGCAGACGTATTTGAGCAATTCAAATACAACCGGACTGAGCAAAGATTGAACCCGGTAACTTGAGTTCAGAAGGCCAGACCTCTACCATCTGAGCTATCCAGCCTGGCAGAGTAGAGTAAGGATAAATCGTTGTAACATTAGTTTTCACCCCACTTCGTTGTTATATCTGTTGGGGTATATTGATTTTGAGGATTCTACAGTTGAGTTACTAGAAATTAGGTCCGTCAAGAAAAATAGAATATACTGTCATTTTCTCATTGTTTAATATTCAAGATAAAACCAGGGTTGATAAAATAAACTGAGGCAATGGATTCAGAGAGTAGACTCTGAAATTTCCAAGCAATTCCTTACCATGAGAGATACCGCGCAGATGTGAAAGGAAAATGTTCCAAAGAAGATCCTCACAAATGAGGCCACTACACTTGCAGCTAAGGGAGTATTTGCCGGTGATGGATGAAAATGATATATGGATACATAATTCATTTCCTGATGGGCTATCATTGTCTCTATGTTACGCTGCAAGAAGGAGATTCTTTGGCAGAACTTTCAACTGATAGTTAATTAAAATTGCAGTTTTTACAATTGCAAAATAGCTGACTTTTAGTTAAGTAGCCTATATGTTATGCCTGAATATCTTCAAATCTCAAGTAATTAGTTGAGGCGGTAAAGGCATGCTCGGATCGCCCGGAAGGACGTGGGTTCGAATCCCCTTCAGGGAGTCGTAAAATTTAAGAAACGAGATTTCCACTTCCAGAGGTGCATATGGCCCTGAGGTTCACTCAGCCTACACCAAAAATGAGTACCAGGTTAATTCCTGGGGGCAAAGGCGGCCGGGCGTACCCCATCAACAGCTGTGGTTACGGATAGTGGAGGCCTTTACCTTCCACTCCTCCAAGGGCCTTCATGGCCTGTACGGAGGTGACTTTGCTTTGCTTTGCTTTGCTTTGTTTAACTATAGATAAGGTGAGATAATACACGTCTCCCATAATCTCAGAAACCACAGATCTTGGAGAGGGTATTGTTTAATGTAATAATTTATTATTATTGATATATGCAGTTTACGAAAGTTTTTATCCTATACCTTAATTGAAAAACATAGAGTAAAAGCACAAGTAAAGATGTGTTCGTAAAACATAATTAACCTAAACTTAACACTAACGAGGCGCACAGTTCCAAAATCCGCCTTATCCATTTTAACAAATTTTTCAGGAGACGAAAAAAAAGTAGAATAAAAATATTCTTTTCGTGTTTGTTATATCAACTTACTTACATGTATTGATATAATTGAAAAGCTGCGTACAATTCGTGACATACAAGGAAGATATTTACAAATTAAGATTGGATAAGGAGTGTTTTGGAACTCAACGTTGGATAAGGAGGGTTTTGGAACAGTCATCGTGATAAGGGCAGGGTTTGCACACGTAGATAAAGCTTTATAATGATAATTCTTGTCATTAATTGATATTATAATCGACATTCTTTTATTATTTATGCTCTTTGAAATCATAAAAATGAATGTCAGTGATTAAACCCAATATTAATAAACTGGCTCGAAATTATCGGGAATAGTATTGCCAACAGTTTCAAAGAACACACCGTGAACCTGGAACTTCATAAACATCGTTTTAATGCTTACTTCATAGAGTATTATTTGAGATACGTTCCAGTTACGATGTCCCATGTTTGGATAAGGCGGATTTTGGAAACATCTTAGGATAAGGCGGGTTTTGGAAACGTCACCTGAATTTGTGTTACATTTTCATGAGGACAAAGTGGGTTTAGGAACAGTTCCCTTGTTGCAAAAGATGCTAAAATGAATTATCGGGATAAGCTAAGAACTCAATTTTCATTTTAAAAATGGATAAGGCGGATTTTGGAACCGCGCGCCTCAGTCTTGTAAGTGTAAGTGTAAGTGATTTAGAAATTGAACAGAGAAAGAGTGGTCTGAAAGGAGTGTTATAAACATTATTGTCAGAAATGGAATTCCTCGGACATGCTATGGAGGTCTATGAGATACCCCGGAAACGTGACGCCCAGAAGAGATGGTCACCACAGTAGTCCCTCTATACCACGTCCGACTCCTAAAATGAATGTCAGTATTAAATGTCAAAAAACATGCAGACTAATTAGACTACGACGGTAAATTAATTAAATGCTATGACTATAGTCCACGTACCTAAATGTTCTAGGCTTAAATGAAGTTATATTGTCTGTTTCCTTAGGCACAACTCTGTTACCAACTAGCATGTATCAATTATTTTCCTTCCATAAATTGACTGCCCCACATTCCGTTAATAATGATGAATAATTTTAAAATGCTTCTCGGGTACATCCATTCTATGTTCAATAACTTTGCAATCATTTCTCTCTTATTTCCCTTGTCTCTAACAGTCTTTTTATCAGATGTGCCTGTCGTGTTGTCCAGTATGGTACTGTATTTACTTTTGTGCAATCGCATACTTACACCTCACGCATTTGACATCAAAATAAAGAAATAAACTTGAAATTCTATGGTACAAACCAAACAATTAGCTCTACCAGCATCAAGAAAACTTCATAGATGCCATCAGCAGAAAACGTCTGACTTTCCATGGACACCTACACAGAATGGATCCTAATAGATTATCCCATAAGATCTTCAAGGTTGCTAACAAAGACAAAGGTACTGGATTCTCCAGAACCAATCAAGTCGACAAAGATTTTGCAGAGCTTAATATTAATCAAGCCGCCATAACTGACAGGAATGCATACCTTTTAATGGTCAAAACTAAACCTTTCCTAACATCCCTTACATCAGCTAGCCATAAAGGAGTCGGGAATTGGTCAGAGGAGCGCAGGAAAGAATTCAGCGAGAAAATGGAGGAATACTGGGCCAACAGGAAGACTCAAGAGGCCGCTAAGAAAACAATCCAGTACGCCAAAAGGGGCAGACGATGACAAAAACACAGCTAGAACACAAGCACCGTGGTCCACAGATGGCCTAAACGCAAAGAAAAAACTTGAAATTATAAGACATTAAACTCAACATTGCAGACCTAATTGCACAAAAGAAGCTTCAATGTTCACATTAAACTGTGTTTGATGCTATTATAATTGTTCCATATCATATTAATATTTAAACTGAAGAGTGTGTAGCATATTCACCTTCTGTTTTTTTTATTTTTTTATTATTTCAGAACACAGATGGGTCCGTGGATTTGTTTTCAATTGGTCTGCTGACTGAAAAGTTTGGAAACCACTGATCTAGAGGATAAAATACGTCTCTTTTCTCTTCTGGCTACACTCTGTAAGTGTTCATGATTAGAATACTATAGTCAGTGGTTCTCAAAGTGTGGGGCACATCTCGCAGAAGGATGTGGAGAGCTGTAAAGGTGGGCGCAGTATACTTTGGTGGTGGTGGTGGTGGTGGTGGTGGTGGTGGTGGTGGTGGTGGTGGTGGTGGTTATCGTTTGAAGAGTAATTACCACTGGGCAACGATCCTTTCTTGGCACTAATGCGAGGAAAGAATTGAAAAGTTCCATTCCTTCGGGCAGTGAAGGTATTGGCAAGAGAAAGGGACCTCTGGTCTGAAAATGAAATACTCTGTAGGCCTCACAGACGTAGTACCATCGGGGTCGAAGATAACTAGAGTTTATCAAAGGAGGTCAGGAGACTGACACAAATAAATGGAAACAATGACAGACTCAGCTGTGAGCTGTGATGTCCCCAACTCAGGCTTTCAAATTGAGAGCCCCTGAGGTCCCCCGTTTAGTCGCCTCTTACGACAGGCAGGGGGTACCATGAATGTATTCTACGGCTCCCGCCCATAGGGGAGACAGTAAGAGTATTTCGAAGGGAAGTTTCCAGAACTCTTTACAGATAGGCTGGATTCCTGTACACACCCCTAATTTTAATTGGCTAGCGAAAATATTTACAAACTTCTGATTGGTTGATAGCTATTGAAGAAGGAACCAGATAAAAAGTACAGATAAAAATAACCCGGTCCAAGTAAATTCGATTATAAATAAAGAAGACAGATAAAATATATCCATGATTTCGGCAAATTTAATTGGATTAAAACTCCGTTTGGAAATGTCCCTGTGCCATTTCGAGTGTAGGCTAAATGAGGAAGAACAAAGTATGGATCTCCCAGTGATCATTCATTAAAAAATAAATATAAGTAGTTGTATTTGTCGGAGCACTGCGTATGTACTGGCAAGGAACCTTCAGCTTTGAGCCAAAGATCACAGAAGTTCCTGATTACTTTGTCAACAAATTTTACGCAAAATAGACTTTTCTTATTAGGAAAGCAACGGAAAACTCACTTATTTAGTACACATCTTCATTGATGCCTGGGTAGAGGGTCCAACCAGCCTCCTGGCTAAATACTCACCGTACACATACACACACAGATTTTCCTGCCTTCGTAATAATTAAGGAGAGTTGGAAACCTGAAAAACCAATGATTTTCACATATTTAGATTTCGGACAAACAAAATAATTTAGAATATCCTGATTAAATTTTACCCTATCATTTGTTAATACAATTGACCGCGAAACATATTTTTCAAGACTACGAATTTTTTGTTCAATTTTTCTCTACTTTTAAAACGCTATGAAACCTCTGCGTTGTCAAAACCAGTCGAGGAAAAAAAATTGAACGGGGCTGTGTTGACGTCATGGCCGCAAGTTTGGACTAGAATAGATACTGCATGATAGTTATTGTTGAAATTAAGTGTCTAGCTAGTATGGGTTTGATTTTTTCACCAGGGGGGTAGTAGACGTGCTCGGCTAGGACTCCAGTTGCCCGGAACTCGTCTCACAGCGCACGGTCGCCTTAACTTTAAGACGTCCCCCATAAGCATTCTGACGCTCAGCATTTGCGTATTTTGGACTTTTAATAATTCCGAAAAGCCGTTCTATCCTCTCAAATATGTTTTCGATCATTTAAGCCATTTATTGTCCGTATGTCGCGACATTTAATGAAATACATTTTTCGCACGTTTTCTCAAATATTCAATAGTTGATACTTGTGGAACCCGCTGAGACGAATCAAATGATACGTTGCATGGCGCGTTGCACGCCGGTGTTCAGTGATACACAAACTGTTAGCCACACGTTACGGCGATTTTAGTGCCTCAAGATGGCGGTGCTACACTGCCCTTCCTATTTACCCTGAGAACCGTCGTTGTCTATAAATTATTTCTATTGTACAACCTTCAGAGCCAGCCCCGCGTAGGGGTAAGGTGCCTGACTCTGACGGGATTACAGTTGAGGAGCTAACTCACGGTCAGATAGCGGTACCGGTCTAGAAAGCCAAGAATAACGGCCGAGAGGATTGGTTGTGCCGACCACACGACACCTCGTAATCTGCAGGCCTTCGGGCTGAGGAGCGGTCATTTGGTAGACCATGCCGTTTGGGGCTGTTGCACCATAGGCTATGGTTTGGTTTTAAACTTCCACTTCTTTCTTTTTTGGTGGTTTAACATCACACTAACACATTGAAGATTCTTGGCGACGCAAGGATGGGAAAGGGCTAGCATAGGGAAGGTATCGGGCGTGTTCATAATCACGGTACAGCCAAAGCATTTGCCTGGTGTAAAAATGTAAACCACAGAAAAAGTTTTCCAGAGCTGATGACGATGGGATTCGAATCCACTGTCTCCTGAATGTAAGCGCACAGCTACGCGACCCTAACACTTTCATGTTTTTGTAATGCTCACTGACCCACGTAAGATTCTGAAGCTATAGGCGTATTCTACGTCAGGAAGAATATGGTTTCCATCAATTAGTAAAGAGAGCTTCATTCTTTTAGTATCTGTCACTTGGCGTAGGCCAGAGAAAAACGTAGCCTTCTTTGAAGTCTTAGTCTCACTCTTGGCTGTGACAGCATGGAAGCTGCTGAGTAATACAGTAAGAGTCAGGGCACAATCATTATGTTTCGATGCTATAAAAATTGTTACTCATATGGTCATTCGCATTGAATAGTACTTCATGGCTCAACAATGAAATCAATGGAAAACTACCTCGTTCTTCACCTTGCTTAGTGCGACTCATTTTAGCCGTTGGTTCTTGAAGCTTCTCTATAGCCTAAAACCTTCGGTGATGTTATTTGAGCACCCAATTATTATTATTATCATCATTATTAATATTATTATTATTATTTCAATATATACGGTCCTTCTAATCACACTTTTCAAAAGAACGGAGAACAAGTGTAATTAAAGCGGATGAGTATCTTCGACAGTCATCGCCTCTTAAGGTCCTGTGGATCTATGTTGCGTGGGGAATTTATAAAAAACCGGAACTATAGCACAACAGTGAGGTGACAAATCCTCTCGGCCGTTATTTGTGGCTTTCTACACCGGGACCGCTATCTCACTGTCAGATAGTTCCTTACTGTAATCGCGTAGGCTGAGTGGACCTCGAACCAGCCCTCACATCCAGGTAAAAAACCCTGACCTGGCCGGGAATTGAACCCGGTGTCTCCAGGCAAGAGACAGATACGCTACCTCTACACCACGGGGCCAGCAGGGAAATTTTAAAAATTATTAAAACGTGGAATATTATACTAAAACTGTGTTTCATATTAGAGTACGTTATAGAAAGTAAGAAAAAAGACCTTTCTTTCAACGTCCCATGTTTGTATGGCGTCTGTGGAACACGCATATTCAGTTTAGAATTTGGCCGAGGGTCTAAGGCGCGCAAGCCCTTCCTGCCACCACATGCTGGTTCTAGTGAAAATTCCGTCTCAAATCGTCGGAATTTGAACCCGGGACAGTTGTGCTGGATATCGAACGTCTGAACTGCTATATTAGCACGCTTGCGAGATAATTTAAACATGATACTCGTATATTTTAAAAATCTATTTGGGAATGTCTCCATTACGTATGGCCTTTGATGTAGGCCCTAACAGAGTATATCACAAACTTCTTTTAAGAGAATTGATGTTGCACATGCGATATTGAAACAAAAGATGTGAATTTTTATGGAAGTAGGTAGAGGCTATTTTTGGCCAAGGGAAATTGTCATTTAAATCTATAAGCGGCATGCTTGGACACGTTGCTCTACATGTCGTACGTCATTTACTTCATTATTGTCTCGGACTGTTATTTTTCATCAGTTCCCAAATATTTAGAATTTCTAATTGTCTGCTCGGTTCTGATTCTCAGAGTCCTGTACCACTCGAAATAATATATCATGCGTCTATCATTATCGTCCGCACAATATGTGACGACTGGCCATAGGAGATTTTAGGCTACGTTTACACTAGCAAGTAACTTGCGCAAGTTATTGCTGCAAATTGTTGCAAGACACTTACTGCAGGGTTTACACTTCATGCAAGAAAACTAAACAAGTTACTTACACAAGTTTTTCACAAGTAACTTGCAGCAGTAACTTTCAGATACTGTATGCATGTGATTGCAGTGCCAGTAAACCAAAATGGTGACATACGGGCAGTTCGGATGTGCTGCAGATTACTTTATTCTGATGGATAAGGGAAAGGAGGAGAGTTAGGACGGTCTGGGTTAGGTGCTGGGTACTCAGAAGACCACGGTATGGAGGCTACAACAATCTGCTGCAAGAATTGAGATTAAAGAATGCGGATAGCTTTCAAAATTTTTGTATAACGTCTACGAAAGATATTGATTGTATATTGAAATTAATTAGAACTAAGTGGAAAGGTACTACCTGACAAAGTTTCTCTACGATTTTCTCCCAAAGATCAAACTCACAATAAGCAGGCCCACCCACTTCATACCCGTGGGGAACTACAAAGAGATACAAATCTGTTCGGTAAAACACCACTACTAGAAAATATTATTTCACTTTTTGATTCATTTTATCTTTCTTCGCTTTGGCAAATTTACATTCCTAGCATGTGGGCACATTTTTAAATAATCACTTAATATAAATAATTATAATAATCTATTATTGTTTTGTTGTTGTTTGAGTCATCAGTCCATAGACTGGTTTGATGCAGCGCTCCACATCACCCTATACTATGCTAACCTTTTCATTTCTAAATAACTGCTGCATCCTACATCTGCCCTAATCTGCTTTGTCATATTCATACCATCGTCTACCCCCACCGTTTCTACCCCCTACAGTTCCCTCAAAAACCAACTGCACAAGTCCTGGGAGTCTTAAGATGTGACCGATCATTCACTCTCTTCTTCCCGTCAAATTTAGCCAAAATAAATCTCCTCTCACCAATTCGATTCAGTATCTCTTCATTCGTGATTCGATCTATTCATCTCACCTTCAGCATTCTTCTATAACACCACATTTGAAAAGCTTCTATCCTCTTTCTTCCTGAGCTATTTATCGTCCATGTTTCACTTCCATATAATGCCACGCTCCAGAAGAAAGTCTTCAAAAACCTAATTCCTATGTCAATGTTCGAAGTGAGCAAATTTATTTTCTTAAAAAGGCTTTCCTTGCTTGTGCTAGTCTGCATTGTATGTTCTCCTTATTTCTGCCATCGTTAGTTATTTTACGTCCCAAGTAACTATATTCATCTACTTCCTTTGAGACTTAATTCCCTAATCTAATATTACCTGCATCACCTGACTTCTTTCGACTGCACTCCATTACTTTTGTTTTGGACTTATTTATTTTCATCTCATACTCCTTACCCAAGACTCTGTCCATACCATTCAGCAATTTTTCCAGATCTTCTGCATTCTGAGATAAAATAACTATTATTATTATTATTATTATTATTATTATTATTATTATTATTATTATTATTATTATTATTATTATTATGTTACCTTTGAAGGAACATACCTTGTCCGAAATCGTTGCTTCGAATTCTTTGTGAATTTCATACTTGAAAAAGAAACGGCCACCGAGACTCGACTGGTTTCTCCGAGGATCCACTTTTTAATATTACAAGTTTCTTCACTCCCTGGGAAAAATGTGTTTTCAGGTTGCGCCATTCTCTCAGTATTTCCTTCGGTGGAGTGTATAAGTCCTCCGCATTGGTACTGAAAGTAATGGGTGTCGAAATTCTGTCTTTGAATTCACAGCTGTGAACGTCTCAAATTTCTGTACTTTGTATTTTTGTATTAATTCATCAGTGTCCTTCCTGGTGTGGTGCTTGCATGAATTCAATTACGTTTTCAAAATAAAATTGCAACACACAGATAAATAAGTATGTGATATGTGACCACCTAATTACCAACTTGTGCCTTCCACATGCACAAAATAGAAAGTCGGATTTTATCCGTTCAAGTAACTTGCGAAAACTCACAACATGTCCTTCGCACTGGTAGCACGTGACTAGCTGCAAGCGTCTTGCTCAAGAAATTGCTAACCGCCGCAAGTCAGCTTGCTGAGGAATTCAGTCTTGCAGTTGGCACAGCAAGTTGCTCCGTGCAACTAAGTTGCTCCAATAACTTGCTAGTGTAAACCTAGCCTTATCTTGGTCGTTAGCCATGCAGAAGAATTGCGGGTGATTCTTACCTGGCGTATTTGTCAAATATTTCCAGTACTAAAGAATTTAATTTGTTTACTTTAGAGATTATATTCTGAAAATTACTGTTCGATGGCAAGTTTTATGCGTCGTGGCGTATTTATTACGTCCATATGTATTAAGTCTCTTACTGCAATGTAGTGTGGGTTTACTTTGGTATTTGTGTAGAAAAATGCAGGCACGGTGCATCATGAAAAGAGGTGCCAGAAGTAGAAATCTGTCCGTGCTGAATTACTTTCTGAGGCTGGTTTCTTACAAGATCAATTAATGTATGACCGGTTCCATGTAATATATATGTCGTATGCTTAATAATAATAATAATAATAATAATAATAATAATAATAATAATAATAATAATAATAATAATAATAATAATGTATGTTGTATGTTCAGTCTTCAGACCTAAGGCTGGTTGGATCCTCAACAGTTCTGCCATCAGCTGTCATAGATGACCTAGGCATCACTGAAGAGGCGTACTAGGAAAATGAGGAGTGAGGTAGTTTCCCATTGCTTTCCTCTCCGAGCCAGAAGTTGCTATTGCATATCAGTCTGCCAAGAACACTGAAATGCATGCACCAACCGACCCTATGAGCAACGTTTTCACACCATTCATAGCAGGGACTGACTGCACAAGGAAAGGCATTACTAGCATCGCTCATACCTCAGTCACTTTCATTATTGTCAAAGCCAAGGATAAGACAGAGGCAGATCAATGAAAGTAACAAAATTGCTCTAGCCCATACCAGAAGACATAGTGCACTGTAAACACTAGGTCCTGCCAGCAAAGGCATATAATAATAATAATAATAATAATAATAATAATAATAATAATAATAATAATAATAATAATAATAATAATAATAATAATACATTTAGATAAATAAACACTTATCATATTTGAATCACAAAAGCCACTTCATTTTGCTTCAGCGTATTATATAAGCAGCACTACAACGTCGAATTCTAGCTGTAGATGTTCAAAGGAGACAAATGCATACTGTACATTTAGCAATTTTAACATTGACAAGGTAGGGTAGTCTAACATTCCTCAATAATTCAAAAATATAGAACAGAGCTTGAGTATCACCGTTTCCTCGCAGTGCTATATACTGTAGCTTCCGGTGGTAGTGCGATAACTTCTTCATAGGGGCTCAAAACAAGCAATAAAGTGATCTTTAGGGGCCTCACTGCTTCTGCCTCCCCTGTTGTGTAATGTGGTTTTAGGCACCCGGACTACTTCCACCCACAACACAGCTCACTCTTTAGAGACCTCAACGAGTGTATAAGACCTGAACCTGTTGCAAGATATAGACTTAATTTTTTTCTTTCTTTTTTTGCTATTGGTTTTACGCCCCACCTACTTAGATCTTATGACGACGGTGGAATAGGAAAGAGTTAGGATTGGGAAGGTAACGACCGTGGTCTCAATTAAGGTATATTCCCAGCATTTGCCTTGTGTGAAAATTGGAAAGAGGCGGAAAACCATCTTCAGGACTGCCAACAACATGATTCAAACCTACTATCTCCCAAAAGCAAGCTGATACTACGTAAGTCAAACCACGTACCAACTCGCTCGGGAAGAGCAATAGTGACATCAGAAAAATAGATGAGTTTTCTAACGAAGGGCATCAGTTACTACATTATTGCTTAGATGTAAGTCTATTAAGATATTCGGTGCATGCACAGAAGACAACTAGCCTCAAAAGCCTGATTATTTCCGTACGACGAAGGTAGGTGGTTCCATGTTCGTTTTAACGCACAAGGAAATTTCATTTTGAGAAAAAGTCACTTCAGAGTATAAATTCAGAGAGTTTTTGTTTCGTCGAAGGAAAACGATAAATTACTTCAGTTCTGATCTTTCTACCCACCTGGGACGGACAAGAATATTCTCACCCTAACGAATAAAGGAAAATGGACGTTGGTAAGCCAAATGAGAACTCCTGAATAAGAGGAACGCTTTATGTGTTATCTCATTCAGGAACTGTTGGAGAATTAATTTGCGTCATTCGAAAATTCACTTGCATCAGCAAGAGGAAGTGATTGGAATCAGACTGAGTGATGTCTGTCATTTCAAAAGCGTTGATATAGAAGTAGCAGCAATATATGCTATATCAATTTCTATTTTGTCCTTCTGTGTATCTGAGATTGCTCTCTTGACAGATGAACAACCTTTGTGGAATTTTTAGGAAAGAAATGTAATATCCCCTCATATAGAATGTATTTTAATATATCAATATTCACTGCCTGACAAAAGAAAGTTAAGCACGCAGAAGAAGTGGCTGAAGTGAATAAAACTACATATGCTGAAAGACCATGTGCCTTTTTTTTAATTGATTACAATATGAGATGAAAGATACAAGGCCGTTGGCAGTTACATGAGGAATGATAGCGCCAGTTGTAAGGGTGTCCCACCCCCACTCCCAACATCCCTGGCCGCAATGCATACCCTAATGCGGTTCGGAATGGTGTCAAACAGCCTTTGGATCCTCTCCTGAGGCAAGTTCGTCCACACTTGTTGCAGCTGTCCCTAAAGATCCCGGAGGTTGGTACTGGAACGGAGGCCTCTTCCAATGTCATTCCACACGTGTTCAATGATGGAGAGGTCTGGGATCTTGCTGGCTCGGGAGGACCTCGGCATGCTCTAGGCAGTCCATAGACACACGTGCTGTGTGTGGACGTGCATGATCTTGTTGGAACACTGTCCCAGGGTTCTGTGCTATAAGGAGCAGAACGTGCGGACACAGAATGTAACGTATCACTGTGCAATCAAAATCTGCTTAAGCTCTATTATAGGTGACCTGAACGCATATGCTATGGCTCCCCACACCATGACGCCAGGGATTACACTGGGTGTCTTTCCAAAATATGGGCAGGATCTACCCTCTGCCCTCGACGCCGCCAAACCCGCACACGATGGTCATCGAATGTTATGGAGAAGCGGGACACATCACTGAACATGATGCGACGCCAATCGTCTGCTGTCCATGCCTCCCGGGCAAGGCACCACTCCAAACGCAGGCGTTGGTGTGCTGGTGTCAATGGCAACCGACGCATGGGGCGGTAGGATCACAACCAGCGGATGCGAGTCGTCGAGACACTGTGCGGGAACTCACAGGGTGTTATAGAGTCTCCAGTACATGTTTGCGGATGGCGGGTGCCGAAATTACGGTATCCCGCAATCCTTCGTGCACCATACGACGGTCCTCCCACGGGGTGGTGTTTCTTGGTCAACCCGAACCTGCACGACGTGATTGGGTGCCCATTGAGTCCAACATCGGGACACTGTGACATCTGAATGGCCCACATGCCTGGTAATTGCCCGATACGACCAACCAGCCTCATGCAGTCCCACAATGCGGCCTCTGTCAAATGCTGTCATTTGAGGGATAGGCTGTCTAACGCGCCTGGGAGGCATCGCGGGTGCTTCGTACTGTAAGTAGTCCTCTCTGCACGTCTTGCTTAACTGCCTGATTCACAGCAGTTAACAGGTAACTACTTAACAACAACAACAACAACAACAGAACGGTGCCGCTACGAATGAACTCTGTTGGACGTTATACACATTGCAGATCCTTGTAAATCTAACCATTAACTCACACATCAATGGTATGCATGTATACCAAAATGGGATAATATTGGACCACTCCTTCTGGGTGCTTAAATATTCTTGTCAGGCAGTGTATATAGTATACCAAAACTGTTGAAGGTCGGTGGCTAGGACGACGCTAGGCTTAACTCTCACTGGATATGTACTCTGTATCTGTTACAACTTTCAAGTTTTCAGTCTGTCAAAACACATATAACGCTGTAACATACCTGTAATAAGTAACACACTGATAAACAGTTGAGTATAGTTACAACAAAATGAAATCTAGAAAATGGTATTTCCGATTGTTTTACCATCTCTTTGATATATCAGTGATTAAAGTTTAGATATTGTATATAATATCAATCACCGAGCAACTGGTTGAGTGATTTGGATCACGTAGCTGCCAGCTTACACTCGGGAGATAGTGGGTTCGTACCTCAACGTCGGCAGCCCTGAAGATGGTTTTCCATGTTAACCAACTTCACACCAGGCAAATTCTGGGGCTGTGTCCTAATTAAGGCCACGATCGCTTCTTTCCCATACCTAGCTCTCTCCAATCCCATCGTTGCCACAAGACCCGTCTGTGACGGTGCCACAAAAAAGCGAATTGTAAAAACAAACGAAAGGGAATATAACGGTTTACGATGTACTGTGTTCGTATCGATCATACACATAATTACTTATAAATTGGTTTATGTAGTGGAAACTTTTGTCAAGCTCCTTTGTCCACGCCAACGTCAAGTTGCATGAGTTTGCACACCTCCGACTTGGTGGTGAAAACACGAGTCCGTCATAGCTTGAGACATCCCCAGAAAGAGAGCGAGCTATGAGAAATGACAAGGAAGGAAAATATAGTAATAACTCCGCCCACTAAAAAAGGCCGAAACACGGTATCAATCAATCAATCAATACTGATCTGCATTTAGGGCAGTCGCCCAGGTGGCAGATACCCTATCTGTTGTTTTCCTAGTCATTTCTTAAATGTTTTCAAAAATTGGAAATTTATTGAACATCTCCCTTGGTAAGTTATTCCAATTCCTAACTCCCCTTCCTATAAATGAATATTTGCACCAATTTGTCCTCTTGAGTTATAACTTCATCTTCATATTGTGAAATTTCCTACTTTTAAAGACGCCACTCAAACTTATTCGTCAACTAATGTCATTCCACGCCACCTCTCCGCTGACAGCTCGGAACATACCACTTAGTCGAGCAGCTCGTCTTCTTTCTCCCTATTCTTCCCTGTTTATCATTGCAACATTTTTGTAACGCTACTCTTTTGTCGGAAATCACCCAGAAAAAATCGATCTGCTTTTCTTTGAATTTTTCCAGTTCTTGAATCAGGTAATCCTGGTGAGGGTCCCATACACTGGAACCATACTCTAGTTGGGGTCTTACCAGAGACTTATATGCCCTCTCCTTTACATCCTTACTACAACCCCTAAACACCCTCAAAACCATGTGCAGAGATCTGTGCAGTTTATTTACAATCCCATTTATGTGATTACCCCAATGAAGATCTTCCCTTATATTAACACCTAGATACTTACAATGAACCCCAAAAGGAACTTTCACCCCATCAACGCAGTAATTAAAACTGTGAGGACTTTTCCTATTTGTGAAACTCACAACCTGACTTTTAACCCCGTTTATCAACATACCATTGCCTGCTGTCCATCTCACAACATTATCGAGGTCATGTTGTAGTTGCTCACAATCTTGTAACTTATTTATTACTCTATACAAAATAACATCTTCTGCAAAAAGCCTTACCTCTGATTCCACACCTTTACTCATATCATTTATATATAAAAGAAAATACAAAGGTCCAATAATACTGCCCTGAGGAATTCTCCTCTTAATTATTATAGGGTCAGATAAAGCTTCGCCTAATCTAATTCTCTGAGGTCTATTTTCTAGAAATATAGCAACACATTCAGTCACTCTTTTGTCTAGTCCAATTGCACTCATTTTTGCCAGTAGTGTCCCATGATCCACTCTATCAAATGCTTTATACAGGTCAATCTCAACACAGTCCATTTGACCTCCTGAATCCAAGGTATCTGCTATATCTTGCCGGAATCCTACAAGTTGAGCGTCAGTGGAATAACCTTTCGTAAAACCGAACTGCCTTCTATCGAACCAGTTATTAATTTCACAAACATGTCTAATATAATCAGAAAGAATGCCTTCCCAAAGAATACATGCAACGCACGTCAAACTTACTGGCCTGTAATTTTCAGCTTTATGTCTATCACCCTTTCCTTTATACACAGGGGCTACTATAGCAACTCGAAATTCATTTGGTATAGCTCCTTCAAGCAAACAATAATCAAATAAGTACTTCAGATATGGTACTATATCCCAACCCATTGTCTTTAGTATATCCCCAGATATCTGATCAATTCCAGCTGCTTTTCTAGTTTTCAACTTTTATATCTTATTGTAAATGTCATTGTTATCATATGTAAATTTTAATACTTCTTTAGAATTAGTCTCCTCCTCTATCTGGACATTATCCTTGTTACCAACAATCTTTGCATACTGCTGACTGAATACTTCTGCCTTTTGAAGATCCTCACATACACACTCCCCTTGTTCATTAATTATTCCTGGTATGTCCTTCTTGGAACCTGTTTCTGCCTTAAAATGCCTATACATACCCTTCCATTTATCACTAAAATTTGTATGACTGTCAGTTATGCTTGCCATCATGTTATTCTTAGCTGCCTTCTTACTAGATTCAATTTTATAGTAAGTTCCTTCAATTTCTCCTTACTTCCACAACCATCTCTGACTCTATTTCTTTCCAATCTGCACCTCCTTCTTAGTCTCTTTATTTCTCTGTTATAATAAGGTGGGTCTTTACCATTGCTTAGCACCTTTAAAGGTACAAACCTGTTTTCACATTCCTCAACAATTACTTTAAAACCATCCCAGAGACTGTTTACATTTTTATTTACCGTTTTCCACCAATCATAGTTTTTTAAATTGCCTCATGCCTGCTTTATCAGCTATATGGTACTGCCTAATAGTCCTACTTTTAAGACCTTCCTTTCTAACACATTTATTTTTAACAACGACAAAAACAGCTTCATGATCACTAATGCCATCTATTATTTCGGTTTCTCTATAGAGCTCATCTGGTTTTACCAGCATCACGTCCAGGATATTTTTCCCTCTAGTTGGTTCCATCACTTTCTGAATCAGCTGTTCTTCCCATATTAGCTTATTTGCCATTTTTGGTCATGCTTCCTGTAGTTCGCATTTCCTTCCCAACTGAAATGCCAATGTGCAAACTTAATGTATATTCTAAGATTTCGAGATAAGCATATTAATTAGTAAGAGAAACCGCAGCATGTCATAAGTTTTTACAGTAGACCTCTCCCAAAATTCTAATTATTTATACAATTTTAACGTGTGGAAAATTACGCCACCAGAAGATTATATAAGCACCAGTAGCGTACCCACGCTACTAAGAACGCAGACTTCGGACGGGGGATCCCTGAAAAGGCATCGTTTTGGTATTAAATTTCAGATAAACCGCCGATCGATTTGTTTCGCGCACATAACCAAAATACTTAAAAGTCTGAGTCACACATTTGACGGCATCGCCGATGTACCACAACTCGTAGAACCACTGATATGCAAAATGTGATGGGGACTGTTCGACGTCTGTTGTTCGTGTAGGGATGAAATTAATTAAGTGACCGCCATGTTGAGGAAGGGATGAGTTGACGTGATGTACTGAAGGCAGACACACGGTCCGCTGGTGTCCTGGCCTTATCTTTATACGGGAGTGCTAATGTATATTTTGCCAATGTGCTGTATAAAAAACGTATTCCAAGTTACAGAGAAAGTGAAAGTATTGAAAGTGTTTGAAAATTTAATTAACGTAACAAGTATATTGCCAAAAATTCAATCGCGGGAACTGTGTTAAATTTTCCAAAATTGTGTTAGTGAATGACGTAATTTAATTTAGCGTCATTAGACTTGTTCCAGTAAAGAAGACCCTTGGATTATGAAGATGCTCAAGAGGACCAGAAGAGGATTCGAACCTGTGATCCAGGCCAGCGTCATGGGAGGTTAAACGACGCCAGGGGGCCTTCCCAAGGTCCGAACCGTGGATTTCTCGACATGATGATGAGTACATTAATATCTTTGTGAATTACGGGGTTATTTTATGTAAATATGTAGATCACTTAAGATAGGTTAGTAATTGTAAAATGCATGTATTTGAAATTAGGGAGAGACTTTTGAGTGGTCTTCATATTGTTTTAAATGTTGTTTATTTAGATGGGAACGGAAATTCTATAATATGGGATAAAATTTTAAGCTTATAAAATGTTAATTTCAAGTAGAGCATGCGTGAATTTTGTGATGAAATATATGAAAGGTTGAGAGTGCTTTAGATTGAGAGGGTAAAATACAGATTTGTTTTATTGATGATTTCAAACCGTAAAATGAATATTTTTTCCTTATATGAATATTGAACCTATATTGGTAATGCATGGTGGTACTGTCTTTAAAATGCCAGCATTGGCATAATAATCATGGGTATAGAAAGGCACTCTGAATTCAAAGTAAATTTGCATGAGTAAATGTAGAGATGGCTGTATTAATTTGTGTAGTTGTGACAAGCCCGGAAACGAACGGACGTCCTCCCTATTTAGGTGGAGTTTTCCTTACATGTCAAGAAGTATAGGCTTTTCTTTAAAATTAGAATAATGTTATGAATTAGTTTATATCTATTTGAGATTTCTTTGTCTGAGTCAAATTTGTAGGAAAACCATATGCTTATTTTTCTGTGCGATCGACTAGATGTGAACCCGAATATTCCAGGTGTACGGATGTGACACTAAAAAAATTAATAGTGGTTTGATGTGAGTTATGGAGTTGTAAGTGGCCAGAGAATTGCTAAGCCAATGAAGCTTTTGAATATGATAAGAGGATATTGATGAAATGATATATATTTACCACGATGTTTTCTCAGGGAGACTGTTAATCTTGCTTTGAGTGTGTTTGCAATGAAGGATCTCCGGCCAGCCATGTGTGATTTATGGCTTAAAAGGGTGCACCCTCCCTAGTAGGAAGGGCTTCTGCCAAGAGTATTGTTCCAAGCCTGTGCACTAAGAACGGGAAGCTAAGGGTTCACAAATATACGATCGCGTTTAGAAGATCTCCTTAATGATTATTTCTGTAAATAAATTGAATAACTGGAACGCCATTATTATATTGTTTGTTGATCTTATAAATAATTGAGATAGGGATTACAGAGACCCATTTGTCGGTGGCATCCTGGAGAACACCGGTTCGAAGTCCAAGGCAAACCCTGGATTTTCGGTCAGACACAAAATTTTTGTTTGTTTCATAAAATACAGCCAGTCGCAAGTGTTTATTGTTCGCCCTTCTGTTTGTAGTGAGTGTACATAATGTTTATGTTGAATGTGTTCTTTGAAGGTTATTTCATGTTTGATATTGAATTCGAGAACGGGTTCTGTCCCGTGATTTTGTCATCTGGGTTCGATTCCTGACCCAACATCTGTTTAATTTTATAGTTGGTTGTGATATTGTCTAATAACGTTAGCTTATTATTTTTGCTTATTGATTAGGAGTGTAGTTAATTAGTTAGGCGACTACTCAAAGTTATCTCCAATTTTAGCGTACATTGTGTGTTTCTTCTAATAATGAAGAAACCCTTCGATGAGAACCGTCGTATTTACAAAGGTATTCCTGTACTTAAAAACATTTCAAATTAGTGTATGTTTAAATGATCAAGGTGTATTCATCGTCATGTCGTAAAGAAAAGAAACGATCAACATGTTCAAATTTTTATCAAATATAAAGAATGTTTCAAATTCTCCTTGAACGGAATCATATCTCCGATTTTGTATTTAGCCCATCAGACATTGTACATTACATTTTATTGTAGTATTATTCAGGGTCATGCTGAATTATATTTGTGTTTATCAAGGTATATTAAATAGGTTTTAAACTTTTGTTTGCTTATCATTTGCCGCAGAAATGCATTCTAGATTTCCTCCATTCATTTATGCCTTTAAGTTAGTTTAGTGTTGTATTTAGATGTTATGCCGCGAACGCGCCGTGGCCCTGGGAGGCCGGAGGTTTGATTCCATGGAACGGAGGAAGTGCAGTTGATCCTTGCACGGTAGAAAGAGCTTTTGTTCACCCATCACTTTGAAGTTTACTTTTCTTCGCTTTCTAGATGAGGTGGCATTTGACTATAGACTGAAAAGGTTCTATATCATCGAACGCTTTGGCGTATGGTGCTATATGACGGTGGCCCGGTTTTGGAGGTAATGATGCAGTCGTATGGTTCTGTGTGGCAGTGGCGTGGGTGGTATGGTTGCATTTGGCGTCCAACGTTTTTGGTATGTTCGGCATTTGCGATGTTAGGCATTTCGATAGATAACTTCAAATGGTGATTTTGGCGAAAATGGGCGCAAGGCATGGTAATGCCATATTTAAAATTATAGGACTGGTCAATTATGTATATGAAGGAACACTATGGTAGTTCGTGTTATAGTATGCTAATAATTGGACCAGTATGTGAAATGAGTGACAGATTAAAGTTAATGTTATATCTATCGGCAAATGAAAAAATAGTCGTGGTTATAATCAAGGTGATGGTAACCATGACAGTCATTCATAATAATTGACGTGCCCAGAGTGAAGTAGGGATTTAATTAAATCCCGGGAAACAATAAAATGATTTTCCCAAATCTGAGGAAAAATGAATATCGATACCCTTCAGGTAGTCGTATTCATGGGTACTAGTCAGGAGGTACTGGTTGCAACAGGCCTCATTACTAATAGTGAATCATTTATTAAATTTGTGTTAGATTTTCGCGGTAGGTAAAGGTGACCTCAGGCCTTTAAAGTTTGACGTGAAGTGGCAGTAAGTTAGGATTCATATGGAAAATTTTGGGACGGTATTACCCGTTGTATTAGGTGTATCTGCCTCAATACTGGAAAAATGGCCTAATTTATTGGCATATACCACTTGTGTTGGTACTTAACTCGCGATATTTTTATTTTATAACCTATTCGAAAGTTTAATATGATGATTATAGGCTACCTATTTGAATGTTTTTTATGAAATACGCTTAGATAAAATGCACTGTTAGGCAACTTCGAGATAGCTGTGTTCAGGCTACATATTTTATTTAAGTCAGATTGTTGCGAACATTTTTATGAAGTTGGATTAAGATAATCCTTAATATATTTAATTTTCGAGTTGATCGTTCCTTATCCGAGGTTCGAGTAGAGGGATGCTCACTTTAATGAAAGATTGTGTAAGATGGATATGGAAGCCATCAGGGCTCTGATAGAGGACATGAAGGAGGACGTTAAAAATATGTTAGATCAGAAGATAGGTAAGAGTAGTAAAAACGTTAGGGACATGATTGATCGGAAAATAGGTAACATTAGTGAGGATATTAAGGTGATTGATCAGAAGATAGATCAGAGTAGTGAAGACGTTAAGAACATGATTGATCAGAAGATAGGTCAAACTAGTGAAGACGTTAAGGACATGATTAATCAGAAGATAGGTCAGGTCAATGAACATATGGAGAGAATACAGAAGGAGTGTAAGGAAGGGAAAGAAAAGATGAATAAACAGATGGGAAACTTTAATGTACGGTTGGAGGAAACGATGGAACATTATGACGAACTGGTGGGACAGATAACGGTGTATCAGGAACGATGTGAAGGAAACACAGCTCAGTTAGAGAGACGACTGGATAATACGCACGAAAAACAGGAACGGCTCTAAAACTCGTTAGGCACGGTGATTGAGCACGTCGAACGTGTTGCGACTCAGACATTAAGTATGGCGGAACAAATTGAAGTTCATATCCAAACGGTGTAGGTTCACCAGGAAACCACAGATAGAATAATATAAGACGTTAAGAAGGAGGTCCATCAGACTAAGGTCGATATGCATGAAATTCGGAACCAAACCTGCGCGTTGAAACAGGAAATTGTTACCAACGTGGATAAGCATATATCTGAGGTAAGAAAGCAGGCATTCGATGAAATAGTCGTGATCCAAGAGGAGGTGCGGAATAATGTGGATAAGACGTCAGACAGGATAAAGGACTGGTCGCACAAGATGCAAAAGGCGAAGATTGAAGTAGATATGCATGACGTCCTTATACATGAGTTAATGGAAAAAATTGAGAAATTGGAAATACCAGATGACTTTCAGGAACCGGGAAACAAAAAAGGTCCGACAAAAAGGAGCTACGTCAATCCTTATGATCTTCAGGTAGACGGTGATCAATGGGTCTATTCGAGGGTTTGAACAACAGTGCAGACCAGATATTGGAGGCACAGGCGCGTAACTCTACTAATTTTCCAATCGAATACATACCGTTTTATAACGTAATTCGGATGAATGAAGATAGGCCGAAGCGATTTAAACCAGGAGGTAACGTGACACCAAAGAAATTTTGGAAGAGATAGACGATTTCATGGTTGACCATCGGGTGGCTCCAGAACGTAGACTAAGGTTCGTGGAGAAATTCTTAGAGGACCAGGGCCTGGTATGGTTTCAGGCGTTCAGGTATTGTTTTGATAGCTACGACACATTTAAGAGACTGTTTCTAGATAAATACTGGGGAATGGAAACGCAACAAGGGTTTAGAACTGTATTCACGTCGATATTCCATGACCGTCCCAACGCCATTTTGTGAATATTTCACCGGGAAATTAGTGAAAATGAGGGAGCTTGATAACCCTCCAGCTGAAACAGAACTCATATAGGCCATCAGTAAACAGTTCCCAGCTGACGTTCAACGGATGTTGATCGCAGTGAATGTAAAGACGGCTGTGGAACCAGAACCTGTCTTACGACACCTCGACCAAACATCGAGCGGACATCACACTAGAGCCAGACAAACCGAAATGGTTAATACGTTGGATTGTCGAGGGAAACAGAGCAATATCGTAGTCAAAGATCAAGGCACGAATACCAGTGAGGCATACACTGGTAACCGAAATGTAATGGACACCCAATGGAATTCTCATTCTTGTGGAGAACCTAGACGACAATATGGCGGACAGCAGTACAGGCAAAAGGGGTATAACAGAGATCGTCGACCCTATTCTAGGTGGCCACACCGGAATAACCAGAATTTCAGGCAGCCGAAAGAATATTACCAAGGGGATCTCGAAGAGGGAGTCGCAGCAATACGTTAGAGACTCTAATGGATCGAGACCAGGGAAAGACATTGGAACAACCCATACGGCGGCTGACTCAAACGGAGGAATGCCAAGGAGCCGAGAGCCTCGTGTTACAAAACCATAAAGCCAATCAATATAGATTATTTTTTTGCTAGGGGCTTTACGTCGCACCGACACAGATAGGTCTTATGGGATAGGAAAGGCCTAGGAGTTGGAAGGAAGCGGCCGTGCCCTTCATTAAGGTACAGCCCCAGCATTTGCCTGGTGTGAAAATGGGAAACCACGGAAAACCACTTTCAGGGCTGCCGATAGTGGGATTCGAACCTACTATCTCCCGGATGCAAGCTCACAGCCGCGCGCCTCTACCCGCACGGCCAACTCGCCCGGTCAAAATAGATTAAATCCTCGTACCGCTGAATAAGAGGCTAACGAGTAAATTCATCCTAAGATAAAGCGCGACTGCTAAGCGAGGAGATAGCCGGAATTTCGGAGGCTATCAATCATCAAACTTATCCATGGACAACAGTAACGATCGACACGTGGACAGTACAGTCGGACCAGAATTCCGAGGAAGAAAAGGAGGACCAAGATGAAGAAGATGGCGACAATCCACTGCATGAAGAAGATGAAAATCTTGACGAAGCAGAGGTCCATATGATAAGAACTGAACACCAGGAAGACGACGGCATCCAATGGTGTGACGGTTGTGAAGGGTTAAAACAATGACGAGAAATTTTGGGTCAACTTGGTTTAATTCTCGAAAGGGGCAATCAGAGGTTGAGAATAGAAAACCGGGACCCCATTAGAACAATGCACGGCCGAAGAGACCATAAACTATAGTGTGGATGAGAGTCTCTTTCAAAAATTGTAATAGGTCAAGAAATTCGCAACCCATTCCAAATTTTCTTGAGTCGGACGGAAGGGCAGATGTGACCGTATCGGTCATACACATAATTCATTATAAGTTGGTTTTTGTAGTGGAAACTTTTGTCAAGCACCTTTGTCCATGTCAACGTCAAGCTGCATGAGATTGCACAACACCTTCGACTTGGTGGTGCAAACACGAGTTCGTCATGGCTGGAGAAATCCCCAGAAAGAGAGCGAGCTATGAGAATTGACAAGGAAGGAAAACTATATAGTAATAACTCCGCCCACTAAGAATGGCCGAAACACGGTAATGCCAACGTGTAAGCTTGATGTGCATTGTAATATTTCGAGATAAGCATATTAATTAGTGAGGGAAACGTCGGAACGTCATGTTTTTATATTAGACCTCTCCCAAAATTCTAATTGTTTATAAAATTTCAACGTGTGGAAAATTACGCCACCAGAAGATTATATAATCACCAGTAGCGTACCCACGCTACTAAGAACGCAGACTCCGGACGGGGCATCTCCGAAAAGGCATCGTTTGATATTCAATTTCAGATAAACCGCCGATCGATTTGTTTCGTGCACATAACCAAATTACTTAAAAGTCTGAGTCACACATTTGACGGCATCGCCGATGTTACACAACTCGTAGAACCACTGATATACAAAATGAGGTGGGGACTGTCCGCCGTCTATTGTTCGTTTAGGGATGAATGAATGAAAGAATCAATCAATACTGATCTGCATTTAGGGCAGTCGACCAGGTGGCAGATTCCCTATGTGTTATTTTCCTAGCCTTTTCTTCAATTGATTTCAATGACATTGGAAATTTATTGAACATCTCCCTTGGTAATTTATGCCAATCCCTAACTCCCCTTCCTATAAATGAATATTTGCCCCAATTTATCCCCTTGTGTTCCAACTTTATCTTCATACTGTGATCTTTCCTACTTTTAAAGACGCCACTCAAACTAATTCGCCTACTAATGTCATTCCACGCCATTTCTCCGGTGACAGCTCGAAACATGCCACTCAGTCGAGCAGCTCGTCTCCTTTCTCCCTATTCTTCCCAGCCCAAACTTTGCAACATTTTTGTAACGCTACTCTTTTGTCGGAAATCACCCAGAAAAAATCGAGCTGCTTTTCATTGGAATTTTTCCAGTTCTTGAATAAAGTAATCCTTGTGAGGGTCCCATACACTGGAACCATACTCTGGTTAGGGTCTTACCAGAGACTTATATGCCCTCTCCTTTACATCCTTACTACAACCCCTAAACACCCTCATTGCCATGTGCAGAGATCTGTACCCTTTATTTACAATCATATTAAAATGATTACCCCAATGAAGATCTTTCTTTATATTAACACCTAGATACTTACACTGATCCCCAAAAGGAACTTTCACCCCCATCAACGCAGTAATTAAAACTCAGAGGACTTCTCCTATTTGTGAAACTCACAACCTGACTTTTAACCCCGTTTATCATCATACCATTGCCTACTGTCCATCTCACAACATTATCGAGGTCATTTTGCAGTTGCTCACGATCTTGTAACTTATTTATTACTCTATAGAGAATAACATCATCCGCAAAAAGCCTTACCTCTGATTCCACTCCTTTACTCATATCTATATACAGTATATAAAATAAGAGTTTTGTCTGTACATTGCTCAGAATTTGAAAATAATTGTATTTCTGTATCGGTCATGTCCATAGTAACAAGAAAATGCATTTTTTTTACTTTTCCGTAATTTCTGTCTGTCTGTCTGTCTGTCTGTCTGTCTGTCTGTCTGTCTGTCTGTCTGTCTGTCTGTCTGTCTGTCTGTCTGTCTGTCTGTCTGTCTGTCTGTCTGTATGTATGTATGTATGTATGTATGTATGTATGTATGTATGTATGTACACGCATCACGAGAAAACGGTTGAAGAGAATTTAATGAAAATCGGTATGTGAAGTCGGGGGATGAGCCTCTACAATCTAGGCTATAAATCATTTTGCTCACGCTGAGTGAAATGGTAGTTTAGGGGAAGGCCTAAAATTGAATTCTCAACTATTTATGTTATTAGTGGTCTAATGAAAATCGGTATGTGAAGTCGGGGGATGAGCCTCTACAATCTAGGCTATAAATCATTTTACTCACGCTGAGTGAAATGGTAGTTTAGGGGAAGGACTAAAATTGAATTCTCAACTATTTATGTTATTAGTGGTCGTATTTTAAATAAAATGGGTATGCAAAGGTGGGGAATAAGTTGCTACAATCTACGCTATCAATAATTGTATTCACGCTGAGAAAAATGGTAGTTTAGGGGAAGGCCTAAAATTTAATTCTCAAATATTGTTGTTATTAGTAGTCCTATCTTGATGAAAATCGGTATGCAAAGTCAGGAAATAAGTCGCTATAGTCTAGACTGTAAATTATTTTATTCACGCTGAGTGAAATGGTAGTTTAGGGGAAGGCCTAACATGTAATTCTCAAATATTTCTTATTAGAGGTGTAATCGATGAATGCTACATGATTAAGGTTATATAGTATTAAATTTCCTATTATTCATGTCTTATACATTGTTACCGTACTGGCTATGATCACAAAGATATTCATGAATTTGGATTTTTGTTACTAAGTCCACATCAGCGCCGAGTAACGAGAAAATGGGTAAACAGTATTTAATGAAAATCGGTATGTAAAGTCGGAGAATAAGAAACTACAGTTTACGGTATAAAATATTTTACAAATCACAGAGTCGAAAGAAAACTAAATGTGTAGGCCTACAATATAGAAAGCTCATAACACTGATCAACAATAACATTACATTGACCATTGTTTGTCGTGATGTGCTTTGTGTCTTCTGTTGCCCCTCATCTCCGGTAGATAGGATTACTGCTGCGTACAGAGTATTTTTTATTTGATTTCCGTCGCACCGACATAGATAGGTTTTATGGCGACGATGGGATAGGAAAGGGCTAGGAGTGACCTAAGCCTTAATTAAGGTACAGGCCCAACATTTGACTGGTGTGAAAGTGGGAAACCACGGAATACCATCTTCAGCGCTGCCGACAATGGGGTTCGAATCCACTATCTCTCGGATGCAAGCTCACAGCTGCGCACCGCTAATCACACGGTCAACTCGCCCAGTCGGACAGAGTGTAACAGCCTGCCAGAATATCGATGGGAAGTAGCTGGTGAGTTAGATAACTTTCTTCTTTAGCATGCCATTCCCCTGGTTTATAAATTTCCTGATACTACTGGTACGTAACACACTGCATCATCATAGCATTCGGGCTATTCAATTCCTACTCTGAGGCACTGATTGGAATGAACAGTGCGCATATTTAGCGGAATAATGGCAGATGGGTGTTCATGGCAATCTGCGGCCTGGTCATCCCAGTTCTGGAACTTTGGACTATTAGATTGGCACCGCAATCTAACCGCAGCACTGTCCGTTAAAAGTGATAAAACGTGCGGCTTTCCATTTGATCGAGTATTTTATATGATAGCATTGCTTTTAATCGCTACATTCATACTTACGTTTTTGTAATGACCTATGTTGATTTCAGATTAGGAAAACCACAAAGCCAGTCTTTCTGAGAATCCCGTAGCGAAGCACGGGTACATCAGCTAGTCATTTATATATATAAGAAAATATAAAAGTCCAATAATACTGCCTTGAGGAATTCCCCTCTTAATTATTATAGGGTCAGTAAAGCTTCGCCTACTCTAATTCTCTAAGATCTATTTTCTAGAAATATAGCAACCCATTTAGTCACTCTTTTGTCTAGTCCAATTGCACTCATTTTTGCCAGTAGTCTCCCATGATCCACCCTATCAAATGCTTTAGACAGGTCAATTGCGATACAGTCCATTTGACCTCCAGAATCCAAAATATCTGCTATATTTTGCTGGAATCCGACAAATTGAGCTTCAGTGAATAACCTTTCCTAAAACCGAATTTCCTTCTATCAAACCAGTTATAAATTTCGCAATCATGTCTAATATAATCATAAAGAATGCCTTTCCAAAGCTTACATGCAACGCATGTCGAACTTAATGGCCTGTAATTTTCAGCTTTATGTCTATCACCCTTTCCTTTATACACAGGGGCTACTATTGCAACTTTCCATTCATTTTGTATAGCTTCTTCAACCAAACAGTAATCAAATAAGTACTTCAGATATGACGTAAGTACTTCAGAGATGAAATTATATAAGGGACCGCCATGCTGAGAAAGGGATGACCTGACGTGGCGTATTGAAGGCAGACACACGGTCCGCTGGTGTCCTGGCCTTATCTTTATACGGGAGTGCTAATGCACATTTGCCAATGTGCTGTATAAAAACCTAATTCCAATTTACAGAGAAAGTTAAAGTACTGAAAGTGTTTGAAAATTTAACTAACCTGACAAATATATTGCCAAAAATTCAATCGCGGAAACTGTATTAAAGTTTCCAAAATTGTGTTAGTGAATGACGTAATTTAATTCAACGTCATTGGACTTGTTCCAGTAAAGAAGACCCTTAGATTATGAAGGTGCTGAAGAGGTCCAGAAGAGGATTCGGACCTGTGATCCAGGCCAGCACCATGAGAGGTTAAACGACACCAGGGCGCCTTCCCAAGGTCCGAACCGTGGATTTCTCGACATGATGATGAGTACATTAATATCTTTGTAAATGACGGGGTTATTTTATGTAAATATGTATATCACGTAATATAGGTTAGTAATTGTAATATGCATGTATTTTAAATTAGGGAGAGATTTTTGAGTGGTCTGAATATCTGGAACAGAATGGATATCAGCGCGAAGGTATAATACCGGAGAGAGGTGATCCTTTTGAAGAAATTAGTGATAGGAAATGTGTGGAAAGGTTTCGCTTAACTAAACAAACAGTTTCATTTCTTCTGGAAACAGTGCAAAATAACGTAGTTTCCAACGCAGAGAAATAATCCTGTTTCTGCTATCAACAGACTGTTCACTGAATTGATGTTATTATGCCACTGGTTCCGTTAACATCATTGTAAGTGATGCTACTGATATGCACAGAACAACAGCAGCTCGGATTATACACAACATGACTAATATTATAGCCTCCTTCAATCAACGCTATATTTATTTCCCAACATCACAAGCAGAAAAGAGGGAGATAATGGAAAGCTTTATTTAATATTGCTAGATTCCCTGGTGTAATTGGAACCATCGACTGCACCCACATTCTCATAAGATCTCCAGGGGGAGAAAATGCCGAGATATTTCGGAAAAGGAAAGGTTATTTTTCCATAAACTGTCAGAGAATAAGTGACAGTAATTCACTCGTGAGAGATATTGTAGCTAGGCGGCCTGGTTCTGTCTACGACAGTACAATATTTCTGAACTCCAGTAAGAGGGTACAATTGGAGAGAGGTGAAATAAAAGATGGTTATTTATTGGCAGATAGTGGGTATCCGTGCAAGCCATTTCTCTTAATACCTCTGCTGAGCCCGCAAACCAGAGAAGAGCATATGTACAATAGGACGCATATTAAGACCAGAAATACCGTAGAAAGGCAGTATGGTGTATGGAAGGGGAGGTTTCCTGCTCTTTCTGTTAGTTTGAGGTGTGAAGTCCATGTATGTATGTATGTATGTATGTATGTATGTATGTATGTATGTATGTATGTATGTATGTATGTATGTATGTATGTATGTATGTATGTATTATGTATGTATGCATGCATGCATGTATGTATGTATGTATGTACGTACGTACGTACGTATGTATGTATGTATGTATGTATGTATGTATGTATGTATGTATGTATGTATGTATGTATGTATGTATGTATGTATGTATGTATGTATGTATGTATGTATGTATGTATGTATGTATGTATGTGTATGTTCAGTCGACAGCCCTAAGGCTGGTTGGATCCTCAACAGCTCTGCCATGAGCTGTCATAGATGGCCTAGGCATCACTGAAGAGGCGCACTAAGGAAATGAGGAGTAAGGTAGAGTCCCGTTGCTTTTCTCACCGAACCAGAAGTTGCTATTACATATGTCCACCAATCCCACTGAAATGCATGCACCAACCGACTCTATGAGCAACATTTTTACACCATTCATAGCAGGGACTGGCTACACAAGGAATGGCATTACTAGCATCGCTCGTACCTCAGTCACTTTCATATTTACAAAGCCAAGGATAAGACAGAGACAGATCAATGAAAGTAGCAAAATTGCTCTAGCACATACCAGAAGACATAGTGCACTGTAAACACTAGGTCCTGCCAGCAAAGGCATGTGAGGTCCATAAATCTCTAAATATAATTGTTGCTACAGCAGTATTGAACAATATTGCAATTTCCACAAGAGAAGAAAACCTTCCAGATAATTTAATGGTTCAGCACATTATCGAACATTTCCTGTAAGCCCGCGGTCCTGATATCAAAGATGGCGAGCAATTAAATCCAGTACACCAAATGTACAGAAATAATGACAATGCTGGCAGAGCTGTATGTCAGGCTTTAATTAATGGTCATTTCAGGTGAGTAAAATTTATTAACTTTTAGCAAAATTAGTAATATATAGACAGGTCACACTTCTCATCATCCTAACCTACTAGCACAAATGAACTTGACTTTTATAGAAGACTAGCTGATGTACCCGTGCTTCGCTAAGGAATTGTACGTTGTATACAGAATTCTAGGTTAGGTAGTGTACACGTTGTGAGCAAGATTGTATTAAATGGCATAGCTCTTAACGCTACCCTAGAAACGCGACGGGGAAGTCACCAAACGTCTCTTCTCATATGAAGACCGGGTTAAGGAATTTTCATTGTAATGGTAGGTCTGCTTGCCTACCATCAGTCACAATCAGGTTGGGCAGTTTTCATTATAATAGCAGGCCCTCACTCTCCACCTGCCTTTTTACATCCTCATAAAGACTGTCTTAGTAGTTTTCCCAACTGAAATAAACACAGGTCATTATAATGACGTCAGTAGGAATGGCGCGATTAAAAGAATGCTTTCATATGAAATACTCGATCAAATAAAAAACCACGTATTTTCTCACTTTTAACGAACAGTACTACGCTGCTGATCTAACAGTCCAAAGTTCCAGAGCTGGAATGACCAATTCGCAGACAGCCGTGATCCGTGATCCGTGATCCGTGAACACTCTTTGCCTTTTCTCGACCGGGGGGGTTTGAGGAATGGTGACAAAAATATGCATTTCTATGAAACCGTTTGAAACATGAAGTAAACAGTGCAAATATATTATCCTAGGTGTTAAATAACAGAGGGTTTGAGACAAATTCAACCGCTCAGAGAGTTAAATGGGGGTTAAGATCCGAAAACAAATATATACTTTCCTTCCTCCGAAACGGTTTAACGTAAGAAGACAAAATTCCAAATAGCGATATATAGCTTATTTTAAATCCTAGGTGTGAAATAGGAAATATTTTTAACGTTCCACCCCTAAAGTGTTAAATGGGGTTAGCTCCGTAAACGAAATAATTCATTCCTCAAAACCGTTTGACGAACAAAGTTGTCATTTTACGAGAAGGGTCTTCCTTTATATCCTAGGCGTAAAATATCGCCTTTAATGAGGATACTTATATCTCAGAAACTGAAGATATTACAGACCTGAAAATTGGTATTTGGAATCTCTTTTAAAAATAAAGAAACTCGTATTTTTTTCTTTTTGGAAAATCTAATTGATAGAGGTTATACAGGAGTGACATATCTACAATATATGTCAGAAACGTAAAATGTTACAGAGGTAAAAGTAAAGAAATGTAGGTGATATGTTTTCGGAAACTCCACTTAAGGGGAACTAAAAAGGGGGTGAAATTTTTAAATGAATATGTCTACATTATATCTCAAAAACTTAACATGTTACAGAAGTGAAAAATGGTATTCTTAATCTCTATTAAAAATAAACACGTATTTCTTGTTTTCGGAAAAAACACTTGATTGGGGGAAAAAGGGTGAAAATGGGAATGAATTCTTTTAATTAGGATACTGATACCTCAAAAAGTGAAGATGTCACAGACGTAAAAATTGGCCTTTGGAATATCCTTTAAAAATAAAGAAATGCGTATTATTTGTTTTCAAAAATCAACTTGGGGGGGGGGGGGAGGAATTGAAAAATTAGTTGAATTATTTGTATGAAGATACCCTTATCTCAAAAACGATCGATGTTGCAGACGTGAATATTGGTATTGAAATCTGTTTAAAAGTAAAGAAACGCGTATTCGTTTGATTTCGGAAAATCCAATGAAGGGGGGTGGGCGAGTAAAAGAATTGAAAAAGTAATTGAATTAATTGTATGAGGATACTTAGGCCTACATCTAATAAAAAGTAAAATTTGCTACAGACGTGAAAATTGGTATTTGGATCTCCTTTAAAAACAAAGAAAAACGCATTTTTTTTGGGGGGGGGAGAAATCATCTTGGGGCGGGGGTGAAAAGGAGTTGATTTGCTGGTACTGGTCAAATTGTCAGTAATGACAATGGCAGCAGATGTAATTTACCGCCAAGTAGCAATCTTGAATCTTCCTGCGGGGTCCAGAACATCAATAATAATAATAATAATAATAATAATAATAATAATAATAATAATAATAGCAAAAGCGAAGCAAAGTCACCTCCATACAGGCCATGAAGGCCCTTGGAGGAGTGGAAGGTAAAGGCTTCCACCATTGTTAACCTCGGCACGTGATGGGGTAGAGTGGTTAGCTCTACGCCCGGCCACCTTTGCCCCCAGAAATTAACCTGTACTCATTTTTTATATAGGCTGAGCGAACCTCAGGGCCATATGCACCTCCTGAAGTGGAAATCTCGTTTCTTAAATTTTACGAATTCCTGACGGGGATTCGAACCCACGTCCTTCGGGGCGAACCGAGCACGCCTTTACCGCCTCGGCCAGGCAGCCCCTAATAATAATAATAATAATAATAATAATAATAATAATAATAATAATAATAATAATAATAATAATAATAATAATAATAATTGCACCGGGAGGTACACCTCAACGCCGCGCATTCAAAACAAGTGCCTTAATAAACTCATCTATCGGTCAAAATGTGAAACTGATAACGCAACAAGTTGGAACTTTAATCAGAAGATGTCATCACTGAAAAATTAAGGAATTATGTTATGGTGCAGTTTCCTAAACTGACTGAATTTCTCCTTGTTTTGTTTGCTATACATCAAGAAGTTGGGACATTTTTCCACAGATGACACTACCAAAAAACTCTGATCATGCACTCTGGTGCAAGGTGAAAGAACTTATAACTTAAATAAGTTTTGTATTTCTAGGTTTTCAATAACTGATCTATGTTCTTTTTTTTTCTAGTTGCTTTACGTCGCGCCGACACAGATACGTCTTATGGTGACGATGGGACAGGGAAGAGCTGGGAGTGGGAAGGAAGCGGCCGTGGCCTTAATTAAGGTACAGCCCCAGCATTTGGCTGGTGTGAAAATGGGAAACCACGGAAAACCATTTTCAGGGCTGCCGACAGTGGGGTTCAAACCTACTATCTCCCGAATACTGGATACTGGCCGCACTTAAGCGACTGCAGCTATCGAGCTCGGTCATTTATTTTTGGATTGGCAAAACTTCCTTTTCTTTCCGCCAGTTTTGAATCTAGCCAATCACGAATTTTTGTAATTAATTTTCAACCAAACCCGCATTTCTTGTTCACTTTGTGTTAACCAATAAAATAAAAAAAATTAAGAAGGTGTGTCCTGATTAGTCTTGAAGGCTCTCGAACCTTCCCTGAGGGTATATAAACTGCGGCTTTTCACGTTTCCTTGCCAATTGATCATCGTCAATCTCTCTCTCTCTCTCTCTCTCTCTCTCTCTCTCTGTGTGTGTGTGTGTGTGCGCGTGTGTGTTGTGTTAAGGCAGGAGGCGAGGCCGCCTCTTTATTCAGTCATCAGAACATCTATAACGTAATGGCCACATAAAGTCATTCTTTCTTGCTACCTCCGCAGCTTTATTTGAGGGGAAGGTCCGAATATTTAACAATGTAACATTCTTTTCTAAAATGTAACTTTTCTTTCGGCTAATGTAAAAACTTCATAAAAATTTTAACTGTAAATCGGGGATAGAGAGTGAGTAACCCTCCCGAGCTCCCCTTCATCTTGGTTAGAGGTGACTCCGTTTTAGCAACATTTATTTCCTGTAATGAATTCAAGTTATTTCCATTCGAGCCACCTCAGTAGTTTGGGACTAGCCCCAGTTACATCGGCCAAGAGCCCTTTAGAATTTCATATTTCATTATCTGGTGCGCAGTGTACGCCTCCATTCAGTTCGTGTTCGGGCCGTTTATTTAACCTGTTCTTTTTCGCAAAGGCCCTGTAGGTTGGGTACTAGATACCTCTGTATTAAGCAATTTCAATTTGTAAGTTATGCCTTGAAAGGCCACAGATTGTACAGTACATGTTGATAGAAACTGAGAGCCTGTTAGCTTTTCAAGTTTTGGTAATAGTACGAGTGCCTCTGGAAGGCTATATATTGTATTTTGGGAGCAAGTGCTCTTCAATTAGGGGATTTCTGCCTTTGAGTAAAGGATTCTTTGTTTGAATTAAAGTTGTAAACTGGATGCGGTATCTCTGGAATTGTAACCTAGGGGCTTGTAGCCCAGAATTGTCAAGGTCTGAAACTTGAATTTTCCAATTTCTGAAATTGTCATTGTACCTGATGTTTCGTTGTTTTTAAAAATTGTTAAGTTTGAAGTTCTAAAAGAAATATAACCTTCAGTTCAAGTTTTAAATTAATTTTGATATTGTAGATAGACCCATTCACCCCGGCACCTTCTTTAACCTCTTTCTGCTCCAAGGGGTATACCCCGTAATAATAATAATAATAATAATAATAATAATAATAATAATAATAATAATAATAATAATAATCTACTTCTTCTTCTTCTTAATCTGTTTATCCTCCAGGGTCGGTTTTTCCCTCGGACTCAGCGAGGGACGCCACCTCTACCGCCTCAAGGGCAGTGTCCTGGAGCTTCAGACTTTGCGTCGGGGGTACAACTGGGGAGAATGACCAGTACCTCGCGCAGGCGGCCTCTCCTGCTATGCTGAACAGGAGCCTTGTGGAGGGATGGGAAGTTTGGGTGGGACAGGCAAGGAAGAGGGAAGGAAGCGGCCGTGGCCTTAAGTTAGGTAGCATCCCGGAATTTTCCTGGAGGAGAAGTGGGAAACCACGGAAAACCACTTCCAGGATGGCTGAGGTGGGAATCGAACCCACCTCTACTCAGTTGACCTCCCGAGGCTGAGTGGACCCCGTTTCAGCCCTCGTACCACTTTTCAAATTTCGTGGCAGAGCCGGGAATCGAACCCGGACCTCCGGGGGTGGCAGCTAATCACGCTAACCACTACACCACAGAGGCGGACAATAATAATAATAATAATAACCTAAATTCAACTAATATCACCCACCCTAATAATAATAATAATAATAATAATAATAATAATAATAATAATAATAATAATAATAATAATAATAATAATAATAATAATAATAATGTTGTGGACCGTCGTTAAAATGTGCGGACTGTGCTGGAAACGGTTCCTGGCCGGGTAATGACTACGAATGCAGTCCGGCCGCGGGTTCAGTACCGCTAAGGCGCCCAAGACGACGCCACATCTGATCTCCTCAAGGATTTGATTCATATTTAAAATATTTATAGGAAAAGATGACATAGATTTAAGCACCCAACTGACCGGGCGGAATGCCTGGACCTAGCCTGGGAAGTACGAAAACGATTGCTGGAGAGAAAGATTGAAAAACGGGAGGAACTTTGTCGTAATCTCTCAGAAAACGAGTCAGATGGCGAATTTTGGCGGATTCTGTCAGATAACGAGTCAGATCGCGAAATTTGGTAGATTATATATAAAACGTTAAGCATTCAATTATACATTTCGGTATAATACCGTAGCGAAGCACGGGTATCTTGCTAGTTACCAATAAAGCATCAGACGTCCAAGGTATTGTTACATTCTGATCGATTGCATAGTGGTCGTCCGCTGTTTTATGTATTCTCTTGTAGACCTAAAATAATCTATATACCTCAGTAGTAATAGGTACAGTCACCTCCGCAGAAGCCGAGGTAGACTCGGTGGTGATAGCCAGAGTGGGCGGAGGATCCGCAGCGGTCCAAGGAGGCTCTCCGTCCTTTGAGCCAGGCACAGACGCATCATCAGTAATAGCAGGCCGGGTAAGAATATCACCACTTGTTGAAGGTATCGCAGATCAGATAACAGGCCTGTCTGGATCGCATTGGCGTTGAACAAGTCATCATAGTCCGTCAGAGGAGGCTCTGCATGAGCTGATGAGTCATCGTCAAACTATCGATCGTCCTCTGAAGGATCAGCCACGTCCGAGAGCGACGATCGCAGCTGGTCATGATGGCGAATGCAAGTCCGCTAAAATTTTGGAACATAAACTTGGGACCGCCATGGACCCAGGTCGTCCTCATCTATTTGCTTTCATTTCTTCGGTAATTTCTTGCCCAAACTTTATCAACCGAAAATTCATTTGATCAACCATCAACGTTGGAAAAGGTCGGAGTAAGTTCAGCCTATTCCTCAAAGGGCGTCCCACAAGAGCCAGTGTCGGCGTCACTCCCGTTGTCACGTGTGGAGTGTTGCGCTAGTCTAATCAAAACCTTTGAAGACAAAATTCCAATTTCTGCACAGCAACATCTTGCGACGCAGCCCTTAAAGCTCTTATTGTCGTCTTTACAGAATTTTCTGCCGCACCGTTAGTACTTGGGGAGAACGGTGCGTCAATTTTGAAAGTTGCCCTATTCATTTTCAACAGGTTTTGAAATTCAGCGCCTTCAACCGTGGATTAATCATCAGCTTCTAGAACTTCCGGTAGACCAAATCTGGCAAAAGCTTGACGCACTAATTTAATTGTAGTCGAAGCTGTGAAAGACTGGGTGTGGAATGCCTCTAAACACTTAGAATGATTGTCGATGATCATCAAGAAAAAGTCCGAGGTAATCAATACGAATTCTTTGCCATGATCGCGTAGATGGTGTGTCACGATTGGCATTACATGAATCACAATATTTTACAAATTTTTTAATTGTGGAGTCTAACTTAGGCCACCATATATACTATCGAGCTAAGCCTTTGGGCTTACAAATTCCTATGTGGGAAGCATAAATATCTTTCAAAACTTTATTTCCTAAAGTGGAAGGTACTATAACCCTATAGCCTACCCCCAGCATCTAGTTCGTCTTTTAATCTAAAATAAAAGCAAAAGGAAAAAGCAAAGCAAAATCATCTCCGTACAGACCATGAAGGCCCTTGGAGGAGTGGAAGGTAAAGGATTCCACTATCCTTAAACCCGGCACTTGATGGGGTAGAGTGGTTGGTTAGCTCCACGCCAGGCAGCCTTTGCTCCCAGGAATTAACCTGTAGACTAAGTGAACCTCAGGACCATAAGCTCCTCCGGAAGGGGAAATCTCGTTTCTTAAATTTGTTGTCTTCCTGACGAGGAATCGAATCCATGTCCTTCTGGGTGAACCAAACACGCCTTTGCAGTCTCGGCCAAGCAGCCCCTTTTCTTCTAAAATACGGTACGATAATAATTCATCATCGGATTTTATAGGCCGCCCGATCTTAAGATAAGTCATTATTTTTTGAATGACCATATCTTTCCTCGTATTTCAAATATATTTATGTTATAGGTAATTCTTTATTTTCCTCAAAAACATAGTGGACGGCAAGGTCATCATTGACTTGTCTGTGACAGAGAAGCGAGGCGTGAGATAACCATTCTGTGACACTTTGATTAGTACTAACCCATTCAACGTCGTAACTGTAATTTGAGAGATACAATGCCCAACGCTGCAACTTGCTAGCAGCGCACACCGGAATACCATTTTTAGGTCCGAACATTGCAAGTAATGGACGGTTGTTATATACCAAAATCCACTTGCGCCCATATACTGTAAATATAAATGGAATTTGTTAACAGCAAAGATTAATGCAGCCGCCTCTTCTTGGAGGTGTATTCCTCTTCCGCTTTAGTAAGGGCGCGGCTAGCAATAACGGACGGTTTTTCAACTCCATTTATTTTTGAGAAATAACCGCTCCCAATCCGCGGTCAGAGCCATCGCCCACTGAACGGATCGAAACATCGGGGTTGTGGTGTCGCAGAGTCCTGTTGGTCTTAACAATGTCCTTTATTTTAGCAAATGCTTCATCACATGACATATCCCAATTCCAACGCGTTACTTTTTCAAGCAACTTGTATAATGGCTACAAAACAGAAGCTATGGATGGTAGAAACCTAATTTAAAAATATTAAAAAGCTTGAAATTTCTTTTCTTAGAAACAGGGGCCCCAGTAATAGCCCTAACCTTCTCATCGGTAGAATGTAAGCCCTTTGAATCAATTCTGAAACTAAGGTATTGTAGTGACGTAGAGCACATTGCTCGCTTTTTAACAGATAAAGTTGGACTTCCATCGCTCAGTCTGTCAAACACGTGCATAACTTCTTTCTTTAATTCAGATAACGAATTAGCACCTACACATAGGCCTACATCATCTAACAAAGCAATTACGCCCCTGCAATCCCTTAAAAAATCGTCAATTACTTTCTGGAATTTAGGAGGTGCATTACTTACTACGAAAGTAACCTATTTTAACGAAAACACCCTTTTGGGCTTGTTATGGTCACTATATCTTTTGACTCCTCATCTAATTAATATTATTGGTACGCTTGGAATAAATCAAGCTTGTCATAATATTTTATTTCTATCGATTACCTTAAATAAGTCCTATCCTGGGTAAAGGATGACGGTCCATCTTCAAATAAGGGTTGATCGTTAACTCGTAATCCCCACATATTCTAACAGAGCCATATATTTTTAAATAGTCCCACAGTCCCATAGGAACTATTAATTAACAGGATACAGTATGCCTTCTTTTAGAAGCCTGTAGGCTGTGTGCCGACACCGTATTTCACCTCCCTGTCCCAATCATCCCACACCCAGGCGCGCAGGTCAGCACTGAATAGCCTGCACCAGGCAAGCCGAGCATGTCTTCGGACACTCCCGGCACTAAAAACCATACGACAAATAAATAAATAAATAAATAAATAAATAAATAAATAAATAAATAAATAAATAAATAAATAAATAAATAAATAAATAATAAGCAGTTGAAACTGAACTGTTGAAATCAGGAATATGGTGGCTTTATGGACCACTTACATTTATTATGTAGGTACCACATCTTTCTGAATTTCGTCGCTCACTCTGCACATCTTTCTTTCTTTCTTTCTTTCTTTCTTTCTTTCTTTCGTTCTTTCTTTCTTTCTTTCTTTCTTTCTTTCTTTCTTTCTTTCTTCCTTAATTCGTTTATCCGCCAGGGTTAGTTTTCCCTCGGACTCAGCGAGGAATCTTACCCCTACCGCCTCAAGGGCAGTGTGCTCAAGCGTGAGACTTTAAGTCGGGGATACAACTGGGAATGAGGACCAATACCTCTCCCAGGTGGCCTCTCTCCTGCTACGCGGAACAAGGGCCTTGTGGGTGGATTGGAAGATTGGAAGGGATATACGAGATAGAGGGAAGTAAGCGGTCGTGGTCTTAAGTTAGGTGCCGTACCATCCCGGCATTTGCCTGGAGGAGAAGTGGGAAACCACGAAAAACCACTTCGAGGAAGAGTTTATATTTTTTTCGCTAGGTTTTTAACGTCTCTCTAACACATAGATTATTTTCAGCGGCGCAAAGATGGGAAAGTGATAGGATTGGAGTGGTAGCTTCCGTGATCTTAATTAAGATACACCCCCGGCTTTGCGTGGTGTGAATATGGGAAACTTCGAAAAACCATCTTCAGAGCTGCCTACGACGGTGTGATTCGAACCCAGCATCTTCCGAATGCAAGCTCACAGCTACGCGACCCAAACTGCACGGCCAACTCGCTCGGTAGTTTAGTTTATGCTGCTGGGTTTTCTTGTATTTAATCCACTGATCTCTATACATGGATCGCTGATGGCAGGTCTCCGCGGCAGGAGAAAGTACGCCAAGTTGAACGCGCGGTTCGCCATGTTGGCGTACCCAACCTCGAGCTCTCCTTATGGGGAAGCAATGATAATATAGTCGATTTTAAGTCGCAATTAATGGCGCATTGGAATAATTAAAAATATAGAGACATGTTCACTCAAAGCATAAGGGCATTGGGATCACTGACACGTCATTCCGAGGTCAGTAAATCTCCGGGATAGCAATAAACATGAGTGCATAATAACGGCCGGCAAATATTAACTTAGGTGCTGAATACATGCAATTAGCGATCGGTAACACAATACGAGTGAAAACCAGTTTCTGGAAACATTGCTGTAAATTGTATACATATATGCCACGAAATTATACATTCTTAAAATGATGTACCTATAAACGTAGCTCAATATACAGGGCTAGATTCGACATATCGTAATCGGTGCTTGATAATGAATTTCTGTTTCCTGTTTCCAAGAAATAACGCGCATATTATCAAATTAAAATATCATTGAAGCAAATGTACACATTTATAAAACCAGCAAATATTCAAAACTAGTCAATATATCACATTACCTGCAACTTAATGTACTATTACAGACCTCTTTAATTAAATTCAGTTAGCAAAGCGATATTGATGGTCATCATCAGAAATATGTAACACCAATTAAAAGAGTCCCAAATACCACGAATAGTATAATGGAATAGCCCCAAACACCCACCACACTTTTCCTTCTCCCACCACTCCAGTGTCTGAAACCCATAATTATTACTGATGTAAATAAGGTCTAGAATTCCTCCAGACTTCATTTTCTAAGATTGTTATAAGGTCACGTCAATTATTTCATCGAAACCGTCAGTTTAATTATGAGAAATAAAAATTAAAAAAATATAAGTAAATCTTTACTTGCAGTTAATGTTCAGTAAAATTGAAAACAGTTGGCTGTACATCACTTCTAAGGTGTACAGTTTGTCCATTTCTATAAAAACAGTCTTCCTCTAAGTGATCCGAGCAGAGAACAGCTGTTTTAGAAGGCTCCCAATTCTCCCGCCTGATACTCCTAATCGATGATCGTAGATGTTCGGGTCTCGAGAAAGGAAACCTACAAAAATTAATTGCCATTTTGCTCCCGGAATATGCGAAATAAGATACAATAAACCTAAAACTCAAAACACTACCCTAGGAAGATTCTTATGTACAGTATAAAACTCCCCGAGCCGGGCTGAGTGGCTCAGACGATTAAGGCGCTGGCCTTCTAACCCCAACTTGGCAGGTTCGATCCTGGCTCAGTCCGGTGGTATTTGAAGGTGCTCAAATACGACAGTCCCGTGTCGGTAGATTTACTGGCACTAAAATAACTCCTGCAGGACTAAATTCCGGCACCTCGGCGTCTCCGAAGACCTTAAAAAAGTAGTTAGTGGGACGTAAAGCAAATAACATTATTATTAAAACTCCCCGATGAAATGATTTCTCCTTCTGCTGATCGGTTCTGTTTGTACATCCATAAGCTGAATACTGCGCTATGTTAATACCCCGTAGAATGTTTCTTCATTCATATTTCAGATAAACACATACATATTTAAATTTAATCTTGTAATTCACAAGCATACTACAAGGCAACGAACCTAAATTCGTAAAATACACTACTATTTACTTTGCAATAACACAGCACAGAACACTCGTGAAACTACAATCAAGAGGCCTGGCGTCACTGAACTAAGCATAAACAAAGCAAGCGCGCTCCTCGTGGTCTATTGCACCATGCGCTCGCTGCCATCTTACGACGCCAGTCATCTTCTATTCGGCTTACTGCTACCCAAGCTACCAGCCATCCAGGTATAGAGATCAGTGATTTAATCCTTTAATAGCCCTGTGCCATTCAGTACCTGCCGACCTCGGGCCTGGGGCTAGGGACTGAAGTGGTGTTTTCTCCGCCCACCCGCCTGTCTTGTATTCGACATCTGAAGATACCGTCTCGGTACTAAAACTGCAGCTTACGTGACAAGATCGATGAATGGGATTAAAAAGCGAACAGTGTCCTAAGAGGCAAGAAGGTAATAAATGATATAATGCAGTAAGCAAAGTCATAAAGACAATAGAACTCTCGGAGGGGGATAAGATGATGGCCAATGGTTCCGTCGGACAGGCGCGGCCTTAGCTCTTTCTACCAATAATAAATGCCCTCTGTTACCGCCCAGCCAATGACGTGAGTAAGTTCTCTGACGTCCCGCTGCGCTCTGGACAATCAGTTGAAGTAGCGTGCCTCCTGACAATTGGTAGCATTTAAGAGGCCAGTGTGACATTTAGAGACTAGCCGCTATCAGGTAATGTTGTCACATACAGTTTTTACTATCTTGTAAATTACATCTCAATTGGTACTGTTTTTCCACTTCAGTCATCATAAATTCTTCTATTTGACATAGGCATCTCAAAGCGTGTCTTATAATTTGCAGTTATATTAAACTTAATTCTTGGTCTAATGTGTTAAAAGATGTACGACGATTTAAAGCTAGCTGTTGTGAAAGTAGTATGGTTTTTACCTCGAGGGAGTGCTGAAGTGTTAACATGTACTGTGCATCTTTGGAATCCGTGTTACGAAAGTCTGTCTATTTTCTTTAACCAGTTCATTCCTAACAGTGCCACGAACTGGAGTTCAGAGGAAAATGTGTTTTATAATGTTGAGTGGTATTTTGGCTTCAAAGGTAATTTGTAATTCATAGTTTACGACTGCAATGTTGCGGTGTATTATTAGATTGTGTGACCTAACGACCTGTGTGTTAAAATTGTCTTTACAGTGTAAAAAGTTTCACTGCTCAGTAGGTTATTTAATAATTGGAGTAGGTAACACATCTTTTCTTTGATGCGTTTCTTTGTGGAGCTCGCGTTTATTTTTAATAATCTACCCTGCCTCAATCGGTGCTATATTTTTTAAATGTCTCAATATTGAAAATACTAACAGATTATGGACTCGACAGTAGGAAAATAAACATTACACTATGCTTACTCTATGTTTGATGATTATACGGTATAACTTACGGTCTTTCAGGAGAAATGTTTCGGATCTTGGGAGATGGTTTCTTGAATTTACTAAGTTATTCGTACATTTAAACGAACATATTCTATCCAAAACCTGAAACATTAAGATGTTATGAATTTCAGAAATCTGAAATTAGTTACTGCATTCTCCTTCTTCCTCCGCTTTTCCCACATCTGTGAGGTCGCGGGTGCAAACTGTGTAGCACATGTGGATTTGACCACGTTTTACGCCCGGATGCCCTTTCTGACTCCAACCCTATATGGAGGGATGTAATTAGGCTACTATTGCGTGTTTCTGTGGTGGTTGTTAGTTTAATGTCTGAATATGAAGAGGAAAGTGTTGGGACAAACACAAACACCCAGTCCCCGGGCCAGAAGAATTAATCAGACGCGAATAAAATCCCCGACCCGGCCGGGAATCGAACCCGGGACCCTCTGAACCGAAGGCCTCAACGCTGACCATTCAGCCAATGAGTCGGACTAAAGTAATTACTGCATTATCTTTATGTACTGAATTTGCTTGTGTAGAGAAATGTTAGCAGTTGAATTTCAAATTGCTTAAATAAATTAATAGATTGGAATTTTCATATTAACTGCTACATTCTAATCATGATGTTCGCATAATGTAACAAGGAGTAAACTATTTTTTAAACTGTTCCTGGTTTTTGTAAGAAAAACATATTTTTAACACAGCGATAATTCATATTCTATAGTACCGGTAGTAACACCGTAAATTTTTCCGGATTTCTAATTGATTTATGCCGGAATAAACAAATATGACGTAAGAAACAAATTCTTGAAAACCTAACGTACTCTCAGGAGCAGTCTGTAAGCATAGGCCTATATAGCCTATTTAAATTTTCAAAAACCGTTTGATATTCATTCATCATATCATAGTCCAAGTATCATTATAGGCTATAAGTAAGTTTACACTTACCAGATTTTCCAAAAGTCAATAAGGGACAGAACTGGTGTTGTAAGCACTGATTTACAAAAGAATCCTATCGCCGACGTTTAGCTCGATGAAATAGATTTATTTTACTATGTTAAAGATTCGAAGAAAATAACCTAAACATTAACTTACATAACATTACAAAAATCAGCAATCAGCTGAAGATTCTGCAGAACTGTCATATTTACAATTGCATTATTATTATTATTATTATTATTATTATTATTATTATTATTATTATTATTATTATTAGAAACGAAATACAATTTTTAAATGCAAACTTTAGCCACGACTGAAATACGGGCTTTTTGACGTCCGATACGGGATACAATTTTTCTTCATCGAATGCAGGTAATCCCGCATAATATGGGACGTCTGGCAAGTCTAGCTGTGGGTGCTTATAGACTAGGTTTAGAAAAGAAACGACCATAGTTCTGGGAAATTACTTACTGTATCCCATCACGAGGAAATCATAAATAAACCATGTCAAATTTAGGGAATGGTGAAAATCGAAGTCATCTACCTCCAAAGTCAATAGATATTATTGGGTAACCTGGCTACTCTAGTCCGTGAACTAGCCTAGTCTAGGACTGTTCGCGTTATTCGTAGCGTACGCGAGGATTAAACAAAATTTAGAAAGAATACGGTCCCAGGAGTAATGTTGCTTATCATCACTACCTGGAATAACACTGGAAATGTTCAGAATCTAGTGTTCTTCCTTTGTACATCATAAGCTATTCCAATTCCATGAGTATAGAGCATCTATTTTTGAGCGTAATGGACCGGGATTGGGCTTTCTGAGCTCGAGTTGACGGATACAATTCTGGCTCAGTCAGGTGGTATTTGAAGGTGCTCAAATAATATGCCAGCTTCGTCAAGTAGAGGAACCTTCAGAACAACATTTCCGGCACCTCAGTGTCTCCGAAAACCACACAAGTAGGCCTAGTTAGTGTAGGGTTGCTATAGGCCTACGTCCCAGAATAGTATATCCCGAACTTTAGGGCTGTAAAATTGTCCTGGCCGGTTCAGTAAAATTCCTGTAAAAGTTCTGGAATTTTTATATTTCCTCCATTACCTGTGTATTATAATAAATATTGAAATAAATACAAACTTCCGCCATCAAATGATCAATTTCCCGCCTATCTTGAATTAATAACTCACATATTGTACAACAGATGGCAGAAATATCAAGGATCCGCTTGGAATACCACTTCCGACTCTGTATCCTCTTTGCAAATGCTACATAGTGTTGGTATGTGGATTCCATTTTGTGCGGCGTAGAATTGTATTTCTATATAATAAATTAACTCTGTCATAGCCGTTATTGACTTTCAATATAAAACGTCACCTGCATCTTGTACTGAATTTTATGGCGTATAGCAGCAATAGCTACGAACTTATTCCTTGTCTCATTGATTTCCCAGCATTATGATAGCAAATAGCGTAATGAAATGGCGTATGGCTTATAGTGCCAGGAGTTTCCGAGGACAAGTTCGGCTCGCCAGATGCACGTCTTTTGATTTGACTCCCGTAGGCGACCTGCGCGTCGCGTGGTGAGAATGAAATGATGATGAAGACGACACATACACCCAACCGCCGTGCCAGCGAAATCAACCAATTACTGTTAAAATTCCCTACCCTGCCGCGAATCGAATCCGGGACCCCTGTGACCAAAGGCTAGCGTGCTAACCATTTAGCCACGGAGCCGGACAGAAATAGCGTAACTTATGGGTTACGTAGCAAAATGATGGAGTCTTTCAATTGTCTCTGAATTAAGAGAGGAATTTATAGAATGTTCACAACGAATTCTGTTCTCAAGACTTGAATCTATCACATAAATAATATATACCGGTAGCCTAATATATATAATGCTTGGCAGTTTTCAATAGGCTGTAAATCTGAAATGTATTTATAAATCATCCCCTGAATCGTAAATCAGTAAGGACCTAATCCTGGAATGTGACTACGGTTAGCAGAGCGGGATGCAAAGCACATTGCACTATTAAACGATATGGTTCATGAAATTATTATCAAGTAGCATCATACCTTCACGTACGTTGTTTACTTGTGGCTGTGGAAAATTAACCAAACCAAACACGAATTAAAATGTCCATTTACCATTTCCGCAGCGAAATGTCGTGCTTGTCAATACATATAGATTTCACTAAATAACTTCTCTCTGTATAATTCAATGGAGGATTCATCGTGAATAGTGTTCCGAGCCAACGGATTTCTTTTGTGAAATATGAAATAAGTTCTGTTCCTAGGAGAGGACGCCCGAAAAGATGTGCTGTTTTAAGAAGCACTGCAGATGTCAGGATCGAGTTAATAATTTCCGACATAGTTGTACTCTCGTGCACTTCCATGGTAAGCACGCTTTGATGATACAATTTTGCAGAGGCTTCGAGGGTGGACAAAATTAGACATAATGTGCTTTTCTTCCTTCTAATATTCAGTGTACTATAGTCAGAGCAAAATATTGCAAAACTAATATTAAACTGATACGCAGACATTACACATTTTTACCATTATCTACGTACCTATATTCAATTACTAAATGTAAATTCCTTTTCAGTCTGTTTTTCAGTTTTTGTGGTGTTAGTGTCATTTCAGTGGTTCGTGATTCATATTTCAGTAGTAGATAAGTGTCTTAATGATTTGCCCTGTTTGCGTTTGTGTATCACTGAGAGAGATGCAATGTCTCGTGTTCTTTATGCTTATGGTAACTTACTGTTTTGTATGAGGCCTATTCACTAGTTTTCATATTTATTGTGATGCCTTCAAATAAGACGTAAAACTCTCTTCAGAAAACTTCTGTAAACATCATATTTAAGGTTTAACAAAACCTGCACTGGCTTAGAAATCAAACCGGGGACCTCTTGAAGGGAATCCGCAGCGTTATCACTTCGTATACCTTGTAGGCCTAAGTTATAGCTGTAGAGTCAAGTCAACTTAAGCACTCCAGTGTTCGTCATCCGCTGTTCTCGCCGCCGTCACCACCGCGGCCGCTGTTACTACTGCTAAATAAGGAATAATAATAATAATAATAATAATAATAATAATAATAATACCGGGCGAGTTGGCCGTGCGTGTAGAGGCGCGCGGCTGTGAGCTTGCATCCGGGAAATAGTAGGTTCGAATCCCACTATCGGCAGCCCTGAAAATGGTTTTCCGTGGTTTCCCATTTTCACACCAGGCAAATGCTGGGGCTGTACCTTAATTAAGGCCACGGCCGCTTCCTTCCAACTCCTAGGCCTTTCCTATCCCATCGTCGCCATAAGACCTATCTGTGTCGGTGCGACGTAAAGCCCCTAGCAAAATAATAATAATAATAATAATAATAATAATAATAATAATAATAATAATAATCTACCTCTTTTCTCATACTCTGATGGAGTCGCAGATGTGGATTGGCCCTGTTTTATGGCTAGAGCCCTGCGCGGATATACAAAATATTATCCGCATCCACGAATTGTTATCCACGGATATTTTTAATATTAACTACAGTATATAACACCGAAGGTATTGAAACGGATAGATATGTTAATATAATACAATAGGCCTGATACCTGGCATCAGACGCCCCCCCAGTCACAGATTTATGAGAGATTTTCTCTAGCGACAACTACCGACGTATTAACCTTTGTTCCTTCCTTCCATTAATTGCGGGTAGGAGCCAGTTGGGCTTAGGTCATATTTACGTCTTTATGGTCTCAAGGCTCTTTATATATGTCAGAATTCTCCCATACCACTGTCAAGGGTACCCTAACGACAAGCAAAAATAAGAGTATACCTGAGTGAAAATTAATAAACTTCATTATCCGCACCCGCGAATTGTTATCCGCGGATAATGTAAATACTATCAGCAAAATTATCCGCGCTGCCATACAGTTTGCATCCGCCAAGACAGTAACTTCGCGGATATCCGCATCCGTGCAGGGCTCTATTTATTTATGGCTAGAGCCCTGCGCGGATATACAAAATATTATCCGCATCCGCGAATGGTGCAGCTTTCCGCCGCCAACCTTATGTGAAGGGATACTTTCACTATTGCCTGTTTCTGTGGTGGCTGGTAGTTTAATGTGCTAAAAATGTGTATAAAATCAATTAAATCAATTTGAAGGATGATGTATGAATTATGTAACACGTGCTCTATTTATTTATTTATTTATTTATTTATTTATTTATTTATTTATTTATTTATTTATTTATTTATTTATTTACTAGCTGATGTACCCTGTTTCGCTACGAAATTCTATATTGCGTGCAGAATTCTACGTGAAGAAGCGTACACGTTTTGAGTAAGATTTTATTAAATTGCTTAGCTCTCAGCTTTACCCTAGATACACGACGAAAAAGTGGACATACGTCATTTCTCATGCGAAGAGTGGAGTTTTCATTGTAATGGTATCTCCCCTTGCTTACAGCCAGTCACAATTGAGTTGGGGAGTTTCAATTATGGTGGCAGGGCCCCTTACTTATTGTCAATCAAAATCGAGTTGAGCAATATTCATTTTAATGGCAGGCGCTCTCTCTCCACTGCCTTTTTTATTCCCCAGAAAATGTCTGGGGTTTTCCGAACGTCTTAAAGGATCTGCCAATGGGCAGTAAACCAATAGCAATATTAACTTAATGACGTGCTTCTTAGTTAATACGTATCTGCTTAAGTATAAATTTAAAAGAAAATATATATTAATATATTATATTATATTATATTATATTATATTATATTATATTATATTATATTATATTATATTATATTAATCATCATCATCATCATCTGTTTACCCTCCAGGTTCGGTTTTTCCCTCGGACTTAGCGAGGGATCTCACCTCTACCGCCTCAAGGGCAGTGTCCTGGAGCTTCAGACTCTTGGTCGGGGGATACAACTGGGGAGTATGACCAGTACCTCGCCCAGGCGGCATCACCTGCTATGCTGAACAGGGGCCTTGTGGAGGGATGGGAAGATTGGACGGGATAGACAAGGAAGAGGGAAGGAAGCGGCCGTGGCCTTAATTTAGGTACCATCCCGGCATTCGCCTGGAGGAGAAGTGGGAAACCACGGAAAACCACTTCCAGGATGGCTGAGGTGGGAATCGAACCCACCTCTACTCAGTTGACCTCCCGAGGCTGAGTGGACCCCGTTCCAGCCCTCGTACCACTTTTCAAATTTCGTGGCAGAGCCGGGAATCGAACCCGGGCCTACGGGGGTGGCAGCTAATCACGCTAACCACTACACCACAGAGGCGGACATATTATATTAATATTAATTATATTATATTATATTATTAAATTATATTATTATTATTATTATTATTATTATTATTATTATTATTATTATTATTATTATTATTATTATTATTATTATATTAAATTATATTATATTAATATATATTAATATATTAATATTAATTTTATTATTGGAATTTATATCGGATAACTGTCCTACGTACAGATATCATGCAAAACGGTTCCCTAAAGAGCAGTGTGTTTCCAAGACATAGAATATCGTTAATATTTGTCACATAACTTGGAGAATGTTAAAAATAAGGAAGGCTGTGGCTGAGCGAGTCGTAAGACGATCTCTGTTATATTATTGCAGTATCTTGCAATGAACCACCATGCCATGATAGCTGAGCGAGTGTATTCCTGTGTTTGTTTAGTCATTTGTTTAATCTGTTCATGAATCTATTCATGTTCCTTGTCGATGAAAGGCATTTAAAATAAGATAGGCTCACACGCGGTACAAGTAGACGGTCTTCAAATTGAAGCTGAGTCAGTTGTGTATGGTTTGTACTTGGTTAATGTGAAAAGTAAAGACACGAATGCGTGTAACAGTTTTCGAATTAAATGGTGCAGCTCCCGCCGTTTTTTGGCTAATTTTATTCGTTCAAAGTAAGGACATCGTACTCCAACCCTAAAAAGTATACGCCAAAATACAGAAAAGCATTCCTTTCTGGAAGATTATTAGAGTTACGATGAAAGTTCATATTGACGTTTTCCTGGTAAATCGAATTTTAGGTACACCTGCACCGCTCCAGTGTTTAATAGGAGTAACCGTACAGGCAACTTATTCACTGTTAAGGGTCCCAGGTGTAGCCTACACTTTTCTCTGACTTGTTTTACATTTCCCTCCACGGTCTGCCGTTAAGATACACTGCAAGTATCTTGTATGTTAACCAAAGATTCCAGAAATTTGAACACCGTCCGTTAAGTAGTTTTCGCGTGAAAGAAACCAAGACAACGAGACCAATGATAAAGCGTGCTCCAAAACATAGGAAAACATTTTTTCTCGAAATCTATTAGAGATACGAAGAAGGTTTTTTATAAGATTTTTTTTTTCTGGAAAATAAAATTTCAAGTGCAGTCGGTGCGATCTATTGTTCAATAATACAGTACTAATCGTTTAGGACCGGATCTCGTGAAATCTCCGAAGTTAAGCAACATTGGGCGTGGTCAGGACTTGGATGGGTTGCCACGCGCTGTTGGTGGGGGTTAAGGGAATGGAGGAGCGGAAAGGAACTGGCCACCCTACCGCACGTAAACTCCAGCTCAGGTACACCTCTGCGGAGGTTCGGACCTGCCTTCGGGCAGAATAACCCTTACCTTACCTAATCGTTTAGGCAGCGTATTCAGTTTTAAAATTCCCAAGCGTACGTTTATCTCTGACTTGCTTCACATCTTCTTTAGGTACATAGCCCACGTAAAAGCAAAACGTGTTAGTAAGTAGTCTACTGTATGTGTTAAACCGAAGGTATCAGCTATAAGATTGCCAAACTTCAGCTACGTGAAAAAAATAAGACAGGCAAACATACGAACTTTCAGATTTATTATTGCTGCGATTTTTTCCTCAAATCACGGTTCTTGCAGGAACCATTTGATATTCTGAGATGATATAGCCTACAGTACAGCCTATGTACCCAGAATGATGTTATCTTTCAAACTGCGAAAAGAATTTCAAAATCGGTTCAGTAGTTTCTGAGATTACCCGTTACACACAAACAAATACACAGCCTCTATTTATTTATTTATTTATTTATTTATTTATTTATTTATTTATTTATTTATTGGTGCTTTATGATACTGTACAGTTCACTGATACACATCCGTTTACTATTTCACTTTCTTTCTTTCTTTCTTTCTTTCTTTCTTTCTTTCTTTCTTTCTTTCTTAATCCATTTACCCTCCAGGGTTGGTTTTTCACTCGGACTCAGTGAGAGATCCCACCTCTACCTCCTCAAGGGCAGTGTCCTGGAGCGTGAGACTTTGGGTCGGGGGGATACAACTGAAGAGAAAGACCAGTACCTCGCCCAGGTTGTCTTACCTGCTATGCTGAACAGGGGCTTTGTGGTGGGATGAGAATATTGGAAGATAACGAAGAGGGAAGGAAGTGATCGTGGCCTTAAGTTAGGTACCATCCCGGCGCAGTTTCCTGGAGGAGAAGTGGAAACCACGGAAAACCACTTCGAGGATGGCTGAGGAGGGAATCGAAACCCCCTCTACTCAGTTGACTTCCCGAGGCTAAGTGGACCCTGCTCTAGCCCTCGTACCACTTTTCAAATGTCGTGGCAGAGCCGGGAATCGATCCCGGGCTTCCGGGGTGGAAGCTAATCACACTAACCACTACACCACAGAGGCGGACTTACCATTTTACCTAGTACAAAAATAATTCTACATGTTTTGCGGGACAGTATTTTCTCTGGATCCAAAACCAAACCAAAACCTATGGCGCAACAGCCCCGAAGAGCCATGGCCTACCAAGCGACCGCTGTTCCGCCCGAAGGCCTACAGATTAGGAGATGTCGTGTGGTCTGCACGACGAATCATCTCGGCCGTTATTTTGGCTTTCTAGACCGGGGCCGCTATCTCACCGTCATATAGCTCAATTTTAATCGTCCACGCTGAGTGGACCTCGAACCGACCCTCAGATCCAGGTAAAAATCACTGACCTGGCCGGGAATCGAATCCGGGGCTTTCGGGTAAGAGGTAGACACACTACTCCTACACCGCGGGACCGGTTACGCACGGATCCTACGATCAACATGCAAACATTTTAAGTTTCATAGATGAAATGAAATGGCGTATGGCGTTTAGTGCCGGGAGTGTCCGAGGACATGTTCGGCTCGCCAGGTGCAGGTCTTTCGATTTGACATCCGTAGGTGACCTGCGCGTCGTGATGAGGATGAAATGATGATGAAGACGACACATACACCCAGCCCCAGTGCCAGCGAAATTAATCAATTATGGTTAAAATTCCCGACCCTGCTGGGAATCGAACCCAGGACCTCTGTGACCCAAGGCCAGCACGCTAACCATTTAGCCATGGAGCCGGGCAGTTTCATAGATGACAAGAGCGTCATCAGTAAATGTCTAGTGATTAACTCGTCCGCGTATGTAACATACCAGGCGGGCCGTCCGCCTCTTCTACTTAGTCCTAGTCCGTTGTCTAGGAAACGCCCGGATGCATTTGATCAATATTCATAATAAATCCTGCGAGGAGGCTTCTCTCGTGTTCCCTTTAATTATCAACTAATTTAATTTCGACAATATTCACTGCAAATGCTGTAATGACATGAATAACTCGTGAACGTTAACCTTATCATTACAAATTTGAAAACTTGATGTATAATTTATCCCCTTTTATGCAATTTCTGCTTCCGTTTAGGGAAGACATGGAGTTGGCAAAACTGTAAAGGAGTCTTCGAATAAGTATCTCTCTTGCTGAACTCCGGATCACATAAACATGGCGATATCATTATTATAGGCCGTGATAATAACATTGGTAATATATAGACCTACATTATGCAACAATGCCAGTTGAATGCAGATCAGTTAAAGGATGTTGGTTTAGAAACTAAATCTAATTAAGGATCATACTCGTTATATGAGAGAAAAATATAACGCTCAGGCTGGAGCTAGAGGGGCAATTATAGAAAGTTCGTTGGAATATTTTCAGAAAAATTGGCATTTGTTCTTCAAAATTACAGTCGATATAATTACAGTTCTCCAATAACTCACTATTAAGAGTAGCGGTCACATGTATACTGTAATCTTCCCAAATAAAGTTTTCTCAATTATTTTCTTATTAATTTATTACAGTAGGGGAAGACCGGGCAAAGTGAATAAACTAATTTTATATCAGTTTATTTCTCTAATTACGAACGACAATGACATGAACTTTACTGTAATTGTTCCTTGTTATCTTTCCATTTAATTGATATTAAGAACAGAATAGATTGTTAAATTATTCATAGTTAGAATTCGGTATTATTTAATTCTATCAAATAATTCACTTTGCCCACATAGCCGGGCAAAATGAATATTCACATGCGAGCAAAGTGGATAACGAAATGAATTGTTTAAAAGTGGTAATGTTATTACTAAATATATATATTATATTTGCATACTAATGGAATTCAGAAATTTGTTTTCAATAGTTTTATAGCGTTCACAGTTCACCTGTAATAGGTAATTTAAGAAAAAAGCACACATTCAATACACTGCAAATGAATAATTCTTATTCCGTTCCTTTAAGTGAAATCTAAACTTTATATCACAACGTCCATATTGAATAGAGTACTTAAAAGTCAGGTTGTAAGTTTCACAAATAGGAAAAGTCCTCTCAGTTTTAATTACTGCGTTGATGGGGTGAAAGTTCCTTTTGGGGATCATTGTAAGTACCTAGGTGTTAATATAAGAAAAGACCTTCATTGGGGTAATCACATAAATATGACTGTTAATAAAGGGTACAGATCTCTGCACGTGGTTATGAGGATATTTAGGGGTTGTAGTAAGGATGTAAAGGAGAGGGCATATAAGTCTCTGGTAAGACCCCAACAAGAGTATGGTTCCATTGTATGGGACCCTCACCAAGATTACTTGATTCAAGAACTGGAAAAAATCCAAAGAAAAGCAGCTCGAATTGTTCTGGGTGGTTTCCGACAAAAGAGTAGCGTTACAAAAATGTTGCAAAGTTTGGGCTGGGAAAATTTGGGAGAAAGAAGACGAGCTGCTCGATTAAATGGTATGTTCCGAGCTGTCAGAGGGGAGATGGCGTGGGAGGACATCAGTAGAAGAATAAGTTTGGATGGTGTCTTTAAAAGTAGGAAAGATTACAATATGAAGATAAAGTTGGAATTCAAGAGGACAAATTGGGGCAAATATTCGTTTATAGGAAGGGGAGTTAGGGATTGGAATAACTTACCAAGGGAAATGTTCAATAATTTTCCAATTTCTTTGCGATAATTTAAGAAAAGGCTAGGAAAACAACAGATAGGGAATCTGCCACCTGGGCGACTGCCCTAAATGCAGATCAGTAGTGATTGATTGATTGATTGATTGATTGATTGATTGATTGATTGATTGATTGATTGATTGATTGATTGATTGATTGATTGATTGATTGATTGATTGATTGATTGATTGATTGATTGATTGATTGATTGATTGCCGTTATGTTTTTTGTTTATTTGTTCCCATAGAATACTGTAGAATCGATCTACTTGAGGACGATTAAACCTGCGAGCCCTTGCAACTGATGTTGGTTCTGGAGTCCGCAATACAATTTCGTGATGTCGACTTTGAAACCCCTTCGGCCAGTCAACTCCAGCACTAACATTTTTTTTCAGCTTGAAGGCAAGGGATTTTATTTCTATTGGCAAAATCATATGCCAATTTCATTAAATTACCTCCTTGTAAGTCCATAGAAGAGCCTGTCCGTTTCTCTCAAACAGTCAACCAGTTCGAGTTCTTGTTTCTCAGTGAAATCTATTCTAAATCTGCCTAACTGCTTCTTGAGAGCCACATTTGTAGTGCCGGTACAGCGTAGGGAAAGGCAGACCGTATTTTGTAGGAACGGAGTTAATAGGATTTGTCCTACATTCCTCCAGAGTTTTCTTCATCGTTTCTTCGGACCAGCTGCCCTGATCACTGATTCGTCAGTAACTGTAAACCATCTGCAAACAAAAATTACAATATTCAGATTATTATTGATACACTTGATATGTTATTTTTTCATGGTATTTAGTAATTGTTTAATCAGCCTTGAACAGTTTACAATCCTGCTGGACCTACCAGTCCTGGTAAAGTAAATAAATAAATAAATAAATAAATAAATAAATAAATAAATAAATAAATAAATAGTTTGGTATTTCTATCAAGATAAACTATTATTCACTCAATTCAGAACATAATATCAATGATAGGCTGTTAGTAAAAGTCTAAAAGTCAAAATCAATAGTGCAAATTATTATTCCGCCAATCTCGTGGAAGTTTCTCGACTTTTTCCTGATAATTTTATCAAAAGACCAAAAATGTCCTTACAGATAGATTCGATTATTTTAATTTACTTAAATATTATAGAATACTTTATATACTGCATCTTCTTCCGAATTCATCTTTAGATTATAATTTGATTGTTGCTTTTACTGAATTCTATAAACCATCTCCTTGTCTGAATGGACAGCGCAGTGGCCTTTGGTTCAGAAAGTTCCGGGTTCGATACCTAGCACATTGGGGATTTTGCTTGCATCTGGTTAATTGTTCTGTTTCTGGCACTGGGTGTTTGTATCAGTGCACAGTTTCCCATTTAAACACAACACAGTATAACTCACTATCGACCACAGCAGAAACACCTGGACTAATAATTGGATATAACCCTACACATAGGGTTGGCGTCAGGAAGAGCATCCGGCCGTAAACTGGGCCAAGTCCACATGTGTTAGCCCATGCTTAGGCATACCACACTTGCGACTCCAACATTCTGTGGAAAAAGTGACAGAGTGAGGAAAGTACTGAGTGAGAATTCACAGCTTAACCCAGAGGTGCTCACAGTGGGCATTCCGCCCCGCGGGCGCCCAGCACTGTAAGTGGGCGGGCTAGCAGACGATGAGCGTATGCTATTCAACCAGAGTGACGTTCTGTCTACGTCACGGGCCTTGAAGGGTAGACGAAGTTCTCCGTCATTCGCGATCACTGCGGTGATACCCGAGTTTGAAATGGAAGCAGAAAATATGTTGTAAGAAATTAGTGATTAGTGGCTTTAAGTCGCACCGACACAGATAGGTCTTATGGCGACGATGGGATAGGAAAGGCCTAGGAGTTGGAAGGAAGCGGCCGTGACCTTAATTAAGGTACATCCCCAGAATTTGCCTGGTGTGAAAATGGGAAACCACGGAAAACCATTTTCAGGGCTGCCGATAGTGGGAATCGAACCCACTATCTCCCGGATCATTGTAGTTTACGTATTTTGACCGGATACAGTAAACAGTTAGATCTACAACCTCAAATCATTTTATAATGTAGGTAATGAATTACAATTTTCACTATTACATTTTAAGGGGTGTTTTAGAAACAGTTCTAATATTTTTAATTTTTTTTTACAATCGGCTCTACGTCGCACCGACACAGATAGGTTTTATAGCGACGATGGGACAGGAAAGGTCTAGGAGTGGGAAGGAAGCGGCCGTGGCCTTAATTAAGGCACAGCCCCAGCATTTGCCTCGTGTCAAAATGCGAGACCACGGAAAACCATCTTCAGGGCTGCCGGCAGTGGGGTTCGAACCCATTATCTCCCGGATGCAAGCTCACGTCTGCGCGCCTCTAACCGCACGGCCAGCTCGCCCGGTCAGTTCTAATATATTGCGGAGTTAAGGTGGATAAGCTGTGGCTTGTGGTTGTTTTGGTTAAAATTATCTGATAAACTCACCAATAATCCAATTATGCTTACCAGGAATAACATTAATACGGTTATTTATTTGAAGGCATAGTGTACATATATTTCGTAGATATATTTACATTGTTGTTGTACTTAAATCTTGGATAGAAAATATCGATGTCTTCGCTCGTGATGAAACTCCCTCCCGCCATTTAGAGGCTGTTAAATTTTAAATACTATTTTCAGAAATTCAGTGAACAGGGGAAGTCACACTACAGTACAACACTGCGCAAAATCATTGTTACGTTATATAATTATATTACTTTTTGCTTGTCCGACTCGTTGGCTGAACGGTCAGCGTACTGGCCTTCGGTTCAGAGGTCCCGGGTTCGATTCCCGGCCGGGGATTTTAACCTAAATTGGTTAATTCCAATGGCACTGGGGCTGGATGTGTGTGTCGCCTTCATCATCATTTCATCCTCATCACCACGCGCAGGTCGCCTACGGGAGTCACATAGAAAGACCTACACCTGGCGAGCCGAGCCCGTTCTGGGATATCCCGGCACTAAAAGCCATACGACATTTCATTTTTCACTTTTTGCTTAATGAATTACAGTAAGTTTTTTTTTTTTTGTTTTTTTTTTTTAAAGAATGGAAATACTGTCATTCCCATCCAAGGAATTGTAAATCGTAGCTTGTACGCTTAAATCCTGCACCTTTGTAGATTGTAACACAAAAATTATAAAATGTTAGTTTCCTTTGAGTCCACCCCCGGAGGCCCGGGTTCGATTCCCGGCTCTGCCACGAAATTTGAAAAGTGGTACGAGGGCTGGAACGGGGTCCACTCAGCCTCGGCAGGTCAACTGAGTAGAGGTGGGTTCGATTCCCACCTCAGCCATCCTGGAAGTGGTTTTCCGTGGTTTCCCACTTCTCCTCCAGGCAAATGCCGGGATGGTACCTAAGTTAAAGCCACGGCCGCTTCCTTCCCTCTTCCTTGCCTATCCCTTCCAATCTTCCCATCCCCCGGCAAGACCCCTGTTCCGCATAGCAGGTGAGGCCGCCTGGGCGAGGTACTGGCCATCCTCCCCAGTTGTATCCCCAACCCAGAGTCTGAAGCTCCAGGACACTGCCCTTGAGGCGGTAGAGGTGGGAACCCTCGCTGAGTCCGAGGGAAAAACCGACCTTGGAAGGTAAAATGATTAAGAAAGAAAGAAGTTTCCCTTGAATGAATGAATGAATGAATTAATTAATTAATTAATATAAGAAAATAAAACAAGACTGTTTATACCGAGTGCTGTATACATCATACCGGAATATCTTGAAAATGTCAGTTTTTGTGTTGTTGCGATTATAAAGTTTTATTTAAAATAACGTACCCCAATCAACACTTTGCTGAGTAGTGAAGGAGAGCTTCGTAATCACAAGTGAACGTCAATGCTCCCTCGCTTCCCTGCAAAGTGTGTTCGCTCTCTCGTTTCACTGTGACGTGTGCTTCCTACGTAAGCTGCCCGCATTTACGTCACGCCAGCCCGGTCGCACTGGGCTAGCCTCAACGGGCGTCCAGCTGAGCACCTCTGGCTTAACCAGAGGAAACAGTTACTGCTGCTACACATGAAAGGTAGAACGAAAGAGAAGAAGAAGAACAATAGACGTCCTTCATCCGAGGTCCGAGCTCTGCCAATGAAGCTATGTTGATCATGTTCGTTTCAAACTTCCCACGTAGACGATATCTTTATTAAATAAGTTATGCGCACAATTTGAATTTATTTCGAGTCTTAATATTTCTTGCAATTCAAAGTAATTTTGCTTACGGTATTATTTCAAGAACCGGCCCCACAGTGTAGGGGTAGCGTGTCTGCATGTTACCCGAAGGCCCCGGGTTCGATTCCCGGCCAGGACAGGGATTTTTACCTTATCTGAGGGCTTATTCGAGGTCCATTCAGCCTACGTGATTACAAATGAGGAGCTACCTGACGGTGAGATGGCGGCCACGGTCTGGAACCCAAGAATAACGGCCGAGAGGATTCGTCGTGCTGACCACATGACACCTTGTAATCTGCAGGCCTTCGGGCTAAGCAGCGGTCGCTTGTTAGGAAAAGGTCTTTCGGGGCTGCTGTGCCATGGTTACTTTTATTATTTCAAGACGTTATTTCAGTAAGTGTCATGCTCATATATTGTGTTCCTAAACAAATATGTACGGACTCCTCAAGTGGTCGTTCTTCACATTTATGTTGGTGAAAGGAAAAATGAATTTCCTTGCAGTGTTATTTAAGTCAAATTTTATACGAGTATATAATCGTGTGGCTTAGCTATTTCAGATAGCCTATTCACCCTTAATTAGCAAAAATGGCCAATAGTGCTTGTGATAAACTCGTGTCCAATAATTCGGAACATTCCAGTAATACTTACACCAAGAGAGAAAACCGGTCCTGGCACTAAAAATAAAAAAATGGAATAATTAAATGATCATTCATTCTGTAAATAATAATAATAATAATAATAATAATAATAATAATAATAATAATAATAATAATAATAATAATAATAATATACTGTAGTTACGGATTTCAAGTACTTGAAACATGCTTAGTCCCAAGTATGTGTCCTAATATGTATACAGGAATTGTTTCATGGTCTTTTCCATTCTTATATCCATGACGAGGACTCCACCAGCAATGCCTAAGACTTGGGAGAGGTTACCTAGGACTTGAAGTGAGTAGGTTCTACTGTCTAGGCATGCTTCTAACGTCGTAATATTGATGCAGTGGGGATCTAGTCGCAGTTTTACGAATTGTGCAACCTCCAAGTAAAATCGTCGAGAGGTCTTAAGTGTTTAACTATGGAGATGGGTAGGAATAGGAGATAAAAAACAAACAGTTTTTAATTTTTTATTTTTTACAATTTCCTGTACTCGCACCGACACAAATAGATCTTATGGCGACGATAGGATAGAAAAGGTCTAGGTGTGGGAAGGAAGCGGCCGTGACCTTCATTAAGGAGCAGCCCCCCAGCATTTTCCTGGTGTGAAAATGGGAAACCACGGAAAACCATTTTCAGGGCTGCTATCTGCTACCCGCTATCTCCTGAATGCCAACTCACAGCTACGAGACCCTATCCGCACGGCCAACTCGCTCGGTGATATATGAATTAGTGGTAAAGGTATATATTATAAGAGAAATTTTGTTATGCTTGAAACCTTTATTGATATGATAATATAGTATAAAATGCAATTACATTATTTACAGATTTTCCTGATAAAACTTTCAACAACTTTTAGTTAAAGTAGTACTTTTCAAATGTAATCACATACCATCTGGACTCTGCATTGCTACATCTCCATTGCTGGTGGGACGTCCTAGTCTTGGTCCAAATCACATACCATCCGGACGCTGTATTACTGCATTTCCATTGCGAGTAGAACGTCCTTGTCTTGGTCCAAACCACATACCACCTGGACTCTGTATTACTATATCTTCATTGCTGATAGAACGTCCTAGTCTTGGTCCAAACCACATACCACCTGGACTCTGTATTGCTGCATCTTCATTGCCGGTAGAACGTCCCAGTCTTGGTCCAAACCACATACCACCTGGACTCTGTATTGCTGCATCTCCATTGCCAGTAGAACGTCCCAGTCTTGGTCCAAACCACATACCACCTGGACTCTGTATTGCTGCATCTCCATTGCCGGTAGAACGTCCCAGTCTTGGTCCAAACCACATACCACCTGGACTCTGTATTGCTGCATCTCCATTGCCAGTAGAACGTCCGAGTCTTGGTCCAAACCACATACCACCTGGACTCTGTATTGCTGCATCTCCATTGCCAGTAGAACGTCCCAGTCTTGGTCCAAACCACATACCACCTGGACTCTGTATTGCTGCATCTCCGTTGCCGGTAGAACGTCCCAGTCTTGGTCCAAACCACATACCACCTGGACTCTGTATTATTGCAGCTTCATTGCTGGTAGAACGTCCGAGTCTCTGTCCAGACCACATACCACCTGGACTCTGTATTGCTGCATCTTCATTGCTGATAGAACGTCCTAGTCTTGGTCCAAACCACATACCACCTGGACTCTGTATTGCTGCATCTCCATTGCCGGTAGAACGTCCCAGTCTTGGTCCAAACCACATACCACCTGGACTCTGTATTGCTGCATCTCCATTGCCGGTAGAACGTCCCAGTCTTGGTCCAAACCACATACCACCTGGACTCTGTATTGCTGCATCTCCATTGCCGGTAGAACGTCCTAGTCTTGGTCCAAACCACATACCACCTGGACTCTGTATTGCTGCATCTCCATTGCCGGTAGAACGTCCCAGTCTTGGTCCAAACCACATACCACCTGGACTCTGTATTGCTGCATCTCCATTGCCGGTAGAACGTCCCAGTCTTGGTCCAAACCACATACCACCTGGACTCTGTATTATTGCAGCTTCATTGCCGGTAGAACGTCCCAGTCTTGGTCCAAACCACATACCACCTGGACTCTGTATTGCTGCATCTCCATTGCCGGTAGAACGTCCTAGTCTTGGTCCAAACCACATACCACCTGGACTCTGTATTGCTGCATCTCCATTGCCGGTAGAACGTCCCAGTCTTGGTCCAAACCACATGCCACCTGGACTCTGTATTGCTGCATCTCCATTGCCAGTAGAACGTCCCAGTCTTGGTCCAAACCACATACCACCTGGACTCTGTATTGCTGCATCTCCATTGCCGGTAGAACGTCCCAGTCTTGGTCCAAACCACATACCACCTGGACTCTGTATTGCTGCATCTTCATTGCTAATAGAACGTCCTAGTCTTGGTCCAAACCACATACCACCTGGACTCTGTATTATTGCAGCTTCATTGCCAGTAGAACGTCCCAGTCTTGGTCCAAACCACATACCACCTGGACTCTGTATTGCTGCATCTCCGTTGCCAGTAGAACGTCCCAGTCTTGGTCCAAACCACATACCACCTGGACTCTGTATTGCTGCATCTCCGTTGCCGGTAGAACGTCCCAGTCTTGGTCCAAACCACATACCACCTGGACTCTGTATTATTGCAGCTTCATTGCTGGTAGAACGTCCGAGTCTCTGTCCAGACCACATACTATCTGGACTCTGTATTGCTGCATTTCCATTGGTGGTAGAACGCCCTAATCTTGGTCCAAACCATATACCATCTGGACTCTGTATTGCTGCATTTCTGCTGCGAGTAGATCGTCCAAGTCTTGGTCCAAACCAGATACCAAGTGGACCCTGTATTGCCCCATCTGCATTGCTAGTAGATCTTCCTAGTTCTGGGCCAAACGACATATCATCTGGAACTTGTAATGCTACATCTCCACTGCGTGTGGAACGTTCTAACCACGTAGAGTCTATATCTTTTACCTGTTTGGATGACTCCGCTGTATTACACAAATTAAAATTATCCAGTAACATCGTTTCCCCACGTTTACTTAATTTTCTCTCTCTGAATCTGGACCTTCTTTCTATACTATTTGAACGTTCCTGGTTGGACTGATCCGTGCTTCTGTCGAAGATCTCTTTATTACCATCTTTGTAGAGATATCGCTGCAGTGATTGTGTCCTTGCTAGGGTCTGAAGAATGAACAGTACAGATACTAACAGACAGGTTGCTTTGAGCTCCATCTTGCTTACACTGAACTACGAGCAATACGCTGTAGTGTATATATATGATACAAACAAAACGTGGGAGCCAGTATGAAGTCGCCATCCTCGTAGGGGGTCCATTACTCTTCACTAAACTAATAAGATAAGCTCGGAGGATCACCAGTAATCTCTCGCTTGTGGTGACCGATTTAACTCAGAATCAATAAAGGACAATTCTTTGCTGACTTCCGTGAATGCACTTTACTTGGGATCTCGTTTCATTCTTTTTTTTTTTTTTGCTTTCTGTAGCCTATTTTTACAGCCTCAGTGGTATTACCTATTGAGCGTATATGTGAAAAATTAGTGTACGAGTTTCAATTTTTACTATTTTCTCATTACTTATTTGGGCTACAGTGGTCATCCTGCCAACAGACTCGGAGGTCGAATAAGGCGTCAGGTCTGTCACCGTGGTTAGCCGGTTCGAGTCTCGTTGGTGTAAAAAGAAATCACCAGCAGGGTATCGGCCAGCGGAGTAGGATAGGTGGTGGTATACAATTTCTAATCACTCCGTTGCTGCCAAAACCCTGGATTCACTTCCAAATCTCTCCGCAATATCCATATGGAGTGAAGGCGTGATTTGACTGTCGGATGGACACGTTAAGCCATGGGCAGACCCTTTGGTGTTATTCGACAGGAGTAGGCTATGAGCCGACATCGGGTTTCACCTCCCTGCCCCCTTATCCCACGCCCATACGCGCCGGTCGGCATTGAAAAACTCTGCACCAGGCGAGCCGAACACGTCCTCGGACACTCCCGACACTAAACATCATACGACAAATAAATAAATAAATAAATAAATAAATAAATAATAAATAAATAATAAATAAATAAATAAATAAATAAACAAGTTAATTAGTAATAAGCGGTTGAAACTGAACTGTTTAAATCAAAAATATGGTGGCTTCATGGATCACTTATATTTATTATGTGCCGTATCTTACTGAATTTCGTCGCTTACTCCGCGCATTTTTCTTTCTTTCTTTCTTTCTTTCTTTCTTTCTTTCTTTTTCTTTCTTTCTCTCCTTCCTTCTTTCTTTATTTCTTTCTTTCCTTTTTAATCCGTGTATCCTTCAGGTTGGTTTTCCCCTCGGACTCAGCGAGAGATTCCACCTTTACCGCCTCAAGGGCAGTGTCCTGGAGAGTGAGCCTTTGGGTCGGGAGATACAACTGGGGACGAGGACCAGTACCTCGCCGAGGTTGCCTCTCTCCTGTTATGCGGAACAGGGGCCTTGTGGGGGGATGGGTAATTGGAAGGGATAGATGAGGTAGAGGGGAGGAAGCGGCCGTGGCCTTAAGTTAGGCACCATCCCGGCATCTGTCTGGAGGAGAAGTGGGAAACCACGGAAAACCACTTCGAGGAAGGCTGAGGTGGGAATCGAACCCACCTTTACTCAATTGACCTCCCGAGGCTAAGTGGACCCCGTTCCAGCCGTCGTACCACTTTTCAAATTTCGTGGCAGAGCCGAGAATCGAACCCGGGCTTCCGGGGGGTGGCAGATAATCAAATCACATTAACCACTACACCACAGAAGCGGACACTCCGCATATTGCGCTATAGTATATATGAAGTTTTAGAAATCTAATCTATCTAATTTATAATCTTACAATAGAGATATTTACGTCTACATGTGTAGATACTCCCTATGATACACACGAACGATAGAAACTTAGCATCTTAAAGGTTGATTGAAGATGTGTATGCGAGAGAATAGCATCCTACAATCAAAAGGTCCGAATAGCTCAGATGGCAGAGCACTGCCCTTTTGACACCAAGTTGGTGGATTCGATCCCAGCTCAGTCCAGTGATATTTTAATATACTGAGATCAGCCAGCGTCGTGTCGGTAGGTTTATCACCGCATAAGAAAACTTGTGTGGGACAAAATTCAGGAACCATTACGTCTACAAAAACCATTAAATTACTGTAGATGGATGTAAAATCAAAAACATTATTATTTATCACTAGCTGTAGTGTCCGGCGCTTCCCGAGTGCGTTATACGATTTGTATTACCTGTTAACTATGTGTGAAGTGATTTTTTGTAGATTTCTTTATTATGATGTTGACTGGTAGGGGCTGCCTGGCCGAGGCGGTAAAGTCGTGCTCGGTTCGCCCGGAGGGAAGTAGGTTCAAATCCCCGTCAGGAAGTCATAAAATTTAAGAAACGAGATTTCCACTTTCGGAGGTGCATATGGCCCTGAGGTTCACTCAGCGTACACCAAAAATGAATACCAGGTTAATTCCTGGGGGCAAAGGCGGCCGGGCGTAAAGCTAACCACTCTACTCCATCACGTACCGAGGTTAACAATGGTGGAAGCCTTTACCTTCCACTCCTCCAAGGGCCTTCATGGTCTGTACGGAGGTGACTTTGCTTTGCTTTGCTTTGATGTTGACTGGTATTTTACGAAGTATTTTGTAGCTGTAGAGTTATTGTTATGTGATTAATTCTTAGTTTTCGAATATTTTATTTTGTGGGAAGTAGTTGATAGGCCTACTTTAAAAAAAAAGCAGATACCAAGCTCGATAGCTGCAGTCGCTTAAGTGCGGCCAGTATTCAGTATTCGGGAGATAGTGGGTTGGAACCCCACTGTCGGCAGCTCTGAAGATGGTTTTCCGTGGTTTCCCATTGTCACACTAGGCAAATGCTCGGGCTGGACCTTAAGTAAAGCCACGGCCGCTTCCTTCCTATTCCTAGACCTGTCCTGTCCCATCGTCGTCATAAGACTTATCCGTGTCGGTGCGACGTAAAGCAACTAGCAAAAGAAGAACACAAATAATTGAGAACTGCATGTATTTACGTGTCACATGAGGAACACGAATCCAAGTGTCATTGGATCTGTCGCCAATCAGCCTTGCGACCCCAAAAACTGCGGATTTAACACTAATATTGGATATTTTTGACATTTTCTTTATCACCTCTTCTCAACCTATGGAGGCTGAACTTGGACTTAAACGGCATCCAGAATATCACAATTCATCTCAACAGTAGCCTAGCCATTATCTTCCGATGGGAGTGGTGGTGGGGTATTGTTACAAAATGATGGCAGAACACAACAAAGGTGCTCGTGCTTGTGGAGTGTGTGCATGCAAAATTTGTCATTAAAACGACATTGATACAAGTGAATTATATTGATATTTAGATCGCAGTACACTACAAAATCTTGTAATAAAATACAGATCAAGAACAATACAATCAAGGTCAGCTGTTTTACGGCGAATGGTATGATCATTTTACAATCCAAAATCCAACTCTCGAGGCTTCCTAGAAAATAGATTCAACATATATGTTGGTTTTACAATAATGTCTCTGAATCTTCATTGTTTATTGTCAATATCCGTTTATTTTCTTTTTGTAAAATTTCCACGAGGGATTCTAACCCCTTGTAACACCCCCCCACCCCCACCTTGACTACACCCCTGCATCTCAACGACCCAAAAACTATGTAATCGATGTTTTCAATGACTTTTTTTACCTGTTACTACCATCCCTATGGGTTCTAGGGTTGTCTTACCACCACAGTAAGTATTCTGGGTACCAAGTTTGATTGAATGCTATGCTGGAACAAACCAGACATTCTATCATTTTGCACATTTTCTTTTTAACCCCTTCTTACCCTCATACCGGTGGGAGATGAACTTGGAACTAAACATCATCCGGAGTGTCATTCATCTCAGAGATACCGGAAACTATGCATTCGATACTAATATTGATAGTTTTCGATTATTTTTACATGTCACCAGATAGTAAGTCATATGTGTACCAAGTTTGCTCGAAAGTATATTTGTTTAATATGTGGATTGATATGAAGGTCCTCAATAGGTTCACATCATGGGCAGAAAGAAACGGTTTGCAAATAAACCACAACAAAACTAAACAAATGACCTTTAGGAAAGGAGGAAAACATGCACCTAAAAATACAATAACCATGCACAACAAACCTCTGGAAGTAGTGCCGAATTTCAAGTACCTTGGAGTCACCATCCAAACTACTCTAACATCCTACAATATCCACGTCAAAGAAAGAGCAGCCGCAGCAATAAAAGCCATCTACAACATTCAACAACCTCAACAAATATCATTGGGTACAGCAATGTTACTGTTCAGGACAGCCATATCACCAATAGCAATCTATGGGATTAGCATCACCTGGGAAAAACTCACACTCAGCGACCTGATGACAATAGAAAAAGTCAAGGCCCGATATCTCAAGAGAATACTAGGCATTGGGAAGTCAGCCCCTTCAAGGTTAACATATGTTCTAACCAAGGAGGACTACTTCATTGACGATATCAAAACACAGTTTTGTCTACCAAACACCAAGCCCTACGATAATGCACGCCAAACTTTAAACGAGAAAAGGAATGCTATTTGGTCCGACTTCTATTCCACGGACGCCATAATGACAGAAGAGTGGAAGCAAGCAAATTACGAGCTACGGCACGTAATTACACGTTACGCCACTCATGGATTTCACCACAGATTCTGCCAAATCAAAAACTTCCACCAGCCGAACGAAGACTCTATGTGTAACCTGTGCAACGATCATTGTGAAAGATACCATGCACAAAACTGCAAAATGAGGACAACCTCAATAATAAGAATGGCATTAGCATAGTTGACCATCTGTACAAAAACTGTTTTTGCACATTGTGCGCTTTTCATTTAATAATAATATGAAGGATAGGGAATCTAGTCAACAGAGCCAAGTAAATAATATTGTATGGCCTGTGCTACCATAAAACAGATCTTCTAAATGGACTCACCTGGGTGACTTATGTATCAATATTGAGTTTGTGTTCTCGCTAGTAGGTACCGCTACTTTGGTTGAGGACAGCGTTCCTACCAGAAAAACTGGAACTCTATGAAACTGCACTAGAATGCTGAAAGGATATAGCAGAATGGAGACCAAATCTGTTCCCCTGTGCTCTTTTGTATGCCGACACGAATGGCATAACTGAATTCTGTACTTCCTGCATTTTCTAGTCTTCTAAAATCCACCGATCTCGGCCAGGATCTCACCACTGAATATCTAGCGACGCATTAATGATCATCTTGACTCTCTCCTATATCTTCAGAGCATCTGGCTGGGCAGCAGTTATATCGGCAGACCCAGTACATTTTCAGGCCGTATAGACCATTAGTTTTGTGATATAAAAGCTGTGATCATCCACAACCTCCACAGACACTCCCAGATATCATTAGAGTTGCCCAAATGGAATAGGACCTTCTTCCTCAAGATGACGTCAATGTACTTATATGCCACAGTGGTGTCAGTGACCTCAACAATGTCAGAGAAGGACATACACGGTATTAAAGCAAAGTAAAGAAGAGACAACCTTCAGCAAAAGAAAAAAAAAATCACAAATTGTAACCTTTTGATTATACAATTTATTGGCGTTCTACGTTGGAAGAAAAACATTTGAGTTTTTGAAAGTCTGCATTTCCAGGTTGTGTATCTCTGTGATACAAATAAACAACATTCTGTAAATTCAGGATTGCATTGCATTCTTTATACTCCAAAACTTTATTTTGCGGTGTTTGCATATATACAGAACACATTGCCCTGATAACCATCCCAGATACAGTAGTGAATACATCCCCCAACACGGGGGGTTAGCAAAATCTTATCCAACCCAACGTAATTGGGAAAAGTCAGGAAGAAGACCACATATGGATTCGATGTCGACGGCTGAGACGGTTCAGACATACAGTATATACCGCAATAATGACCGAATACCCCAAGCTCTGACTAGACAGCCAGATGGTAAAAACCTAGAGTCACACCTAATTTCACTAGAGATCAACTTGTATGGGACTTACAAGAAGTCAGAGAAGATGAGGATCCACTCCTCAAGTGGAGAATTAACGTTAGTAATTCTAAATGGTCATGATTGAAACATCGTGACCGTAATCCGTGTAAACTTGTACTTGTGAAATCTGTCTGATAACCAGCGCGTGTAGTTTTGTAACTAAGAAATGAATTTGATTATTGGGTTTGGAATATGTATCCGAAGCTTTATCATCATCATCATCATCATCATCTGTTTACCCTCCAGGTTCGGTTTTTCCCTCGGACTCAGCGAGGGATCCCACCTTTACCGCCTCAAGGGCAGTGTCCTGGAGCGTCAGACTCTTGGTCGGGGGATACAACTGGGGAGAATGACCAGTACCTCGCCCAGGCGACCTCACCTGCTATGCTGAACAGGGGCCTTGTGGAGGGATGGGAAGATCGAATGGGATAGGCAAGGAAGGGGGAAGGAAGCGGCCGTGGCCTTAAGTTAGGTACCATCCCGGCATTCGCCTGGAGGAGAAGTGGGAAACCACGGAAAACCACCTCGAGGATGGCTGAGGTGGGAATCGAACCCACCTCTACTCAGTTGACCTCCCGAGGCTGAGTGGACCCCGTTCCAGCCCTCGTACCACTTTTCAAATTTCGTGCCCTTGCGGCATGTGTACCTCCGGGGGTGGAAGCTAATCACGCTAACCACTACACCACAGAGGCGGACCGAAGCTTTATACAACGTAACATTTTTTTAGGAGTAACTGTGAAGAAAAAGGAGCAGTTCTATGTGGCTCACAAAAGAACCACTAAACTTTTGCTTCTTTGTTCATAAAATACGGTCACAACTATGAAAATAAAGTATGTTTCTCATTTACAGGCAAATTATTGCAGAGGCCGCTGGCGAGATGGCACAGTCGCATATCCTGTCAGCAGTGGAATCGGAGATGACTACAGGTGCCGGACGCTGCAAGGGAGACCCTTCAGAACGAGACGTCCAGGTGTCACTGGATGATCGTGATCTCTGGACCAAGTTCCAGTGCCTCACCAACGAGATGATTGTCACCAAGAATGGCAGGTAAATTCTCTACAGCGCGGTCTGCCCTTTCTTCTCTTCTGCCCATCTCAACCTTATTGAACACCTGAAACAGTTAGAGCATCCCACTATTTTCAGCTTGAAAATAACTGAAGGAATTTGTCTGAAAGGGAGCATCTAGCTCTTTTTCGAGAGTATGATTGAACAATATTAGCAAAGTTCCACTATTTGTCGTTCCAAAGGTCTCGGTTTGGTATTATTAAATCCTAAAGTGCAGTAAGCATGCTTTCTTAAAGTGATTGCAGTTAAACAGAAGTGTCAGTTCAGTTCTGAGTTAGCAGACAGCATGCTGTATTGTGAGATGGCATGCGGTTAGTTCTACAAGTTCGACACAACTCCGCCCGCAGAAGAAATGCTGAATGATTGGTCAGTGCCTTCTCACCGGCCAAGGTTGTAGGGACAAGTATCACCGGGCTATATAGTTGGCCATGCGGTTAGAGGCGCGCGGCTGTGAGCTTGCATCCGGGAGATAGTGGGTTCGAATCTCACTGTCAGCAGCCCTGAAGATGGTTTTCCGTGGTTTCACATTTCACACCAGGCAAATGCTGGGACTGTACCTTAATTAAGGCCACGGCCTCTTCCTTCCAACTCCTAGGCCTTTCCTATCCCATCGTCGCCATAAGACCTATCTGTGTCGGTGCGACGTAAAGCCCCTAGCAAAAAATAGACAAGTTTCCTATCTGCCCGACGTAGACAAACTGTGACGTGTAAGTGAAATAGAGTTGATCGGTTCTGTTTGCAGACAGTTCTATTAATTTGCCAATAATTAAGTATATACTAGAACAAAGGATTCTATGCATGACGCTTTTAAAGTATTAAAAAGTCGAACAGATCTTGCTAAAGAAGGTAGCGAACGAAATATTCTTGTTTCACTGCACCTACCTCTTCAACAATTTTGAGGATCCTTAAACCAGTAAGGGGAATAGGTTCATTTTGTATACTATACTATTTTTAAAATGCTATTTATTCGGGCCATCGACCTAAGAAGATCTTTTGCCCCTATACTATACTATACTATACTATACTATACTCCTCGTCCATCCCTTGAAAAATAGTCTCAGGAAGTTGACATTTGAAAAGAACTGCGTGGAGAGCAGCGAAGGATATACTTGTACGTTTGTGAAAGCATGAAGCAGTGCAGTAAACGAGTGAGAAAAAACTGATATCCAAACAATACACATTTGACTTTCGTGCTTGTTTTTCTTGCCATGCCTTATTTTGTCTAAAACCACAAAAAAAAACAATTCAAACATTTTCTATGATTCTGAATATTTTAAAACTGTAGTACGCATGGCTTGTTGTTCAGATATTTTTCGAATGTAATATATAGCACAGTAACCAATCCACCGGCTATCTGGAGCGTGATTTCTTCACAGTTGAGGACTTGCCTTGCCGTAAATGCCCTTGCGGCATGTGAACAGGCCTGTTAAATAAACTTTTTAAATAAGTTATTAGTAAGTTCAGTAATTAATACAGTACATATAATAAGTGCTGTATTTTTCTGTTGTATCTATTATTAATCTTAGTCAAACCGCACGTACTCAAACAACTACTACTACTACTAACATGTTTTCATTCCTCCCCTGAAGGGGGATGCGGGCCTCTTAGACGGTGACGCCGTCTCTCAGGCCGGGAGATTTGTTCGGTGAGGGAGATTTTCGGAGAAGGTGAGGGGATTGGCGGCCGTGGTCTATACTAGGAACTGTCTCGGCATTCGCCTTAGTGCAGGAAAATGGAAAACCACGGAAAACCATTCTCAGGACAGCCGACGGTTGGGGCCAGCCGTAAGGTCCAGCCCTGTCCCGTCTCCCGAATGCAGAGGCATAGAGCCACGGGAGAGCCGTGGCCATCCCTCCTCTGCTCGGTTGGCCGGTCAGAGTGCAGAGCTGTTGGTCCACGGACTAGCCGTGGCCACTTAAGGGCAGAGACCCATTCTGCATCTGCCGACCGTACTCAAACATACGGCTACTAAAGACTATAAATATTAAATTTACTCCACGTATGAGTGTTAAAAATTATAGCACCCACTGTTTGGTGGTAATTGAAACTTCACTGAAATACTTATCTATCATAATGGCGTTAACTGTAATAAGTTTATAATTGAAATACTGTACAACTGAAGGAATTTGTCTGAAAGAGAGCATAAATTAGTAGTAGTAATAATAATAATAATAATAATAATAATAATAATAATAATATAAAATGGTAGAGCATTAAAATAGTATCCCACTTTACGTACATACCTGCAAATCTGGAGCGCTCTGCTGTGCTGTGAAGACAGATATTAGGGCCTAAGCGAAGTATTCGTGAAAATTATGATATGCTGATGAGGGGTGATCCAGAGGGTATACTGATCCGAAAGGAATACCGACGTCGTTTCTTGGAGAGGACCGCTGATGCTGCATTGCAGCTTGTGACCGCTCAGATGATCTCCTCTCAGTCAATCACGTGCAGAGGCATTTTCCTGGAACGATGAGTCTAGGCAACATGCCTGTGTGAAACAGGGAACAACGATTTTTGTTTGAACAGAAGGGCATGTATTTTCCTAATACTGTAACAGACAATAAACAAAATAGATAAATGAATAAAGCTACTAATTTCCTCTTCTACATAACCTACAGCCACCGGCCGTAGCCGTGTTGAAACACCTGATCCCGTGAGATCTCCGAAGTTAAGCAACATTGGGCGTGGTCAAGATTTGGATGGGTTGCCACGCGCTGTTGGTGGAGGGTAAGGGAATGGAGAAGCGGAAAGGAACTGGCCACCCTACCGTACGTAAACTCCGGCTGAGGCACACCTTTGTGGAGGTTCGGACCTGCCTTCGGGCAGAATACACCCCTACCTTACCATAATCTACAGAAAACATTCCTTTATTTGTATCTGTTAATTGTACAATTATTATAAATATAGACTTACTGTTTAAGCATATTTTGTCCGATTCCTTGGCTGAATGTTCAGCGCTGAGGCCTTCGGTTCAGAAGGTCCCGGTTTCGATTCCCGGGTGGGTCGGGGATTTTAATCGCGTCTGGTTATTTCTTCTAGCTCAGCGACTGGGTGTTTGTGTTTGTCCCAACTCTCTCCTCTTCATATCCAGACAACATACCACCCTAACAACCACCACAGAAACACGTAATAGTGATGACATCCCTCCACAAAATGTTGGCATCAGGACGGTCATCCAGCCGTAAAACAGGGACAAATTAATTGTGTAACATAGTGCGCACCCGCCACCACACAGGTGTGGGAAAAGTGGTAGAAAAAGAAGAAGATTTTAAAACATATTTTAAAAATAACGTGCATAAATTCACTCTTAACGAAATTGAAATTACTTTTTCTGTACTTAAATTAACTTTTATCCGAAATTGATGTTACTTTTTCTGAATAAAAATACACTTCTTCCGAAATTGAATTTTTTTCTGAATATAATTAACTTTTTCCGAAATTGAAGTTGAAAAGGTTTAGTTTCATACAGTTTCTTCATTAGAGAAACTTTCTAGGGAAAAAAGGAAATTTCCTTCGACCTATCAGACTGCTCTAAACAGAGGTAACAAAACTGTTCCTGTTACCATCTAGTGTACAGAATATCAACTATGCGGAAGATTATTACAGTGCCGAAGTGTCCGGTCTTCAAATCTTTGTAACCTTAGTCGGTGGATTTCACCGTAACCGCCTTCATCCTGTCGAATGTGTAAGTGAGGGTATGGTGTTGGAGGATGAGTCATAATGTCCTAAATTTATAGTTTCCATTTAATGCTCTCAACCATGTTTTGAAGTCGCCGTGCCGACCAGAGCTTTCTGAGGTTCGAGTGAAATCAGTACTATAAATGAAGTTTGTTTTACGCCATCTGTAGTCGTGAAAAGTGGAAAACAACGTTGTCTTTATATAAGAGCATTACACGTGCAAAGTTTAGAAATGATCATATTTTGTGTATATTTAGGCGTTAATGTAATAAATAACCGTTAACCCCTATTTTAGGTCATTTTAGGTACTTTAAACTGCATCGTGAATGCTTGTTATTGTTTTCAATATCCCTTAAAGGGACTAAATAGACACTTGCCTGAAATTCAAGGTGTACTGATCAATTTCTTTGGGGATCCAAATTGCCTAAACATTTCAGGAAGCAGTGAAAATATAACCTCCTCAAACTTCCGGCTCTATGGCTAAATGGTTAGCGTGCTGGCCTTTGGCCACAGGGGTCCCGGGTTCGATTTCAGGCAGGGTCGGGAATTTGAACCGTAATTGGTTAATTCCCCGGGCATGGGAACTGGGTGTATGTGTCGTCTTCATCATCATTTCATCCTCATTACGACGCGCAGATCGCCTACAGGTGCCAAATCAAAAGACCTGCACCTGGCGAGCCGAAGTCCTCGGACACACCCCGGCACTAAAAGCCATACGCCATTTCACTTTTTTACCTCCTCACACTTAGGTCTCTAAATATATATAATGGGCAATAATAAATTAGTTCTTATAGGCGCTAGGGCTTGAACGTAGGCGGTAATCCGCTAATGGAGAGTACTCGGTCCATTTTTATCTGAAGTGACAGTACCGGCCTACACTCAGTCTCTCTCTCTTTCTCACAGCGAACACTATTTTATGCGCAAGCTGTCTCTTTATATTGGTTCTTTTGCTTTCATCGCACCTTTCGCTTAGTAGTTTGTAGAAAAGCACACAGAGATGTTTGCTCAACATACACTTAGTAACATTCGTTCCTGGTACGAGGCAAATTCTTCTAAGAATGGGACATGATTCTACTGTATATTATCGTTAAGTTTGTAGTTTCATCTCATCGAAAAATAGGCTAGTCTGCCATGCTTTACAATTTTCTGTGAAGATGAACTAAATTTTTAACATATTTTTATTCTACCACCTGTTTCCATTTCTTGTTGGATGTAGTATATTTTCATAACAGATCACAGCAAAATGTAGCTTCCACCCATGCCTCAGTCTCATTTGTGGCTGTGAGAGTATGGAGTAGTGAGTAATGAGATTCGGAATACGACTTTGCATCTGGATGGTGTGAAAGGTGTTGCTCATTGGGCCAGTCAAGTTGTAATAGCACTTTCTGGCCTAGTGAGGGAAGGAATGGCGAACTATCTAACTCCTCATCTTGCTTTGTACGCCTCATTATGATGTCACCTTCGATTTTTGCGGTTTCCGCACCTTCGGTGGTGCTATTTGAAGATCCAACCACCCACCGGACTGAGTATTTAACAGAAAAATATTTATTCTGTAACATCTCTGCCTAAAATGGTATTTAGGAACTATTTAAACTGTTATTATGCATTATTGCAACATTGTGATCACTTTTAAAATTCGAAATAATAATAAATATATGAAGGTTCCTCATAATATATTCTGTGTAGGAGAGAAAAGACAGGCAAGGATATATTTCAGAAAATGTTAAAAAGAGCATCTCCTCCCTATCCGGTTTTCTGCTAACTGCCCTACTTATTTCTATTTTAGGCTGAGTGATACTCACGAATATATCTCTCCTACTATATGGCGGGAATAGAATCCGCATCCTTCCAGATAATAATTTCGTGTGGCTATTTCTAGCCGAGTGCAGCCCTTGTAAGGCAGACCTCCGATGAGGGTGGGCGGCATCTGCCATGTGCAGGTAACTGCGTGTTATTGTGGTGGAGGATAGTGTTATGTGTGTTGTTGGGGACAGCACAAACACCCAGCCCCCGGGCCAATGGAATTAACCAATGAAGGTTAAAATCCCCGACCCGGCCGGGAACCGAACCCAGGATCCTCTGAACCGAAGGCCAGTACGCTGACCATTCAGCCAACGAGTCGGACATCCTTCCAGATGAACGGAGGAGACATTTTTCGCATCCGTAAGACAGTTCCTCTCGATATGCAGATGGACAATTAAAAATTGTCGCATATATGGAGACGTGAAATATAAGAAAGTCAACTTCGGCTATGTTCAGCTTTGTACAGGCAACTGAATGCGTTTTGCAACATGGCCCGTAGTTCACACTCATTGTGTCAGTAGCTTTCACACTCTGCCCTCTACCTTCTCATTTCTCTCTCCTCGTGACATGGACTTGCATACAGCACTATGAAATTACAGTATAAGCACATGGGACACCCCACCTAGCGCAGTAGGTCTGCTGTAGGCTACAAAATTCGTGCTTACCATAACAGCTGTTTTGAGTCCCAGCATGAACTACTTTTCTCTTTGTTACCGAATGAATACACCGTGTTGACGTCAGACAACGAACACACCAAGTTTGGCCGACCGAAGACAACAGGCTGATGAAACTTCAAGGAAGAATCCGTTGTTAAACTCGGCAGAGCTCATGCAGGCGACCAAATTTCCTGAATGTCCATACACGGTCCGTAAACCAGTATATGGAAAGCTGCTATTTGCTTTACGTCGCACCGACACAGATAAGTCTTATGGCGACGATGGACAGGAAAGGCCTAGGAATAGGAAAGAAGCGGTCGTGACCTTAATTAATGTACAGCCCCAGCATTTGCCTGTTGTGTAAATGGGAAACCACGGAAAACCATCTTCAGGGCTGCCGACAGTGGGATTCGAACCCACTATCTCCCGGATGCTAGCTCACAGCTGCGCGCCCCTAACCGCACGGCCAACTCGCCCGGTATGAAAAGCTGAGCTGCATTGCAGAAAATCTGCCATCAAAGAGTCTCTATCCGATTAACAGATGACCAATTGGTGAGCCTTTGCCGAGATGGAGTTAAATCGTAATTAGAATCATGTGATTTTCTCTTACGAGACCTATTTCAGTTCGACGGAGGTCGATCCGGTTCATGATTACAGGCCACGGAGAGCCCGATTCGACTATATATATATCTGAGTATTCACGCAGTGGCCGCATATCTGTGTCGTCCTGGGGGTGGACGGGGTTGGAGTGCTTCATTGGATAGATGACTGTCTCAAAACGGACTAATATTTGGACATTCTGTAGAATATTATGGTTCCGAATATGAGTGAGAGAGCTATCCAGATGTTCTAATACAGTTCGTGCAAGACAACTCCCCAATTCATATGAACGGTCGTATTTAGGGCTGGTTTTCTGAGTAGGATTCCATTGAACGGCTCAGTTGGGTCCCTCGAACTCCAGACGTTCGCATGATGTTTTGTGGGGCGTTATGTTGGACTCATGGGAGGAGATCGCCCTCAGCGAGGGATACTTTCGGAAGCTCGTTAAGTCAGTGCCACGTCGGTTCCGACAAGTTGTTCAAGCCGATGGATACTGGACGAGGTATTAAGAAATGCCTAAAGTGTTGTAAACAAGGTTGGGTTTACAAAAAACACAACTTCTTTATTTGCTTCACATGTAAAATTACAATATTTACACTAACAAAACTGAAAGTTATCTCGAAGCAAAATGAACTATGAATTTGGAGAAAGAGTCTGTCTTTGTACACTATATACACGTTGGAGTATTCACGTTCACTACTATCTTGGAAAGATAGTCCTTGTGACATGAAAAGTTCTTGATAGTCGAAAACTATCAGAAGCACTGACGTAAATATCTCAGAGAATCCTTCCTTGTTGAAGTGTCTGAGTTCATTAACGTAAGTTCAATGACTGAAGAGTTCCTACTTAGCGAAACTAGTTGATAATGGGAGCTTGCATTAGCTAGGGAATGATAGTGGCATATAATGGTAAGACTAGACATGGACAGCGGAACAGGCAAGAGGAGCGGTGACCCGAGGTGAGACCTCTTACTGCCAGAAATTCAGTCCACCTGGCCGAAGCACATTTTCAAGAGGAGTAGCCTCCGTGCTCGACGTAGGGTGTATTCTGGAGCTGGACACCTGGGTCAGTGGGCGTCTAGACAGGCTAGGAGCTCCTTTATATAGCACACACGACGTTCCAGGCACGCGCACTGAGGGCTGCGCGTCGAGGCTCGAAGAATAACACACTGGCACGCGTGTAGCTGGCTGGCGGATCGAGAAGGGAGCGACGGACATACAACATAAAGACAGTCCTTTTCAGGAGTAATATAATTAAAAACACAATATCAGATTTCACAATAAACAGAAATACAGTATTTGGTTCACGCAACACTCTAAGATGTTTCTTTAGAAAGTAATGCGTACTGTAGGGCTCGTACCCTGGTTCTCACCTTAACAGGCGCGTACTCTTCCTCGGAGCTAACTGGCACTCGTATGAATGCACTTAATATTGTAAGGCTATTCACCACTGTGCATGGCATGTAGCATATTTACACCTCTACAACAGTCTTTTGAGGGACGAGTGATGATTAAAAACATACGCGCTCATTGCAAGCATTCGGAGTGGAAATGCAAAGACTGTTAGTGCGGTGCCGTTATATAATAGATTAACGGTATCCAGTAAAAAAAAAAAATACCGAACCCCTCTCCTGGTTGATAATCAAGGACCTTTCCTTTACACTAACACTGACACGCCGGCAAGTATTTCACATCAAAGCTTAACTTGCAGACGTGTCCCTCACTTCACATATTTATTTAACCTTTTATGTCATTTTTTCGTCCATTTCATTGTATTATTTTTATTATTCTGATATGCGCACAGTCACATTGTGTACTGACTGTCGCATTTCGTTAATGACGCGTCGTTTAACAATAAGGGAGTTGCAGCATTATTTGCTGTAAGTGTACTGTCTCACCTGCACCAGACCACTCCGGAGATCATACGCCATTATTATAGTAGTGGAGGTCAAATTTTAAACATTTTCATACGTCAGTTTTTGATTCTTCAACTGTATAAAGTATGTGGAAAACTCAATTTGTTGCAAAAAGAAAAGCATTACATGAACATTGACATTGAAGCGTATGGCCTACGGAGAGGCCTGGTGCAGGTATTTTTCTAGTAAATGGCCTATACGCGACCCGCATGTCTGTGAGGATGGGCACCTACCTATGAAAATTTCTAATTTTGAAGACATCACAAACTTCCAGCCCCCAAGCCAGACGAATTAACCAATTAAGGTTAAAATCCCCGACCCGGCCGGTAATCGAACCCGCAACCCCTCGGACCTAGGGCCAGCATGCTGACTATTTATCCATGGTGATGAGCACTTTTGCTACTGATGAGTAGGGCCCGGATTCATATGCACTAAAAATATTGTAAATATGCACCAAAACTAAACAAAATACACTTACCAGACGAATTATTTAACTCAGTGTTAAATTGACAAACATGTTTAATTCCTTGCAAAATGATGCATGTCAGTAGGCTTCAACAGGTTTTCAATGTTTTCAGGAGTCAATAACTTTCTTTTGTCGGCCAGAATTAATTTATACGCTGAAAATGATCGTTCTACGTCGACGGATGTAAGTGGGTAATACTTGAACACTGACTGCTCGGAATATTCTTCTAGTAAAATCTTTAGGCATTTTTCAGTGCAGTAGACGAAGAGCAAGTTAACAGATGAACGCACTTGTTTAAGCAAACCTCGGGAGGGTACTGTAAGGAGAAGGAAATAGCTATTGTGAAAAGCGTCATTATCCGTCTACCTGTTTGTATTGCGACACTGAAAGCTTTTCCCTTGATCAGGGAAGGCTCCTTATGTTGCCAAGGGATGTATAACATACAGAGTTCGTTACATTTTTCATTTCGTTCATAAATCTTAGATAATCGATCACACATAAGAGAAAACTATGTCTGTATATGCACTACCGCTCAAAATATGCATTAACGTTCAAAATACCTATGCATTTGCATATGCGCGTATGCATTTTTTAAATCCGGACCCTACTGATGAATGATGATTCAGGCTGAAGGATGAAGAAGAAAAAGAATAAAATAACGTGGTGAAAGTAAAGACGCTCTGCGCCTCTCTAGTCTCAATTTCATAGGGTTTAGGAAAAAACAAAAGCTGGCCATAAGAGGATGAGAACTATTTATGAGAAAAATCTGACTGAAGTACCTAATTAGAAATAATCTAGACTCAGTAGGAGTTTCGTGGTCGCCATAAACGTCTTGTAAGTTATGTGACCCTAGAGGAAAGAGACCGAATGACTTCATTATCTGCCAGGTTCTCCATATCGACGTGCCCCATGGCTTACTTGACCCAGCCCACGTGGCCAGCAGTTCACACGCAATTACGACTGTGTTATTGAGGTTGTAATGTGAGGATTTTAGCGCCAGGGCTGAGGGCAAACAGGAACTGTGTGTTCACACATTGTCACCGACCAGCGAATGGGCACCGCATTCATCAATCTGACAGCTAACGAGCCGCAGAATCTTGCCTCTGCTTAGATCTTTCAACAGTGTTCTTACACCACAGGTAACTTTTATGCTGTAGCTAGGTGTAATTAACCGAACAAGTTGGCCGTGCGGTTAAGGTCACGCAGGCGTGAGCTTGCATTCGGGAGATAGTGGGTTCGAACCCCACTCTCGGCAGCCCTGAAGATGGTTTTCAATGGTTTCTTAGGCAAATGCTGGGGCTGTATCTTAATTAAGGCCACGGCTGCGTCCTTCCAACTTCTAGTCCTTTCCTATCCCATCGTCGCCGTAAGACCTGTATGTATCGGTGCGATGTAAAGCAAATTGTAAAATAATAATAATAATAATAATAATAATAATAATAATAATAATAATAATAATAATAATAATAATAATAATAATAATAATAATAATAATAATAGTTACTCTTATCCGACTCTGTGGCTGACTGAACAGTTTCTTGGTCTTCGAACCTTGCTGTTTCGGGTTCGATTTCTGGCCGGGTAGTATTATTTGAATCGTGGATGGTTACTTCCTATTCCTCGGTGACTGGGTTGTGACGAACATTCCTGCAACTCACAGATCACTATTCTCTATCTCATAAGTGGTGGTGGTGGTGATTATTGTTTTAAGAGGAAGTACAACTGCGCAGCCATCCTCTATTAACACTAATCAGAGGGAAAATGGAAGGGATCCGACACTTTGAAGAATGAAGGTATCGGCTAAGGTTACAAGGGTGTATAAATGAAAGACTGCCTAGGCCTCGATACTTAATACCGTCGGGGTCGGAGAGGAACAAGATTTGACCAAGGGAGGTCGGATAGGATGGATGAAAGTGAGAAGCCTTGCATAAGTAGAAACAATGCCAGGACTCAGCTAAGGGTCCCATTGTCGCCAAGTTAAGAGCACCCTGAGGACCCTTTTAATCCCCTCTTACGACCGGTAGGGGATACCATGGATGTTATTCTACCGCCCCCACCCATGGCGCCTTTACCTCATAACATAGTTGCCTACACGCGGCAGACGCCTCCTACCGTCGCCTTACATGGACTACTCCATGCTATTAATAGCCACATTAAATAATAATTATATACTATTAATATCTTAAAACATGGGTATGGAGTTAAATAATTATCTGCTTGTTCTTGTTTTTTGAAACCTTAAACTTTGTTATGTAGTACAGTGCTGGTAAGCCCAGTTCCATTTCTGGTGAGATTTAGTGTCAGCAGTGCAATATAGTCTATCTTCCAGTATACTATGAGGGAGATCAAGTTTGTCACTTTCATTACTCTGTCTGAGACAAAGTATATGAATGACTGAGGTATGGTCGACGCTGGTAATGCCATTTCTTGTGCATGATTTGAAGTTATCGCTCATGGCATCAATTTCTGTGTACTCTTCAGTGGGATTGACAGACGGTTATATAATAGCACCTGCCTTTTTTTTTTTTTTTTTGCTAGTTGCTTTACGTCGCACCGACACAGATAGGTCTTATGGCGACGATGGGACAGGAAAGGGCTAGGAGTGGGAAGGAAGCGGCCGTGGCCTTAATTAAGGTACAGCCCCAGCATTTGCCTGGTGTGAAAATGGGAAACCACGGAAAACCATAATAGCACCGGCTGGCTCGGTAGGGAAAGCAAAGGGAAACATCACTCCTCTTTTCCCTAGTATACCCCACCAGTGACGCCTGGGCTTTATCTTGCAACTAATGGCGAAGCTGTTGGAGATCCAAAAAAAAGCCGTAGGCTCGAAGACTCAATAGACGCATACAAAAGGTGCCGGTAAATAGGGTGCAGAAAAATACTTTGTTTCGTTAGTTAAAGGAGTGTTAGAGGATACGAAAACAAGCATTCTGAACATAGGAACCACAGGTCTGCGCTGAACAGTTTCGGCGCTACGCGTGCTTAAAGATTTCCTATCAGATACGGTACCGTCCTCCCAGGCGCTCGAGCGTATACGTCACATACTGCTTGCTTTTGCTTTACATTTTAGCTGCAGACAATGAAAACGGACAAACGTACCTCAGTACCTCAGAGCAGACGTTCGAAATGACTCCCTTCAACTTGGCAGCACAATTCACATCGATGCAACAATGATTCGCGTATTCTTTGGAAAATTACCCGTGCTTCTAGGACACGATGAGCAGAGGTGGCGACGGACAGACGGAGCGACACAAGGAAGACGGAAGGAAGGTCACATGGACAGGACCTGAGCAAACGACAGTGTGGCTCATGAACGCTCGAGCGCCTGGAAGGTAGGCAGCCGAAACTGATCTTTGCAGACTTTGGTTCCGTCCCGCGGTGTAGGGGGCAACGCGTCCGCCTGTCACCCGGCTCATTTTGAAAATTCACTCCCTTTAACACTTCCCCTTAAGTGGATTTTCAGAAAACAAATTATGCGTGTTCCTTTACTTTTACAGGAGATTCCAAATAAGGTAATTTAGGGATATCTCGACACACTAAGCAAAAACCTGTAATTTTGATCATGCTTTATTTGCAAAATATTTCAATTATTTCCCTGGTGATTTTGTACACAGTAAATAAAAGATGCAATAATGTCCACTTCTCCCGCACTTAGGAAGAACCTGACACTAGGTAAAACCTCCGAATCTATTTTGTACACAGTGGGTACATATAAAATATTCATCGTTTCCGTTTTCCACACACGTCTCGTGGAACCATTTTCTGCATTCTCCACTATATTGGACCCATGCCTCATTACGATTGTCGTCACATACTGCGCAGTAATTCTCAGAACAAAGAAGACTGCTTGAGAAACAAGCTTTCCCGTTGCACACTCCGAGTTCTCGTTGTTGTCCTTCGATTTGAAGGATTCTTTCCATTTTCGCGTTTCCTCTTCTTTAAACTTTCCCGATAATCCAGTGAAGTCACCGTGGCGGATTATTGCGCTCTTCTTCCTCTTCCTTTTCTAGATGGGAGTCATAATATCGGAACAGGAGACAATTCCTGGACTGAGCAAGTGAGAGGTGTTAATGCAGGTGAAGCTTCATGTTCCTGTGATAATATAGGACTATTGGTATTATCTTCTACAGTAATTTTCTCCAACATTTACATGATTTGAACCATTTTCGTCCAGCACAAGGTCATATTCAAAAATGTCGTCTTGAAGGGTATCGGGATTGTACGGATAAATACCACATTTCCAAAATCCGTCGGTAAAATTTCCTGACGTTGCCTATTTGTCCCATGCCAGCTTTAAAAGGTTTCCAAAATTATCTTTAGTGATCCCTTTTCCCGGATGTGCGCGAACACAGTTCCCGGTGGTCTCATTGTAAAAATGTTTGAAGCTCTTGAAGTAAAACACATCTAGCGGCTGGCAGCGGTGAGTACTATGGGGGGGGGGGGGGATCAACAATTCTCTATTCATAAAACTGATGCCTTATCAAGCAAATCCGGATCTTTGCAGTGCGTTGAGTGTCCGTCGATTACCAACCGAATCCTGCCCCGAGGTTTGAAACGGTTTAGGTGATCAAGGAAAAATGAAAATACCTCAATAGTCATATACTCTGATTCGGACACCTTAACAACTGATCCACTGGGCATTCCTTTTGAAGAAGTGTCTCTTTGCCTTACCCCTTTCATTATAACAAAGGGTGGGATAGCATATCCAACAGCATTACCACGCACCATTACTGTTACCGTAGATCCTTTTTCTGCCGTGGCGCTGTGAAACACGTGTTTCTTTCCTTTTTCACTGATAATCTTCCCTGCCTTAAATCTGAGCTGAACACCAGTTTCATTGGCATTGGAAATAGTACCAGGCTCTTGCAAAATCCAGTCATATCCGACCTCTGCACTTTGTTTATTAAATATGCTTCTTAACATCATTCCTCTGAGTGAACCGAAAAGCCACTTCTCGTAAGTCGGTCACTGTTCGCCCAAACCCTTTAGAATCGAGATGAAAAAGATGGTTGACTAACTGGTCCTCCATAGCTTTGTCAACTGTTGCTAATTTTTCCAGGTTTCTATTAGTAGATATACCAGATAGTATTCTGGATCTGAATGTATTCCTTGGAACACTGAAATACTTCGCAGCTGTTGCCAAAGTAGTTCCATTTTCTTTCACGTCCTTAATGGCAGCAGCCATATCTTCTGCATTCCATCGTCCAAGCAGACCTTTGTACACATATTTCCGCGACATCCTCCACCTATAACCATTTGGATGCAAAACTATTAATGCGGAACTTGTACTTTATAATCAGTCTCAAACCTTCGTAATTTGCGTTTAACTTAACAAAACAATACAATCATTATTATAAAAAATCGCCTTACAAAAATATTATAAAGATCCTAATGCACTAATGATAATAATAATAATAATAATAATATTAATAATAATAATAATAATAATAATAATAATAATAATCGTATGGCCTCAGCTACCGTGTGTAGACATTTCAATATGACGCCATCTGGCTGTCTGCTCGTCAATTTCGACGTTCTGTTTCGCTCTAGGCCCACTAGATGGCAGACTGAGTAAACCGAAACTCTCTTGGGCGTCTATGGCTGAGATTTAATTAATTTTGTCGGGTAAACACCAAATGTGTCACCAGAGATCTTTTACATGCCGAACGTCGTACGACATGGAGTGTCGAATGGACTTTTTTCCGCCCTTCAAAAATCCGACTACCTCTGCCGGGTTTGCACCCGCTATCTTGGGATCCGGAGACCGACACTCTACCACCGGTCGGTAGATGCAGAGTAGGTTGTTGTCCCATAAGCTCTGTACTCTGACCGGCCAACCGAGCAGAGGAGAGGTGGTCACGGCTCTACCGTGGCTCTACGCCTCTGCATTCGGGAGACGGGCCTGGGGCACAGTGCTGCACTTCTCGCCTGGCCTCGCCCGTCGGCTGTCCTGAGAATGGTTTTCCGTGGTTTTCCATTCTCCTGCACTAAGGCGAATGCCGGGACAGTTCGTAGTATAGGCCACGGCCGCCTACCCCCTCACCTTCTCCGCACATCTCCTTCACCGTAACAACTCTCCCGGCCTGAGAGACGGCGTAACCGTCTAAGAGGCCCGCCTCCCCCTTCAGGGGAGGAATGAAAACGTTTCGTAGTAGTAGTAGTAGTACTAGTAGTCTACCACTGATCCACAGAGGAAGCTCCTAATACACTACATTGTCATCATTGATTACTCCTACTAAACTGTAGTATTATCGCACCATTAAACCCTGTCCCCAAAATTGTATCCTGGTTTAGAGATTCAGGGAGATCTCGACATTGTCGTGTTTAGATCCCCCCGAATTTCATTGGCAGGCAAGGGGTCGCAACACTTACCAAGCTGAAGGTTTGGCGATTTGGAAATGACATGACCGCTTCTCCAAAACTTGCTTTGTGCGTCTAACCTGAAAAATTATCTTAAAAATATCGCATATCTACCTATTTCGTTACACAACCTACTCATTATATTATAACAAGCTACTTTTAAATCATATATCACTTACTCACCTTCAACTATTCAGATGCCTGGTATTTATAGTGATAATCTTCAGCTAACAGGATGATCATGAGCACAAAACCATATGGCTCTAGTAAATGGCGTTGCAAGTTTGACCTGTGCAGTACTGTGGTTACCAGTAGCCCTAAGCTTAAAAGTGTCGAGTTCTCCCTCATATCTGGATCTCCTTAAGTTACCTTACCAATTTTCTGTAACATCTTCAGTATTTGATATATAAGTATCCTCATAATAATTCAACACTTTCTTCACTTTATTTTTTTGTAGGGGTTTACGTCGCACCGACACAGATAGATCTTATGGCGACGATCACTTCTTTTCTCCCACCTCATTCCCTTCAGTGGATTTTCCGAAAAAAAATACGTGTTTCCTTATTTTTAAAGATTCAAAATAAAAAATCATGTCCGCGACATCTTCAGTTTTTGAGATATATTCCTTAGCTGGCAGGACCTAGTGTTTATTGTGCACTATGTCTTTTGGTATGGGCTAGAGCAATTTTGTTACTTTCTTTGATCTGTCCCTGTCTTACCCTTGGCTTTGACAATATGAAAGTGACTGAGGTATGAGCGATGCTAGTAATGCCATTCCTTATGCACCCACTCCCTGCTATGAATGGTGTGAAAATGTTGCTCATAGGGTCGGTTAGTGCATGCATTTCAATGGGCTTGGCAGACTGATATGTAATAGCAACTTCCGACGCAGTGAGGAAAGGAACGGGAAACTACCTCACTCCTCATTTCCCTAGTACGCCTCTTCAGTGACGCCTAGGCCATCTATGATAGTTGATGGTGGAGCTGTTAAGGATCCAACCAGCCTTAGGGTTGAAGACTGAACATACATACACAAGTATCCTCATAAAACGAATTCAACTCTTCTTTCAGAGTTTTTTACAACCACCCTTAAATGAATTTTCCTAAAACAAAAAATACATGGTTCTTTACTTTTAAAGGAGATTCCAAATACCAATTTTCACGTCTGTAATTTCTTCAGTTTAAAGATACTAGTATCCTAAAAAAAATAATTCAATTCCCTTTTTCAGTCATATTTATTCCCTATTTTTTTCTTCCGAAAACAAAAAATACGTGTTACTTTGTTTTTAAAAGAGATTAAAACTACAATTTTTACGTCTGTAATATGTTAAGTTTTTGAGAGATGTTCATTTTAAAAATTCACCCCCTTTAACACTTCCCCTTAAGTGGATTTTCAGAACACAAATTATGCGTGTTTCTTTACTTTTACAGGAAATTCCAAATACCAATTTTCACGCCTGTAACATGTTACGTTTTTGAGACATATTATAGATATACTCATTTTAAAAATTCACCCACTTAAGTAGATTTTCCAAAAACAAAAAATACGTGTTTCTTCATTTTTAAAGGAGATATCAAATACCATTTTTTTATGACTGTAACATCTTCAGTTTTGAGATTTAAGTATCCTCATAAAAGGTATTCAACCCCTTTTTCACCTTTTTTACACACACCCTTAGGAGGATTTTCAAAAACAAAAAAATACGTGTTTCCTTATTTAAAGGAGGTTCCAAATAACAATTTTCACGTCTTTAAACTGTTAATTTTGAGATACAGATACAGCCATCTTAAAATTCACCTCCTCGCTTTTCACCCCCTTAGCGATGGAATATTCAAAAATCCTATCTTGGTATACCTACATTGTAATATAAATGTATCCTCAAAATTTCATTTCTTTATGTCCAGTAGTTTTGGCTCGGCGATTATGAATCCGTCAGTCAGTCAGAACATGTTATTTTATACACAGTATATAGATTTGAAGCTGGTTACTGTAATTCATTGTAACTGAGAATGACATTTCAACGTACTGGTATTAGTGTTTTGTGATCTTCTATTCATTTATTTTTCATGTCATGATTTACTGATAAAAGCTAGTAAAAGTTTCTGATTTTCAATTTTGCTGGTTGTAGGATTATGGACGAAGTGTCGAACGTCTATTTGGGCCTATGTTTTTAATATTTATTTTACACGCACAACATCATGTGGCGGTTTTTAGCTTTGGAAACGCGGTTTATGTTAAATATAATTAAGTTCCAGACATTGTCGAACATTATCAGCGTTAATTATTTTGTATAACATCGCTTTCCGTTAACCTCACAACAGATAACGAAACTACTGTATACCGAGGGCTATGGCTCAAGTCCACCGTCATTTTGGATTCTGCATTACTGTAGTTGGCCTTTGCTAAACTGTTTGTTGGGCGTAAAATATTCAGACCATCGTATAATTATCATCTCTGACACTCGCTGCCATGGCCAAGCTTCATAGAGATTACAGAGGTACCGGGCTAAAATGTATGTACTAATACACCATATAAAGAGATACCGTGAGTTTATCTACATGTAGTCCGACTCGTTGGCTGAATTGTCAGCGTACTGGCCTTCGATTCAGAGGGTCCCGGGTTCGATTCCCGGTCGGGTCGGGGATTTGAACCTTCACTGGTTAATTCCAATAGCCCGGGGGCTGGGTGTTTGTGCTATCCCCAACATCCCTGCAACTCACACACCACACATAACACTATCCTCCACCACAATAACACGCAGTTACCTACACATGGCAGATGTCACCCACCCCCATCGGAGGGTCTGCCTTACAAGGGTTGCACTCGGCTAGTAATAGCCACACGAAATTATTATCTACATGTAACGGCCTGGTGGCCATGATCGTTAAGGCATCAAGTCTGGATTCTTGATAATGGCCTGTCACCGTGGTTGTCTGGTTCGATTCCCGTTGGTCGAAAACATTTCCACCATGAGAATGTTGGCCGGCAGGGTAGGAGGTGATGTACAATTTCTTATTTCCAGTATTCGGGAGATAGTGGGTTCGAACCCCACCGTCGGCAACCCTGAAGATGGTTTTCCGTGGTTTCCCCATTTTCACACAAGGCAAATACTGGGGCTGTACCTTCATTAAATTTATGACTGCTTCCTTCCCACTCCTAGCATCTTCCTGCCCCATCGTCGCCATAAGACCTATCTGTGACGGTGCGACGTAAAGCAACTTGAAAAAAAAATCTTATCACTAGAATGCGTACATAAAGCCTGGTTCCAATTCCAAACCTCTCCGCAGTGCTCATATGGAGTGAGGGCGTATGACACCGTTGATGGTGATTCGTCCGTCGGATGGGGACGTAAAGCTTTTTTAGCAGACCACTTTGTGTTATTCGACGGGAGTAGACTACGTGCCGACACCTGGTTTCGCCCTTTCCCTACCTCATCATCATGCATCATCATCATCCCACAACCAGACGTGCAGGTCGCCCATGACGGCCAAATAGAAAGACCTGCACCAGGCGAGCCGAACGTGTCCTCGGACACTCCCGGCACTAAAAGCCATACCATAAATAAATAAAATAACGGACCGATTTTGAAAAATCTTCCATCATTTGAAAGATAATTTCGGCTAAGATAGGCCGTGTGTCATCCAGGAATATCAGAGTGCTTCTCGGGTAAGGCAAAGAGTCATGCAATCTGATTAAATCTTGTAACGTGTAAACTACTTCACATACAATTCTGTCTAAGCAAAGTCATCTCCGTACAGGCCATGAAGGCCCTTGGAGCGGTGGAAGGCAAAGGCTTCCAATATCCGTAACCTCAGCTCTTGATGGGGTAGAGTGGTTAGCTCCACGCCCGGCCACCTTTGCCCCCAGGAATTAACCTGGTACTCATTTTTGGTGTAGGCTGAGTGAACCTCAGGGCCATGTGCACCTCCGGGCCGCCTTTGCCCCCAGGAATTAACCTGGTACTCATTTTTGGTGTAGGCTAAGTGAACCTCAGGGCCATGTGCACCTCCGGAAGTTGAAATCTCGTTTCTTAAATTTTGCGACTTCCTGACGGGGATTCGAACGCACGTCCTTCCGGGTGAACCGAGGACGCCTTTACCGCCTCGGCCAGGCAGCCCCTTCCAATGCAGTGTAGAATTTCGAAGCGAAGCATGGGCACGTCAGCTAGTTAATAATAATACTTCACGCTGATTATATTTGAGAATTCGCACGGTTGCCTTTGCAGTCGGCTATATTTCTGCCAAAGTCATTTAAATGTTTGAAATCTATTCTTAGACTACTAATTTAAACAATGACGAGGAACATAAAGTGTAAACCAGTCTTTGAACTGGTCCATATGCTCCAAGTCTTTTGTGGTATTTTATATACCAATCAGGTGCAAGTCTTGGAAATATTTCATATCGAACTACTTAAATAACCCCCTGTGGGTAGAGGACGCAGACGAAGAATACACCCACGGTATCCCCTGCCTGTCGTAAGAGGCACTAAAAGGGGCGACCAAGGGATGATTTTATTAGAACCATGAAACTACTTGTGATTAGTACCACCACGCGGGGAACACCATGGGTCGCTTTTACTTGGGCGTAGTACCACTATGTTAGGTACCATATAGATTTGTGATTAGCAGCAAACGAGAGCGCGAGGGCTTTTACGGTACCTGTGATTAGTACCACTATATGAGCGACACTATAGGTGACCGACACCATGGTTCTGGCTTGCCTATGAGTAGTAACCACTATATGAGGAACACCACGGGATAGTACGAGTCCCTGTGGTTAGTACACTTATGTGATGAACACTATAGGTTTGCGTTGCCTGTAAATGGCGCCACAATTTGAGAAACACCATAGGTCTGTATTACATGTGCGAATAGTACCATAATGTGTGGAATACCGCGAGTCTACGCTACTTTTTATTAGTACCGCACCATGACAAACGCCATGTTTCTACTTTCCTAGCGATAAGTACCATTATGAGGGGCCGATGACTTGGATTCTGGACCCCTTTAGACCGTAAGCATCATCGATTCAGTATTGTGCTTTAGAAGCAGTCCCTTGGTCATTAATACTATTGTTTTACGTCAGTTTCTGTGAATGTGAGGCACTGCGGGTTGGATCCACTGACTGTTTTAAATTCATATCAGTCCATTCATTCTTCGTCCTCACGTTTTGAATTCTGGTCAGTGGAGGATTTTGGACTTTTAATTTGTCATTATATTTCTTTTCACTTCGTACCATTAGGGACCGATGACCTAGATGTTAGGCCACTTTAAACAACTAGCATCATCATCATCATCATCTAGCTGAATTTTTCTTCGAGTTCCAAGACATCAGACGGAAAATTTTGGAAATATCCATCCATTTAAAAGCCAGCCGTCGCCATACAGATCCTGGAGACGCTTGGACGAATGGAAGGTATAGGTTTCCGAAGTTCGTAACCTCGGTATCAAGCGGGAGAGAGTGGTCACCTCTAGACATGGTCAGCTTTGCTCCCGAGAATTTACCTTATACTCATTTCTGGTGCAGACTGAGTGTGCTCCAGGATCATGTGCAATCCAAAAGTGGAAGTCTCGTTTCTAAATCCTTCAGCGTCTTGACGGAGCATCGAACCCACGTCCTTACGGGTGAATTTAACACAACTTTACTGTCTCGGCTATGCAGCCCCTTAGCCAAATTTAAGTCTTCACTAAATTATATAACGCAACCTTTTGGGCAATATAACAACATATTCTGATTCCTGTGACTACTATGAACCAATAACTAATCTACAATCATGTCTTATTACAGTCTAATTGGCATAATAAAATTCCCTTGACTGCCTGTATTAACCCCACTACGATACCTTAGTCTCCCTAATTCATTATCACTTAGATCACTTACCAGACCATCTAGCCAACTCTCATGGCTCGTAAGGGGGTACTTGTTTAAAGGGAAAATACTGTATAACTAGATCAATCCTAAATGAGTCCTTTGGGCCGTTATTCTTGACTTTCTAGACCGGGGCCGCTATCTCACCGTCAGATAGTTCCTCAACTGTTCTCACGTAGACTGAGTGCACCTCGAACCAGCCCTCAGACCCAGGTAAAAATCCTTGACCTCGTCGGGAATCGAGCCCAGTGCTTCCGGGAAAGAGGCAGGCTTGCTACTCCTAGACCATGGGGCCGATCAGATCATCAACCCCTCTTAGCAATAATCAAAAGAGACATAAAAAGAGATCTGAGACTGAAAATCAGTGCATTGGCAAACAAAAGGGAGGAAGGGTCCCGCTGAGCGTGAAAATGGAAAGACTCCCTAGGCTTCGTAAACCTAATCTTCGGCTCCAGAAGAGAACAAACCGAGCTCGATAGCTGCAGTTGCTTAAGTGCGGCCAGTATCCAGTATTCGGGAGATAGTAGGTTCGAACCCCACTGTCGGCAGCCCTGAAAATGGTTTTCCGTGGTTTCCCATTTTCACACCAGGCAAATGCTGGGGCTGTACCTTAATCAAGGCCACGGCCGCTTCCTTCCCACTCCTAGGCTTTTCCTGTCCCATCGTCGCCATAAGACCTATCTGTGTCGGTGCGACGTAAAACAATAGCAAAAAAAAAAGAAGAGAACAAGCCTGGAAAGGAAAGATAAAAGTGAAGAGACTGACACAAGTAGGCTAAGTGTAAGCAATATTAGACTCAGCTTGGAGTCTTGTGGTCGCTTTCAACGCTCTCAAGTTGAAAGCCTGTGGGAAGTCGTCCCTTTTAGCCACCTCTTACACAGGCAGAGGATACCCCAGATTTATCTTACCTACATCGGTATGCTCATGGTTCACAGACTAGAATGTAGTAATGACTAACTTACTAGGTATTACAGTACATGCATTGAATTATACGTTTGGGAAGACGATGCCAGTCTTAACTCCTTTCAGACGAATTTCCCCAGATCAGTTTTATTTTACTAAGATACTTCCCGGGCCTGAAAAATAAGCGATTGTATATGGTTTGGGATCTCAGTACGTTTATCATTCACACGTTTGACCAAATTGTGATCAAGGGCCCTTTATGCAGGAATTAGTTTATCGTAGGTACACGTTTGCTCTCAGAAACCTATCTTGTTAACGCCCTCGTTAAAAGATGTCCTTGTTTTAAAACTGTGAGAGAGGGGCTTTGTTGGAATGTTGAATGAAGAATGACAGAATGCACAGCTGATTTGGTATGCGTTGTTACATTTTAGGTGACGTGTACATACAACTAAGTATGGTGTTAATAGACTTTGGTTAGGACAATTCGCATGTTGAAGCCATGCTCATTTAGAAGCTCTCGGCGCCATTTTCTTTGTTACTCTTTATGTACCTACAAAAAAGACCAATAAGCACTCTGTTGACTTATGAGAACTCTTTAAACTTGGAACTTGCTACTATTTAGTAAAGCGTTCCTTGGTCAAAATTTACTAGATTATTTTTATGTTAAAAAATGAAACACACTTAAAAATACCGTAATAGTTTGTGGATCTGAAAAATATGAGTGTATATAAAATGTTATTAAGGTCACACACTTATTATTTGCTTTGGAAAGAGTTATAATTTAGTTAATTTAGTGAATTCCATGTAGCGAAGATGGGGGTGGGTTGGGGGGTTGGGGTGCTTGATAGAAGTGTTCAGTCTGAATATTCGCTCACTTCTGCCTTCATACTCAATAAGTTTAATCATGACCAACTTGATAGGCTGTGGTTTAACACATAAACTACCATAGAATTGGGAAGTTAACATAGAGTATTTCCATCCTGGAACAGGTATTGTTCGATTTTTGTTCTTAGATATTTCACCCCAGGTCTCCTCACGCTCACTCGAATGAAATACTAATTATTTACAGATATCCCAGTACAAATGGATTTAATATCTATATACGTACTCTGATTTTGTGACAACGATGCCCATGTGAAACTAACATAATATTTTACCTTGGATTATGACTAATTCAGTACCTCAGTCTCCATAATTCAGCAGTCCCCCTTTATTTTCTGCCACTCAATATAAAAGTGTTACCTATCGGTATTGACACAAAATATAAACACAACCACTCTTACTTCTCATTGACCGAGCTCGATAGCTGCAGTCGCTTAAATGCGGCCAGTATCCGGTACTCGGGAGATAGTGGGTTCGAACCCCACTGTCGGCAGCCCTGAAAATGGTTTTCCGTGGTTTCCTATTTTCACATCAGGCAAAAAGGAACTTCTCATTGATTCATAAAATGTGAACTTAATGCAGACACGCGTTTTATTTTTCCCGTGTCAACTCGATTGTGACATACACGATTTGCACGTTATTAAACAGTTTTATTCTTTATGACATGCGTATTAAATTACGTTGTCCTCTGTGGGATAGAATAATTGCATTGTTTTAAAATATAACATATCTTTTAGTAGTTTTCTGCTAATGTATACTGTTACTGAATTGTTCTTCAGTTTACATATCAGAGATAGTTCTGAGATTGACAATAACTTTCCACTTTTTTTGTAAATTTTCATTTGGGATGACTCTGATAATCTAATGCTCCAAATATTAGAATGAGAAGAACATTTTGAGGAACACAGGTGCTGCCTAGCCGAGTCAGCAAAGGCGTGATTGGTTCACCTATTATGACATGAGATCGGTTCCCGGTCACTTCTGGAAATGCACAAAGCACTGAGGTTCACCTAGCCTACACCGACAATGAGTACCTGGGAGCAAATGCCGCCTGGAACAGAGATCACCACTTTACCTCATTTATTGCCAACGTTATGGATATTTGGAGACGTTATCCTCCAATTCTCTAAAGGCCTTCGCGGCTATACGGAGATTTATATGGCTTTGCTTTAATTTTTCTTTTCTTTTTTACTTTGAGAGCCTCGATGTTTATTAATGAACAACAACTGCTTTTTTACATCACACCGACGATGGCATGCGAAAGGGCTAGGAGTGACAAGGAAACGTCCTTGGCCTTAATGAAGGAAGAGCCCCAGCATTTGCCTGGTCTGAAAATAGGAAACCACGGAAAACCATCTTCAGAGATGCCGGCAGTGGGGTTCGTCCACTATCTCCCGAATGCAAAACAACATGACCTATGGAGGATCTTACGAATGCAGCACCAGACTCTCTAAAAGTCGCTAATTTATGGTCGGCAACTACAGTATAGAATATTGTTCATCTGCCCTGTTTGTCGTCCTTGATAGGTCCCTTCTGTCGGAATAGGACACGGCAGGTCTCATATTAAGGAGTGAACCCACCAAAGTATCATCTTGTTCTCCAAGCGCTGTGCTCGGCACGGAGTCACAAACACTGCCCAAATCCCACCTTGGGCTTTTTCTAACAACCGACTAATCAGCGATTATTACCACCTCATCACCATCAGTTCTATAGCTTCTCAAGCGCATTTTCCCCCACCTTTAGCTTACATAGAATGTAAATTGGATGGCATGAAATATAAAGGAACAGCACTCAAACCCATAAAACATGAATTGGTGGAATTTTTAAGTGTGGTTTACCATTGCCCATTTTCAGCAAAAGAAACCAGTCCTAAATCTATTCAATATTCCATAATATTCTTGTTAGAAAACGTTCTCGTGTGAAATGCAGCATTTCCATTTCATAAAATAAATCAGGTAGTCACCAATTTCAGCTTTATAGAAAATGGACCCGTTTATGTTCAACCAGTAGCCAGTGGTTCCTTTACATGAACTATCTTCACAAACTGTGTTTCACTGGAAAGGAGCCATTGGTTAAAATTTGACTTCTGTTTTCTCAGAATGTACTACATGAGGGTTGATTCCTTTCTAATTAATGCTGTCCAATTTTAACTTGCTATACATTAATCCATTCAGCACTCAGGAGACTTTATTTGTATTTACTTGTCATTAAACCTTTGCGTTCATATGCCGACTAGGACCCGACATCATAATATTCTAATGCGATCGTATGTTGGAACTCCTCCGAAATATTAAGGTTATTCTAAGAATAGCACTCGTTAACGGCATCGGCTTAGATTTTGGCAACTTTTAGACAATATTACATCCATAAAGTAGCAGTTCGCAGATTTTTGAATACAGCAGAACCTCGGTAATTCAAGCTAACTGGACCTGACGTTACCTCGAATGACAAAAAAAACTCAGATTACACGGAAATAACATATCAAAAGGTAATTCCTGAATAAATGTTTAATGAATACAGACAAGTTTAAACAATACTTTTGTTAGACATCTGCTAACATTACTAAGTTCAAACTAAAAGTAAATGTCCTGAGACTTGTTTTAAAGCGTGACACAGCACTGAGAGAAGGAAACAAGCATGACGATTCAGTGACCGTCGATATCTCGGTTATTTTATATTTCAAAAATTGAAGCTTCAAACTGTAACGTGTAGGTGCGAAAAGCATACTCGTGAGAAACGTCTAAACGGATTTTTGCCTTATTTTGTTAATTGACTGGCTTGAATTGTCTTTACCGTATATTCTTCATCTCAAGGCGAGGAGCCTCTGTATGGGAAGGCACACTTCATTGCAGCAGACTGTGCTGAGTGAAAAAAACAGACAGTACAAAGAAAGACAGAGAAAAGTACACTTCTTCTCCAAAACCTTTTCAATAAAACTACTATACTGAAATTCAACTCAAGAGCTTAGGAAAAGTATCCTTCCGCACGTGAGCACGTACCCTGTTCCCCCTTCCCGTCTCCGTTCTCCATCTCCTCCACAACCAGCTTATTATTAACGCCATGCGTCTATCTGACAAGTACTTCATTCTGAAATAGTGAAGCAACAAACGAAATCACATCCTTTCACATAGCTGTACTTTGATTGCGTACCATACCTATGTATTCCTTTACTGACCATGTAAAACCTACAGATTACTGATGAATACCGAGGCAAGAGAAGCAAGGTTTATTTTTATTTCATAATGCAATTTGTGTGAGGCACATGAGGACTTACAACATAAGTATACGATTCCGCTCTCGTGCAACGACTGTCAGTGGCGGTTCCTCACAGTTCAAAAGGCTGAAAAAACCACCTGTGAGAGGGATTGCAAAATACAATGTTTCCAGAAATGTTGTAAATACTGTAGTCTCATCATTCGGAAAGTAAAAACGAACTCACGATCCCCTCATGACAACATTTCTGCAGGCAGAGGGCGGTTACGAACATAAAGCAAAGTACAAATTATTATTATTATTATTATTATTATTATTATTATTATTATTATTATTATTATTATTATTATTATTATTATTATCGAATACGCCAAGGATCCTATTCCCATACCGTGTTAAGGCCCTTCCTGTTTTATTTACAGCGAGTGACAAATCGACCTTTCGCTGGAGACTTGGGTTTTCCGTGGAGTTTAAATTCCACGCGAGCGGCGTAAACATTGTTCACAGAATCGCCGGTCAGCTGCGCGGTGTTTTTCGCCACGTCTTCCACAGTCCACAGCGGATTCTCATCTCGTAGGCTACTGTAAACGTTTAAAACAATTTGGTTTAGATTTCCCACTTCATTTTTCTCCACTTCTGTTAGCTTTTGAAGTATTTTACAGGGGACTCAAGCGTCACAGCATCACACACGTCTTGCTCACACTGGCAGCCATTATGAATACTGAACATGCTGTTGCAACCAGTATTGCCAATAGTTTTCATGGATCCATCTTCAGAGTCGCACATATTATGCGAACTTATCAGCAATGGAATGAACTCGAACAAAGCTTACTAAGTACACAGCGCAATAAGATATCAATATCATATAAAATAATTATTATTTTGCTACATACACCACTGAGAACAATAACTATTCATAGCCATATACGTATAAAATATCAGAGTTGGTAACGAACCATACAACCTGTGATATATTTTCCATATTTATACAGGGCAAAAATGTTTAATTCGTCAAGTCAGTTCACCAGAATATCTAACAAAACTGAAGGAAGCTCCTGACTTCAGGAACAAGTAACAAACCTAGGGAACTATTTGGCGCTGCCGAAGCCTTTTCACCGACCAGAAGACTGACTAACATCAAAGAGACCGCTAAGGTCTTGAGTTGACTCTCAGTATAGTTGGTGTTTGCTTAGATACGTGCAATATAGAGATTAAAGAAATTAAGAGAATCATTCCTGTAAATTCGACGTTTCCACCACTTGTGTAATCCCGTAAAGTGTTTTATTTCAGTGTGAGATTAGAATAAAACTATTTTAGCCTTATGAACCGAGGTGGATTTATATAGGCGTACTAGGCATTAGGATTAGAGGGTGGCATATTCTGGCTACCGAGCGAGTTGGCCGTGCGGGTAGGATCCCGGAGCTGTGAGCTTGTATTTGGGAGACAGTGGGTTCGAACCCCACTGTCGGCAGCCCTGGAGACGGTTTTGCGTGGTTTCCCATTTTCACATCAGGAAAATGCTGGGGCTGTACTTTAATTAAGGCTACGTCCACTTCCTTCCCACTCCTAGCCCTTTCCTATCCCATCGTCGCCATAAGATCTACCTGTGTCGGTGTGACGTAATGCAAATTGGAAAAAGACATTTAGGCTGATATTTTGCTTTGTATGTCCAATAATATTTATCCTTTTAATAAATACAATAGAATTTATTGCCTTAATTGTCCGCTGTTTGCTTTTAGAATAACACAATACCTGTACGGTCTTACTTTTCTAATAACTAAAAACATACATTTTATTTATTTCATTCTCAGCCCCTTTCAGTAAAACAGTTTTGTTTATCGAGATATTGTTAGTGACCAAGATGTCCTCTTCCTTGTTAACTATGATCTCTAAAGGGAATTGACTTGTCTGACGTCTACTAGCAAATTAAAAACGAGAACTATGAAGGCTTGATCGTCGAATTCGCTGCAGTCAAAGTGAGACGAAAACTTCTATGATTTGTGAATTTATTTTAATCTTTAACAGGTATCAGGTTCTAAATTCTCTGGTTTTGTGTAATTTTAAGTATTAGTTGTACGGTGAACCGAATTCTGTAGTTATTCCTAGCGCTTGACTGTTGTTTCTCCTAGGAGGTCGCTGTGCCAAAGGGTGCAGAAAATAACGCAATGATGTTAATTATTTCCTACACACACTGCATAGAAACCTCATTTTTTTAAAGAAATTGTAACTAGAGCAGTGGTCCGCCTCTGTGGTGTAGTGGTTGGTGTGATTAGCTGCCACCCCCGGAGGCCCGGGTTCGATTCCCGGCTCTGCCACGAAATTTGAAAAGTGATACGAGGGCTGGAACGGGGTCCACTCAGCCTCGGGAGGTCAACTGAGTAGAGGTGGGTTCGATTCCCACCTCAGCCATCCTGGAAGTGGTTTTCCGTTGTTTCAACTTCTCCTCCAGGCAAATGCCAGGATGGTACCTAACTTAAGGCCACGGCCGCTTCCTTTCCTCTTCCTTGTCCATCCCTTTCAATCTTCCCATCCCCCCGCAAGGCCCCTGTTCAGCATAGCAGATGAGGCCGCCTGGGCGAGGTATTGGTCATCCTCTCCAGTTGTATCCCCCGACCCAGAGTCTGAAGCTCCAGGACACTGCCCTTGAGGCGTTAGAGGTGGGATCCCTCGCGGAGTCCGAGAGAAAAACCGACCCTGGAGGGCAAACAGATAAAGAAGAGCAGTGTTTATCAAACTGTGGTACGCGTACCCCGGGTACGCTTGAGACTTTTAGTGGGGTACGCGAGCAGCGTTCAAGGAAAAAAATGAAGAAAAAATGAAATGTGGAAATAAATAAGAAAAAAGTTGAATATTTATGTAGCCACGTTTCGGTTGACAGTTTCACCTGGATTACGACACATTAGAAAATTTTGTCACGCCATACAATCCCATTGAAATGTTGATGGTTCGAATTCTTGAATTAAGATCTTAAACGCCTCATTCTTATTTATTAATTTGATACTGATGCTAAAATCTAGCGTTTTGTGAAACTTTCACACAATTCTTTTATTTGCAAGTTGCTTTACGTCGCACCGACACAGCTAGGTCTTATGGTGACGATGGGACAGGAAAAGGCTAGGAGTGGGAAGGAAGCGGCCATGGCCTTAATTAAGGTTCATCCCCAGCATTTGCCTGGTGTGAAAATGGGAAACCACGAAAAAGCATCTTCAGGGCTACCGACAGAGGGTCCGAACCCACTGTCTCCCGAATGCAAGCTCACAGCTGCGCCCCCTAACAGCACGGCCAACTCGCTCGGTATCCTGTGTTGCTTTATTATCATTGTATTAGTCTATACTTGATACAGACACAAACTCTTACATTTCTTGTGATGTATTAGAAGAATGTATTTCATTTCACAATTTCGTCTTATTTACGATGTGTATTTAAACTAATGGTTATAATCAATTAAAAATTCCTTAACAATTAACCACGTACTTATATTTTTTAAACCTATCATTTAGGAATTTTAGGGGTGCATTGAACTTTTAGCTATGAGTGAGGGGTGCAATTACATAATAGAACCTCTGAACTACATGATCTGTTATAATCTTTATAGTTGCTACTCGACTGCTCACAAGTTTTTGAACACCCCTGGGCTTCTTATCGTAGACCAATTTAAGATTATTTAAGGTGGAAATCCATTGTACCACTAATACATTGCATTAGTCTACCTTTGTTTTATGAATGATGTATACAGAGTGTTTGGTAGATCCGTACAAATAACCTTACGGAACATAAGAATGAATGTCCGCAGTTCATAAAATATGATTTTTAACATAATATATTTAGCAAATGGTTTCTCCGAGGGAGGAGCTTGAAGTAGAGAGTGACATTTGTGAGGCAGGCAGTAGCTTCGTTTGCCCCTAGGCTTATACCTCCCGCCGTACCATTCTTCAGGCAGTATGTATGCGTCTATGATCATGTGTAGGAAGCAGTTTTAAGGTAGGCCTACATCACTGTACTGCGGCTATACACATCAGTTCACGGTGGCTTCAGGACGTATTCTGCAAGCGTAAGTTGTATGAAAACGTTCTACGTACAAGAAGCGAACGTTCTGACCGGAAAAATATTGTAATGTATGCCAGCAAAGCTCTAAGTCGTTCATCCTTAAATACTATCCGAGATACAAAATCAAACTTGGTTTTCTTTTCTTTTGAAATAGGACATTATTTTGACGTTGTATGTATTCAGGGCCCTAACAATAACCAGCAAGAAACAAAATTGTACTTATCTCACAAATATCCTGTATATTTAAGATAAAAATCTTCTTTCTTTCTTTCTTTCTTTCTTTCTTTCTTTCTTTCTTTCTTTCTTTCTTTCTTTCTTTCTTTCTTTCTTTCGTAATCTGTTTATCCTCCAGGGTTGGTTTTTCCCTCGGATTCATCAAGGGATTCCACCTCTACCGCCTCAAGGGCAGTGTTCTGAGAATGGGACTTTGGGTCGGTTGATACAACTATGGAGGAGGACCAGTACCTCGCCTGCTATGCTGAATAGGGGCCTTGTGTGGGGAATGGGAAGATTGGAAGGGATAGACAAGGAAGAGGGAAGGAAGCGGCCGTGGCCTTAATTTAGGTACCACCCCGGCATTTACCGGGAAAGGAAGTGGGAAACCAAGGAAAACCACTTCGAGGATGGCTGAGGGGGAATCGAACCCCCCTCTATTCAGATGACCTCCCGAGGATGAGCGTACCCCGTTCCAGCCCTCGTACCACTTTTCAAATTTCGTAGTCTCCGGGGGTGGCAGCTAATCACGCTAACCACTATACCACAGAGGCGGACTCAGATGAGCATATGACTCGTATAGGAACACTTAAAAAAAATGCTATTTGTTCAGGGCGTCGACCGAGGAAGATCTTTTGGCCCTACTTGCACCATATGTGAGGAACTTGCGTGTATTATGTAAATGGCGGAAGTATAACGTGTTGAATGGGAGGAAAGGAACATTAAGGACGACACAAACACCCAGTCCCCAGGCCAGGGATATTAATCATTTACAATTAAAAACCCCTGACCCGCCGGGAATAGAACCCGGGGCCGCCGGGTGACATAGGAACACATACTGTAAAATTGTTTTGGAACACAGAATGTGCCCGTAATTCGCCAGATGTTGCCCACGTAAGCTGATTAAATACGAATGAGCAATTTAGCAATTTAGTGCTTCATAAGAAAGCTTAAGTTAGACATTGTTTTCGTCAAAATGTAGATATTTAAATGGGCAAAAGTAGGGAATTTTCAACAGAAAAAATGTGCTCCAATAGTTAGCGTATACACAGCAGGTCATAGCATGCTTCAAATAGCAAAGCAAGAACATGTATCCTTGGGAAGTACACATCAAGGATCTACTCAGAGTAATTAAGGATCGTTATCACACGAGATCTTGGCACAGGCCAGAGTAAAGTGTAGCTTCCACCGAAGTCCCAGTCTCATCCACGGCTGTGACAATATGGAAGTTGCTGGGGTATGGGTAGTGCTGAGTAATGACATTCAGAGCACGACTAGTGCATCTGAGTGTTATGAAAGGTGCTGCTCATAGGGTCAGTCGTGCTGCAATAGTACTCTCTGACCCAGTGAGGAAAGCAATGGCAAACTACCTCACTCCTCATCTTGCCTAGTACGCCTCATTTTGGTGCTGCCATTGGTTTTTGGGGTTTTCTTATAACCGCATAACCTTTGGTGGTGCTATTTGAGGATCCAACCAGCCTCTGGGCTGATGACCTAACAGACAGACAGACAATCACACGAGAAAGCCTAAGGTGACGTCAAAATGTCAATATAAATACTTGGAAGTAAAGCGACCGCATTAAAACTGCGCCCATGCCGACAGCAGAAATTAACCGGTTGAGGGATGAATCTGTAGCGTTTCTTTTCTTTTTTTTTTTAACTTCAGGACGCAAATCTTAAAGGATGTATTGCGGGAAAGAAACCTATACTTAAAGTATTCAATAAGAGAAAAAATCTACATTGGGCCAAAAACATGAAAAATGGACTGTTAATCAATGGAAAAATGTGTTATTTATAGATGAGTGTGATATGTACTTCCCAAGGATACATGTCCTTGCTTTGCTATTTCAAGCATGCTATGACTTGCTGTGTATAAACTAACTATTGGAGCACATTTTTTCTGTTGAAAATTCCCTACTTTTGCCCATGGTAGGCACAAAATGTCGTAAGTTCGTTCGATATGCAAAACGGGAATGGATGGCACCTCCGTGCATATCCACTACACTCAAGCATGGAGGGGGTTCAGTGATGGTGGCAATAAGACAGGCAAGATAATGATCTTAAACATTCATTTTAACTATGCAGGAAGTATGCTGAACGCTTAGTAGCGAAAAAAGAAGTGGAAAGCATGATATCGCGCTCCTCAAAGTCCCAGTTGCAACCTGATCGAGCTTCTTGATAGAGGGGTCAGAAATATATCCTTGTCTAACATAAATGCACTGTGGAGCCATTTGCAGAAGAAATGGAGGGACACTTTCAAACAAACTTTGGCACACTTGATAGAAAGAATATCTAGAGTGTGTAAAGCAAAGATCATAGGAATTGGAGGATACTTTGAAGAAAACAAAATCTGGAAAGTATTCTTTAGTTCCATTAAATTACTCTTTATGAAGGAATGCTAAACTTTATGAACGCATTTTTCCGATAAATGCTGACAATCAGAGGTGTTCAGAAATTTTTGAGCGGTAGTGTCCATCCTCATATTCTATTTCATTTCTAGAGTAACGTTCATTTCAGTTTAGCCTTTGTATGAAAGAGGTCATTCTGATGGATAAGATAAATATAACTTTCTCCCTCAGCTATCTGTATGCTTTTCAGGCGAATGTTCCCTGTGGTGAAAGTGAGTACGTCAGGTCTTGACCCTACAGCCATGTACTCCCTCTTACTGGAGTTTGTTCAGATAGATCCACATCGGTAAGTAAGAAATTGCTCTGATCTCTTCTGTTTCAAAGAAAAATCTTATATATAAGTGAAATTAAGATAATTTCTCATGTTGTGGCAGGTGGAAATACGTGAATGGAGAATGGGTTCCAGGAGGGAAAGCTGAGGCTCCTCCAGCCAATCCCATTTACCTGCACCCAGAGTCTCCTAATTTTGGAGCCCATTGGATGAAAGAGCCAGTCTCATTTGCTAAGGTCAAACTTACCAACAAGAGCAATGGAAATGGTCAGGTGAGAAGGACATTTCATAACTTACAAATCATGATTATTGTGCATGTTATATGATAGCCCACCTAGTCGTCATGATCGTTAAGGCGTCTACTCATTACGGTCTACCACTGTAGTTAGTCGGTTCGAATCTCGTTGGTGGAAAAAATGTTGAGTTAGGTTGCGTTTTGGGCCTGGATACATCTATGGTCAGGCGAAATAAAATGCTGCGATTTATTTCGAACTTCATTTCGGCATATTAGAGGTTACTTTGAAAAAAATCACAATGTAGAAAGTATGCAAAAGATCCATTCAAGTCCGAAAGTTGTCCGGGGGCGTCCTGGCTGCCCCAAGAGGGCGATAGATAGACCGGTACTGGGGCGCCAACTACCGGGGAGGGGAGCGGGGGGGGGGGGGTTGGAGTACCCCACCAAGAAAAAGGGTTCGGGATTCCTCCCCCGGAGAATGTTGAATTAAAAGATGCCTGGAAACAACGGGCCTATTTTAGATGATTAATAATATCGCTTTAGAAGGTTTTTATTTAAAATGTTGTTTAAACTTTGGATTAAACAATGATAATATTTAAATTACAGGAAGGGTTACAGTTACCCCCATTCGAATTTTTTTGGCCTTCCTTTGTTAAACCTATTTTCACAGCATAGTCATAATTTTTGACATAGATCTCTGATTTCTCTAACTGACTATGGTGTATTTATTTACTTGTTTATTTATTCATTTATTTATTTATTTATTTATTTATTTATTTATTTATTTATTTATTTATTTATTTATTTATTTATTTATTTATTTATTTATTTATTTATTTATTTATTTATTTATTTATTTATTTATTTAAAACCTGAGATAAGTTACGCCCAAATTTTCCTTAGGAAACATTCATTCTAAGTTTCTGCGCCACAAAACAGCTTTAAATATGAAGAGGGGGAAAAATAATTAACATCACGAATTCCGTTGCTCTAATATGTGTGTATTAATACGCCTAGATCCTGTGTGCGCATTTGTTGAATACATCATTAAATAAACAGGATTTATTTTGTGAACCGAATACATCATCAGGTAACTTGTTAGTAGGCGATTGTAGAGTTTTCTACACAGAAATAATCGGAGCGATTAGCCTCACATTGATTCAATATATTCATATCATTTGCTTTTTAATATGTAAGCAATTTGAAATATAGTTTCGTACCATTTATCTCAAATGCTTAATCTTATTTTGCTAAATCTAATACTTCTCCAATAAGAATATTTTACATTATTACGCCGACGGCGAGAGGGCACCGAGGGCACCATGAAAGGAGGGCGTACCGGGACATGTCCCGCTGTCCCGATGAACCAGCACGCCTCTGCCAGTTGTCGCGCAGTCCTCTTCTTCTTCTTCTTCGTTCTTTTTTGGGCTCTGCTTGTGCACCGTACCCATTCACTATTTGCTGTAATTGCTTGTTTGAAATGTTTATCTCTTCGTACACCTCTTCTTTGCTCTCTGTTATGTTTACATTGAGAATATTTCCTAATTGTGTTATTTTTATTTTTAATATTATTGTGTATCATTTTACATGCATTTACATTTTCAACATTTTTATTCACGGTCACTATCATACATATACATACAGAGATAGTAAAAGACACAGTGCAAATCCAACATAAGGTACACTTGTGTGTGGGCTTCAAGAATACAATACGGTAGCTACATTATGTAACTACCGTATAACATAGCATCTAACGAATAGCATTTACTCCATTAGAATTTTGGGTGATATTGTACTGATTTTTGAACTGTTTTCCTGCATTTGGTGTAATAAGGAAGAAGCTGGAAATGAGAGGGATGGGTTAAGGAGAGAAATAATGTGCTAGTTGATTTAAATATTATAATGAAAATTTATAAGTTGGTTTACTTTGTAATAATTTTTAATGAGCCATGTGAATTGCCTTTCCTTCAGGGTATTCTGGTTGCCACTGATCACATCTGCTGGTAATGCATTGTATATCCATGGCCCTAGACAACTTAGATTTTCTTTGTTCAAGTAAAGTATTCTGGCATAGAATACTTATTCAAGTTCTGTCTTGCAGCCTAGGGCAAATTTGTAACTTGTGTTCTCTGCAGAAGAACTTTAAATTTTTATCTTTGTATAGGATCTCTGGCTGCACAAATAGCTGCTGTACGTCAAGTAGGCCTACCATACTTTGTTGGAACAGTTCATGTGTTGGAAACATCAGTGGCCTTTTGTACATGACTTTCAGTACGTAGTTCTGGCATGTATTTACCTGACACAAGTGTGAATCAAGTATTCCATCCCAACTGTTATTTCCACATTGCATTTGCGATTGAACTAAGGCAAAGTATACAGATTGCAAGGCTTTTTTTTTTTTAAATAACATTTCTGATTCTATAAAATATATAAATAAGCTTCTAAAGTTTAATGATTAAATTTGATGCATGAAAATTCCATTTCAGATAGCTATCTATAATTATCCCCAAGTATGTAACATTTATTGACTTCTGTAAAGTATAACAGTTGCATCTTTCAGTATTGTTGCAAGTTTGTGTGTGGAGTCTTGGTGCTAGGTTGGCTGAGGGTTGCATTGTTTTATTATGTGAGAAGCAGAGGCATTTTGTTTTATTTTCATTTAAAGTAAGTAAGTAGGTAGTTGTTTAGCCATTTCTGAACTATGGTTAGGGTTTCTTGAGCTCTCTTGAAGGTGTCCTCCCAAGCTTCACCTGTGATTGTGACTACCGTGTCATCAGCATATGAGTTAATTTTTGTATTAGGTACAGTTTAGCTCACACAGATCATTGATATATAACAGAAAAAGAATTGGTCCTAACACTGTTCCTTGGGGTACTCTGATTTTTACTTGAGCACTTTTACTTAGGGTATCCTTGATTCTTACCTTTTGCATTATGTTAGAAAGAAAGCTTTTAATTAGATTGTGAGGAATTCAATGATTGCCTACTTTTTCAAGTTTTCTAAGGAGTATATTGTGGTCTATGGTATCAAATGCCTTTGTTAAATCCAAAAATATAGAAATAGTCATTTTGAAGCTGTCAATGGTTTTATACAAATAATCAGTTAAAGAGAAAATTGCATCTTGAGTGCTAATTTTTGGTCTAAAACCATTTTGGTCTAAAACCAAACTGATTTGGCAACAATATGTTGTACATATTTAGGTAATTAAGTCATCTGCTTTTAATGCATATCTCTAGTAATTTGGAACGATGGGTTGTGAGAGAAATTGGGCAGTAATTGTTTAACTCTCTTTTATCACCAGATATATAGATTGGGACTATGATAGAAATTTTGAATGGGTGTGGAAATTGTCCTTTCATAAGTGATAGATTAAAAATGTATTGTAGAGGCTGTAGAATATGTGAACTAAAAGATGTTGTCATAGCCATTGGCTGAGTTATCTTGTAGTGCAGCTATGTGATTTACTATTTCTGTTTCTGTTATAGAAAGAATAAAGATAGATTGTGGTCGAGGTATTGCATGAATGTCATTTGTAAATGTGTCATTAGGTTCTTTGCTGGTATTTATTATTTTGTCAGCAAGTTCTAAACCTATACCACTGAAATAATCCACAAATTTGTCTGCAATGATAGTTGGTTGAGTTGTTTATTGTGAGTGTAAGATTTATGCTATCTATATCTGAATATCTGTTCTCCTTCCTACATGTTATATCATTTATGTTTTTCCATAGGATTTTAGAATTGTTGGAGCTTGACATAATTTTATTAGAACAGTATGTACTTCTCTTTTGCTACTTTAATGAGTCTGTTTATCTAGTTTTGGTATGTTTTACATTTCTTAATAGTGTTTGTGATCTCATCATTATTTGAGGACCTCAGCTTTTGTTTTACAATTGTCTTGTTTAATTTGTCCCTTATTCTAATGTAAGTTAGGATTCCAGTTGTGATCCATGGTGTTAAATGTCTGAATTTTGATCTTACAAGACTTGTGTTAGTACAGTGTTCAGAGATATACAGTATTGAGTTAATAGCTCAATAAAACTACCACCCGCTTTGTGGACATCATGTTCATTCAAGACAGATTCCCAATTTTCCTTTTCTAAGGCTTTATTTAAAGCTTCATAATTTATTCTAGCACTGTCCAGTGTTTTTCCTTCCATTTGTGGTATATGATATTTCTGGGATTGTTTTTGTATGAGAAAAATAGGACTGAGATCTGTGATACTGGTATGTAGGACATATGAGTCAAAATTGTTATTTCTATGGGATTTAACATGTACGTGATCTATACATGTTCTAGATTTTGGGGTTATTCTGGTTGTAGAATTGATGTATGAAATGAAACCATTAGCACTTAAGAAGTTTATGTATTCTTTTTTTATTTTTTGAGCATACTGACCAGATGGGTTTAAAATATCAATGTTAATATCTCCTATTATTATATAATGTGTGGCTGCAGGTAGCTGCTGAAGTGTAATTTTAATATTTTAATATTACTGATGCTTAGGGTGGGAAATGAAGTGTTTATAGTATTCGTTCTTCTGAGATCGTTTGGGCTCTTAGCTATTAAATGAACCAAATTTTTGACTACGAAATATAAATTGAAGTGTCGATTCCAGTGCTGTATTGTTTTAGTATCTGTAACTTCAGATTGAGTGAACGTATTTTGATGATCGAGGTGTCAGTCGATTCCTCCAGAGACCTCCATCATCATTATGCCCTTTAATTAATTATCACATAACATAACATAACATAACATAACATAACATAACATAACATAACATAACATAACATAACATAACATAACATAACATAACATAACATAACATAACTTTATTTCCTCCTGCAAGACTACTGATTTCTTCATTAGCTACATAGAGGAAATAAAAACAAAATACATAAAAAAGGTTAAATGTGTCGAGTCTAAAACCACTGTATCTGAGCTGAGTCAGGGTGATATTCCCTCTTTGGTATCACCCGCCTCCCCCCACCTCCCAACAGCTAACCTGTTGTTAGGTGGAGGGGCACCCATTCTGCCACCGATTTCCTTCCTTACTCTCTTTCAATCAGTCATTACTGATCTGCATTTAGGGCAGTCGCCCAGACTCAATATCTGTTGCTTTCCTAGCCTTTTCTTAAATGATTGCAAAGGAATTGGAAATTTATTGAACATCTCCCTTGGTAAGTTATTCCAATCCCTAACTCCCCTTCCTATAAACGAATATTTGCCCCAATTTGTCCTCTTGAATTCCAACTTTATCTTCATATTGTGATCTTTCCTACTTTCAAAGACACCACTCAAACTTATTCGTCTACTGATGTTATTCCATGCCATCTCTCTCCTGACAGCTCAGAACATACCACTTAATCGAGCAGCTCGTCTCCTTTCTCCCAATTCTTCCCAGCCCAAACTTTGCAACATTTTTGTAACGCAACTCTTTTGTTGTCCGAAATCACCCAGAACAAATCGAGCTGCTTTTCTTTGGATTTTTTCCAGTTCTTGAATCAAGTAATATGGTGAGGGTCCCATATACTGGAACCATACTCTAGTTGGGGTCTTACCAGAGACTTATATGCCCTCTCCTTTAAATCCATACTACAACCCCTAAATACCCTCATAATCATGTGCAGGGATTTATTTACAATCCCATTTATATGAGTACCCCAATGAAGATCTTTCCTTATATTAACACGTAGGTACGCACAATGATCCCCAAAAAGAACTCTCACTCCAACAACACAGTCATTAAAACTGAGAGGGCTTTATCTATTTGTGAAACTCATAACCTGACTTTTAACCCTGTACATCATCATCATACCATTGCCTACTGTCCGCCTCACAATGTTATCAAGGTCAGTTTTCAGTTTCTTACAATCTTGTAACTTCTTTATTACTCTATACAGAATAACATAATCCAAAAAAAGCCTTATCTATGATTCTGCTTCTTCACTCATATCAATATTATATATATAAGAAAACATAAAGGTCCAATAATACTGCCTTGAGGAACTCCCCTCTTAATTATAAAAGGGTCTGATCACCTACTCTAATTCTCTGAGACCTATTTTCTAGAAATATAGCCACCCATTCAGTCACTCTTTTGTCTAGTCCTATTGCGCTCATTTTTAACAGTAGTCTCCCATGATCTACCCTATCAAATGCCTTAGATAGGTCAATCACAGTACAGCCCATTTGACCTCCCGAAGCCAAGCTATCTGCTATATCTTGCTGGAATCCTACAAGTTGAGCTTCAGTGGAATAATCTTTCCTAAACCCGAACTGCCTTCTATCGAACCAGTTATTGATTTTGCAAACATGTCTAATACAATCAGAAAGAATGCTTTTCCAAAGCTTACATGCAATGCATGTCAAACTGACGGGCCTGTTATTTTCAGCTTTATGTCTATCACCCTTTCCTTTATACACAGGGGGCTACTATAGCAACTCTCCATTCATCTGGTATAACTCCTTCATGCAAACAATAATCAAATAAGTACTTCAGGTATGGTACTGTATCCCAACCCATTGTCTTTAGTATATCCCCTGAAATCTTATCAATTCCAGCTGCTTTTCTAGTTTTCATTGTATCTTAGTCTCTGTAACTTCGGACTAAGTGAATGTATTTTGATGATTGAGGGGTCAGTCATTTTGTCTAGAGACTACCATCATCGTTATGCCCTTTCATTTCTTATCATATCATACTTGTTTATCTGACTCTCACTTAATAACTTGTCTCTCACCTTTTTTTGTTTATTTGCACCCAAATATCAGGTGGTAATCTGCCCTCACTTTACCACACAAAATGCATACCATTGTATCTTTTCTTCTAATCCACCCCTTATTCTTATATAAATCCAGCAAACACCATAAAAGTCCACTTCTCACCCATCTATGTTGCTAATTCGTATCATATTAACTAGACTAATCCTATTAAATATGTTTAGTGTTGGTGTTTTCCAGCATTCCTCCCTCCAAGTTTGCAATTGTGTATCCTTTACCCTCTTCATACCAATCCTCCATAAACTCTGCCCCTTTTACTTCAGTCTTCAAACCACATGTAGCCTAATCCCAGACCTTCCATAATACTTTTTACCTTATTAGCCCAGCATTCACTATACATACTTGCAATATGACACTGGAAAACAGTTTGCAGCAATAAGCCACCCTCCCCTCTCCTTAATCTCCACCAATATTTCAGTACCCTCTTTACAATTTCTATTTCCATATACTCCCCAGAAATTACTATCACCCCAGCGCTGGTAATGCAAAGTGGAACACTCATCACTATCTTACTGAATCTACTAGCTATCTGATTTAGCTTATCTCTTTCTTTTTCCACCCCCCATTCCCCATACCTCAGATCCATAAAGAACTCTGCTTAGGACCACCGTTTTATAAACCATCATATCTTATACCTTATTCCCGGAATTATCTTTCCAAGATTTTTAATGCTGACATAGCTGCTAATCCTTTCCACTTACTCTTTTGATCTGATCCTCCCATCCCCATTTTAATTAATAAAGACTCCCAGATATTCCAGCTTATTCAACTCCACAATTATCTTGCCCTGCACTATCCACTTCCTCTTGCTCTTTCTAGTTCTATTTTTCTGGCCTTAGTCTTGTTACGATTTATTTTCGATGCCCAATTAATAGCATATTCTGAGCTTTTTTGCAAACCTCCCCTCGATAACGTTAGTAATAAAACATCATCTACAAAAATCAGACCTAGAATCTCTAGCTCGCCTAGGAGGGCAGGCCCATTCATCCCCTCCATGACCATGCAAAATATCATTTATAAATATTAAAAATAAGATGGGGGATACTGTAATTAACAACCCTCTTTCAGACCCATGTCACATTCAATCAGCTCACTTACCACACCTTCTTTAACCCAAATACAGCAGTAAACAGTCTCACATATAGCCTCAATCGCACATATCATTTTCCCAGAGAACCCAACCATTCGTAATTTTTCAACGATCCCACTTCGACTCACTGTATCAAATACTTTTTTGAAATCAATAGCTGCTATAAACACTTACCCTCTTTCTTTCTCCAGCTGTTTCTCAAGAATCATCCTAACTAGCATTAAACTGTACTGTCTGTTATCTTTCTACCTTTCCTAAACCCAGCCTGAAAAGTCGACAATATCCCAAGTTCCCCAACCCAGTATCTCAATCTATTAGGCAATGTGCCCATATAAATCTTATTCAATGAGTCCAGCTGAGTTATTCCTCTATAGTTACTCAGAATATTTCTATCTCCTTTCTTCTTATAGATTGAGCCTTCTTTTGGAAACCTTCCATTCTCAAATACCTTATTAAATAACTTTACTTTACCCTCCCCTATCTGCCTATTATTCACTATTTTTTTCCAAAATACATTCTGTATCCCATTACTAGCTCTTGCTGACTTCTTGTATATTTTTCCTGACACTTCCATTGTCTACTCCCCTGTTCTCTCTTTATCCAGCTGATAAACCTCCACCACTACGCCCTTCTGCATGACCAAGTCCCCTCTTGTTTTTCTCCATCTGTCACCCTCAGCTAATAATTTAAAAAAGTAGTCCACCCAAGCTTTGCAGTCTATCTTCGTTTTTACATTCTCCTTCTCCCTGTTACTAATTTTATTCACTCTTTCCCAAACTTTATCTGGTTGTTTCATTTCACATTCTCTATTTATTGCCTCCATCGTTTTCTCTGCCATGATTTCTTCCTCTCAACAATTTTTGCTTTATATTCTTTCCTTAATTCATAAAACTGCTTTCTTTTTTGCTCCCTCCATATTTTCTGAACTCCTTTAGTGCTTTCATAACTACTACCTTCAGTTCCTTGTAATTATTATTACAAATTCCTCCCCCTTCCTTATTGCGATTACTAACTTTTGCTATCCTAGCTACCCTCTTTATTGGGTACTCAATAAGCTCAACCGCCCTGTCCACATTACCTTCCCTTAATGCCACTTCCCATCCTATCTTAACATACATACGGTATGTTCCGAGCTGTCAGCGGAGAGATGGCGTGGAATGATATTAGTAGACGAATAAGTTTGAATGGCGTTTATAAAAGTAGGAAAGATCACAATATGAAGATAAAGTTGGAATTCAAGAGGACAAACGGGGGGAAATATTCATTTATAGGAAGGGGAATTAGGGATTGGAATAACTTACCAAGGGAGATGTTCAATAAATTTCCAATTTCTTTGAAATCATTTCGGAAAAGGCTAGGAAAGCAACAGATAGGGAATCTGCCACCTGGACGACTGCCCTAAATGCAGATCAGTATTGATTGATTGATTGATTGATTGATTGATTGATTCATACTTTATCATTATAGACTGTTATGCCTTTCAGCATTCAGTCTGCAAGCCTCTGAGAATTTACTACACGTCGCCACAATCCTCGATTTGCAACTAGTGTTGTGGCCTCATTTAGTTCTATACCTCTTATCGTTAAATCGTTAGAAACCGAGTCTAACCATCGTCATCTTGGCCTCCCTCTACTTCTCTTACCCTCCATAACAGAGTCCATTATTTTCCTAGGTAACCTATCCTCCTCCATTCGCCTCACATGACCCCACCACCGAAGCCGGTTTATGTGTACAGCTTCATCCATCGAGTTCATTCCTAAATGAGCCTTTATCTCCTCATTCTGAGTACCCTCCTGCCATTGTTCCCACCTGTTTGTACCAGCAATCATTCTCGCTACTTTTATGTCTGTTACTTCTAACTTATGAATAAGATATCCTGAGTCCACCCAGCTTTCGCTCCCGTAAAGCAAAGTTGGTCTGAAAACAGACTGATGTAAAGATAGTTTCGTCTGGGAGCTGACTTCCTTCTTACAGAGTACTGCTGATCGCAACTGAGAGCTCACTGCATTTGCTTTACTAAACTGTTTGTGGGTTACTGTAGTCACATCCTAGTTCGTGAACCATGGGCAACGGCTGAGTGGCCTAGTAAGTGGTCCTGAGAGTCGGGATACCAGTTGCTATGGAATGGGAGTGGGCATCTCGGACATATTCTGAGTCGTGGCCCTCCTTGTGCTCAGGCGGCTAGGACTATACAATTCACCGGTAGTCCATAACCCTTTAGAGGAGAGATCCTCACTTGGACTATGTGCAAGTAGGGCAACATCCTGCTTCATGAATTTACCGAGCTCAGAACACTTTAAGCAAGCCTCGGACCTATGGGAGTAATGGAGTCCCACTCCCATTTGACAGGCGAGGGACTCCTTGGAAACAACTTGGCGAACGAAATGGAATTCGATGGGGAGCTATCAATATTAATGGGGCTTATGGAAGAAAGAAGGTAGAACTGGCTGAGTTAGCAAAGAGGATGCATCTGGATGTGCTAGGAGTAAGTGATATTCGGGTAAGGGGAGACAATGAGGAAGAGATAGGAGATTATAAAGTGTACTTGACGGGTGTTAGAAAGGGAAGGGCAGAGTCTGGGGTAGGGCTCTTTATCAGGAATACCATTGCACGCAACATAGTTTCCGTTAGGCACGTAAATGAGCGAATGATGTGGGTAGATTTGTCAGTGGGAGGAATTAGGACAAGAATTGTGTCCGTGTATTCACCATGTGAGGGTGCAGATGAGGATGAAGTTGACAAGTTTTATGAAGCATTGAGTGACATCGTGATCAGGGTCAACAGCAAGGATAGAATAGTGCTAATGGGCGATTTCAATGCGAGAGTTGGGAATAGAACTGAAGGATACAAAAAGGGTGATTGGTAAATGTGGGGAAGATATGGAAGCTAATGGGAATGGGAAGCATTTGCTGGACTTCTGTGCTAGTGTGGGTTTAGCTGTTACGAATACATTCTTCAAGCATAAGGCTATTCACCGCTACACATGGAAGGCTAGGGGTACCAGATCCATAATAGACTATATCTTAACAGACTTTGAATTCAGGAAATCTGTTAGGAATGTACGAGTTTTTCGCGGATTTTTCGATGATACAGACCACTATCTGATCTGTAGTGAAGTATCTCTAGGCCTAGGGTAGAGAAAGTGAAATCTGTCTGCAAACGAATAAGGGTAGAAAGTCTCCAGGACGAGGAAATTAGACAGAAGTACATGGATATGATTAGTGAGAAGTTTCCAACAGTAGACAGTAAGCAGGTTCAGGATATAGAAAGTGAATGGGTGGCATACAGGGATGCTGTAATAGAAACAGCAAGGGAATGTCTAGGAACAACTGTGTGTAAAGATGGGAAAAGGCAAACATCTTGGTGGAATGATGAAGTGAGAGCAGCCTGTAAACGTAAAAAGAAGGCTTATCAGAAATGGCTCCAAACAAGGGCCAGGGCAGACAGGGATTTGTACGTAGATGAAAGAAACAGAGCAAAACAGATAGTTGTTGAATCCAAAAAGAAGTCATGGGAAGATTTTGGTAATAACCTGGAAAGGCTAGGTCAAGCAGCAGGGAAACCTTTCTGGACAGTAATAAAGAATCTTAGGAAGGGAGGGAAAAAGGAAATAAACAGTGTTTTGAGTAATTCAGGTGAACTCATAATAGATCCCAGGGAATCACTGGAGAGGTATAGGGAATATTTTGAACATATTCTCAATGTAAAAGGAAATCATCAGGGTGGTGATGCAAACAGCCAAGCTCATGGGGAGGAGGAAAACGATGTTGGTGAAATTATGCTTGAGGAAGTGGAAGGATAGTAAATAAGCTCCATTGTCATAAGGCAGCAGGAATAGATGAAATTAGACCTGAAATGGTGAAGTATAGTGGGAAGGCAGGGATGAAATGGCTTCATAGAGTAGTAAAATTAGCGTGGAGTGTTGGTAAGGTACCTTCAGATTGGACAAAAGCAATAATTGCACCTATCTATAAGCAAGGGAACAGGAAGGATTGCAACAACTATCGAGGTATCTCATTGATTAGTATATCAGGCAAAGTATTCACTGGCATCCTGGAAGGGAGGGTGCGATCAGTCGTTGAGAGGAAGTTGGATGAAAACCAGTGTGGTTTCAGACCACAGAGAGGCTGTCAGGATCAGATTTTCAGTATGTGCCAGGTAATTGAAAAATGCTACGAGAGGAATAGGCAGTTGTGTTTATGTTTCGTAGATCTAGAGAAAGCATATGACAGGGTACCAAGGGAAAGGATGTTCGCCATACTGGGGGACTATGGAATTAAAGGTAGATTATTAAAATCAATCAAAGGCATTTATGTTGACAATTGGGCTTCAGTGAGAATTGATGGCAGAATGACTTCTTGGTTCAGGGTACTTACAGGAGTTAGACAAGGCTGTAATCTTTCACCTTTGCTGTTTGTAGTTTACATGGATCATCTGCTGAAAGGTATAAAATGGCAGGGAGGGATTCAGTTAGGTGGAAATGTAGTACGGTAAGCAGTTTGGCCTATGCTGACGACTTGGTCTTAATGGCAGACTGTGCCGAAAGCCTGCAGTCTAATATCTTGGAACTTGAAAATAGGTGCAATGAGTATGGTATGAAAATTAGCCTCTCGAAGACTAAAGTGATGTCAGTAGGTAAGAAATTCAACAGAATCAAATGTCAGATTGGTGATACAAAGCTAGAACAGGTCGATAATTTCAAGTATTTAGGTTGTGTGTTCTCCCAGGATGGTAATATAGTAAGAGAGATTGAATCAAGGTGTAGTAAAGCAAATGCAGTGAGCTCACAGTTGCGATCAGCAGTATTCTGTAAGAAGGAAGTCAGCTCCCAGACGAAACTAACTTTACATCAGTCTGTTTTCAGACCAACTTTGCTTTACGGGAGCGAAAGCTGGGTGGACTCAGGGTATCTTATTCATAAGTTAGAAGTAACAGACATGAAAGTAGCGAGAATGATTGCTGGTACAAACAGGTGGGAACAATGACAGGAGGGTACTCGGAATGAGGAGATAAAGGCTCTTTAACAATTTGCATTTAATTTTCTAACAACTTGTTTAGCCCCATTTTTATCTCATCCGACCACATGTCTTTAAGATACCTAAAACTCTTGCCTAAGACTCTCTTACTACCTCTTCTCTTTACTTCCCTCTCATTCCTACCTAACCCAATATATACCAGACTATGATGAGACTTGATCCAATCCCCTACTTCAAAAGTCTTAATTTTATCTAGCATATCCTCTGTGCTGACTACCAAGTCTATCTTTTTAGCTCCTGGTTCCATTGTCCCATTGGATTGGCCCTTGGGTTGTAGATAGGGGTGGTCCAGTGTTCCACATCCCATTCAGTCATCATATGCTGCCACTTCCTTGACGTGAATTGACTTTCATTGTCTGATAGAATGTACCGTGGATAACCATAGTGGCTGAATACCTTATCCTGTAGAAGACTGGTGATGCGTTCCGTCATGGCTTCTGGTATCGGAAAGGCTTCCATCCATCTTGTGAAGAGGTTGGTGATTACTAGGAGTCCTGTTTTACCCCTTGGTGTTCTAGAGTAAGGACCCATCAAGTCCAGGGCTTTGACCTCCCAAGGGCGTTGTGGCCGTCTTCCTCACTGACTGGAATCTGCCTTCCTGTTGCTCGCCTTGGTGGAGGCACAGTTGTAACACCTTTTCACATAGTCAAGGATGTCTTTCTGCATGTTGACCCAGAAGAATCTTCGTCGGAAAGACTGATATGTCTCTTCTTCACCTCTTGGATGTCTGGCTTCAGTGCAGTCGTGGAACGTCTCAAGGATGTCCATCATGTGCTGCCTAGGGATCACCACTACTGCATGCATGTCGGAGAGGTAAGATCTGTACATTAACAGTCCTCCATCAACCCGGAGGTTCTTGTAGCACATCCTGAATTCCCTCGGGATGAGTCTACTATCGGTGTTCTGTCTCCTAATCCACTGCATCATGGTCCTACATGGCTTGTCTTGTTCTTGCCATTGCTTGATTACTTCCAGATCAAGTTCCTTCTTGAAGATCATAAGAACAGGTTCACTGGGTTCGCTCTGGTGTTTTTATGGAAACTCCCTCTTGAAAATGGTGTTCTAGCTTCAGGTTCCATCGCTGGGTACCTAGATAAACTGTCTGCTCCTATGTTAGTCAAACATGGGACATGACACACATCAAAGTCAAATTCTGCAATTAACAGAGCCCATCGCATCAGTTTATATTTTGAGCCAGAGACTGAGTTCAACCATTTGAGAGCTGCGTTATCAGTGTGCAGCTGGGACTTCCTTCCCTTCAAGTAGCCTCTGAATTTGCCCGTGGCCCACACCACGGTTAAGGATCCCTTTTTGGCAGTGTATTAGCATTGTTCAGTGGGAGATAGCTTTCTGCTGGCATACTCAATGATATCCCTTCCGCCATCACTCCTCTCCTGGAATAACACTGCTCCTAAACCGGAGTTGCTGGCGTCCATCTGCAGGTACATCTTCCGTTGAGGGTCGGGATGGGCCAGACGGGGAGCGTTGCATATCGCAGCCTTAACACCTTGGAATGGTGCCTCTTCCTTGCTGGTCCATCAGAACGGGCGGTTGTTATGGAGCAGATCAGTGAGTGGTATAGCCTTGTCTTCAAATTGTGGCATGAAACTGCTATACCATCCACACAAGCCGAGGAACTGACATACTCGTCGCTTGGTCCACGGGCATTCAGCTTCTTTGATAGCTCGATTCTTCTCCGGTTGCCTTTCTAAACCTTCAGATGTTAGGATATGGCCAAGATATTTTAGGGCCGACTGGGTGAAGTGACACTTCTCCAGTTGGCAAGTAAGTCCATGAATTTTCAGTCATTCCATCACTGTCTTCAGATGTACAAGGTGTTCTTGAAAATTCTTGTTGTAGAATAAGATGTCGAGATACACTTGGCAGAAATCTCCAATATATCTCGGCAATACCTTATCCATCAGTTGCATGAAGGTTGCAGGAGCATTCTTCAGTCCAAAAGGCATTACTGTAAACTGGTACAATCCTCTCGGTGTCATGAAGGCGGTCAGTGGCCTAGAACTTTTGTCGACCTCAACTTGCTAGTATCCGGAGTTGAGATCCAGTGTGCTGAAAATCCTAGATCCACTTACTTGTTTCAGTGAGTCTTTCAGGTCAGGCATGGGGTAGGCGTCACTAAAGGCTTTCTTGTTCAACACATTCGATACTCCCCATTCTTCTTCTTCTTCTTCTTCTTCTTCTTCTTCTTCTTCTTCGGTAGGACGATAGTTGAAGCCCAACAGGATGTAGAGGGTTCGATGAGACCTTGCCCTTCCATCTCTTGAACCTTCTGAATGACGAATTTGCGCTTATCCTGGTTGCTTGATGGGTGAGGAAATGCTGCATTCAATGGTGTGCGTTACCGTGGTAGTCCGTCCTATTTTACTGGTGATGACTTCTGGAAAGTCCTTTAAGGTGTGTCTCAGCTCCTCTTCTTCATTTGGTTGAAGATGTGATAACTGGATATCTCCCAGGTCTATGTCGACGTCCACATCATTGAGAGTCCAGAGATTTCCATTGTGCCAGGCGACCCTCAGACGTCTCTCTCCCCAAAAAAACTTCATGAGCTGCATAGTCTAGGATCACCTTGTATTCTACCAAAAAGTCATGACCTAATATAATGTCAGGTATTAGGTTCTGAATCACTGCAATGTTAACTACAATAGGCAGGTCTACGCATTTAGTGGTTAGGTTAGTCTGTCCTTATATGGAATAAGTTACCCTGTCCACGGCTCCCACTAGCCTTCCGAGATGGTAAGACTTCATAGGCGGCAGATAATCTGGCAACAGTTCCATTTATGAATGAGTGGCTTGCTTGGCTGTCGAGTATGGCTGAAAAATTCTCGTTGCTTATCCTCAAGATGATAGCTGGGCGAGGTTGGTCTATTCTGATCACAGTCTGACCAATCCTACTCAGAGCTGCTTGTCTGTCGGGTCTTGAGACGCATTCCTGTTCCCAGTCCCATCCCCCCTCAATCCAGAATGGGCCAGACCTTGTTTTCCGACTCCAAAGTGAGGCATTTGTTCTTCAGTTGTCCCGTTCTTCCACACTAGTAGCATTTTCTAACTGAGCTGGTCTCTTCCGTGGCTTTACCCTTGTGTTCTTCTTCCAACTGGGTGATGATTCTACGCAGATCATCAAAGGTTCTCAGTTGTGATACCTTCACTAGGGGTCTAATCTTGTTGTGGAGTAGCTCTACGATGTCCGGTAGGATCTCTTTCTCGTTTCCTTCAGGATGCAGCCACTTGAAGAGCTGGTACTTCTGGAGGAGGAACACGCTAGCTCTCATGCCGGTTGGTTGTGCATCAGTCAGTAGCTTCCTTTCCACAGAGCTCTCCACCCCTTTGGAATTAAACCTAGCAAGGAATTCCTCTTTAAGTCAGTCCAATTTAAGTTCAAGCCCTTCAATTTATTCTACCAAGTAGCGGCTTGCACCCTTAACTGCGGTGTGACGAGTTGAATGAAGATGTCCTCCAGTATTAGTCCTTCCCAGTAGACTGACCGATCCCTCTAAGAAGCTAGTCAGGTTCTCTTCCAGTCTCCCATGGAATTCTAGAAGGCTCTCTTTAATCACCTTCAGGTCTAGCTGTCCTGTTTTGCCGGTTAGATTTGAGGGGGTTGAAGGTGTGGTGATAGGTCCTGTTCGAAGTAATCTATCTTCTACCGCGTGAAGGATGGTCTCTCTCATGTTCTGAACATCTCCCTTGATGGTCGAAATCCAGTTTTCTGACATTCCTTCAATGGCAGGAATACGGCTCCCAAAATTTCCCTCGACGGCAGAAATTCTCCCCTCAACCTGTTGTTTGATGTCAGAAACCTGGATTTCCACCTCCTCCTTGAGGTTTGAGATGTCCCTATCCAGTTGGCTTACCCTACTATTGATCTGCTCAACCAGCCCCAGTTTTGACCTAACGTCCAATATCTGCTGCGTTAATTGGTTGGTGACATCGCTAATTTGGGAATTGATCTGGAAATTTTATCATCTACGGTTGAAATTTTTGATTATAGGCACTGTTCTACTTTGTAAACCTGCGTGTACACTTGAGATATTGGTCCAATTAAAACTGTATTAGCTTGAGAAATCTTGCCAACTACATCTGAAATTTTGTCATTTACTTTCAAAATGTTTTTGGAAATCTGTTCCATTATGGCAGAATTAACTTGTGAAATCTGTTCTGTCAAGGTGGAATTGAGTGTCTGTATCATGCTCATTATGTTGGAACACATTGTGGTCATATTTGCCTCATCTTCCGATGACAAGTCCGGTTGTTCGTCCACCTCGATAAAAAGAACCTTTCGGGATCATCATTTTTAATGAGACATTCTTGTAGCCGTGTCTTCAATGATCTCTTACTGCCATTCATCGGAAGATTTCATTTGCGAGTTCACCTTGAAGTTGTTTTACAGACATATTTTCCAGTATCACTTTCATTTTATTCTGATTTCCATTTACACTCATATTCACTACAGAAAATTATTCTTACGTCTTGTCACAGTCGCCAATTATCGTATTCACAAACACGCACACATGAGGTGCTGTCAGTTGTGTGCACTGTTTTTTTTACAAATTATATATACATTAATAGCTGCCCATGAAATGAACCACCATCTTGAACTCAATTGACTATGGAACACTTGACAAGATCACATGTGGTACCTACCGAAACAACATAACCACTTCAACGGTAAAACCACAACATGATATCACATACTTAACTCGACTAACAACTCTCACTCACAACTCGACTCAACTCAACTAAACAACCCAAGACTGTCCTTGTATATACCTTGCCCGGTGAGGCTTCCAGAAAAGTATGACACAACATGCTTTCTCGTATCTTCTCGAGTCTCCAATAACCTATATACAAATGAATAGAACATTCTGTAAAACTCAAGTAACATCAGAATAAAGACGTGTTGTTCTAGACTCTTACCCTGTGTTGCACAACATTACATTGGATTTATACATCATATTTATAGGTAATAATAAATTAAATACTATTAATTACATGATCTTACTTTAAATAAAGTCGTATTGATAAACATACAGCAGAATTATCGTGACATAACCTCACATGTTCTTTTTCACAAGACAAATCATACAACATAAATGATACGACCACGATTAATTCGAAATAAAGTCCGTACATAACTACGTAGATAATAACATACATACATACATACATACATACATACATACATACATACATACATACATACATACATACATACATACATACATACATACATTATCATTATAGACTGTTATGCCTTTCAGCGTTCAGTCTGCAAGCCTCTGAGAATTTACTACACGTCGCCACAATCCTCGTATTTGCAACTAGTGTTGTGGCCTCATTTAGTTCTATACCTCTTATCTTTAAATCGTTAGAAACTGAGTCTAACCATCATTGTCTTGGTCTCCCTCTGCTTCTCTTACCCTCCATAGCAGAGTCCATTATTCTCCTAGGTAACCTATCCTCCTCCATTCGCCTCACATGACCCCACCACCGAAGACGGTTTATGCATACAGCTTCATCCATCGAGTTCATTTCTAAATTAGCCTTTATCTCCTCATTCCAACCCTCCTGCTATTGTTCCTACCTGATTGTACCAGCAATCATTCTTGCTACTTTCAAGTCTGTTACTTCTAACTTATGAATAAGATATCCTGAGTCCACCCAACTTTCGCTCCCGTAAAGCAAAGTTGGTCTGAAAACAGACCGATGTAAAGATAGTTTTGTCTGGGAGCTGACTTCCTTCTTACAGAATACTACTGATCGCAACTGCGAGCTCACTGCATTAGCTTTACGACACCTTGATTCAATGTAGGATGCTAAAAGGTTAGTTTTTTCCACCTATTCAATACATATAAATTTTATAAATTAGGAATTTATTGTTGATTCCACTTGAGACATGTTTCGCCCTTCATTGAGGGCATCATCAGTCAAAATATCACCTCAAGGTAAAAAATCAGGTAACTGGTTAGTAGTTGACGGTACAAATTAATACATATTATTAATACAATTACAAAAATTAAGTATGGGAAATAGTTGTACAAAAGTGATGGTTGAACATATAGGTTTATAGATGAAAAGTCAGCACCAATGCCTAAAATTAACATAGTAGAGTTCGGCAGTGGTGCTCTGGAGAAACAGTTGAACAATGTAAATACTGTATAGTTACCAACCTTTGACATTAATTTTTGGATACAAACATTGACGCCGAACACTACACCTTTTCTCCCTTAATTGTTTTAATGTAAATATTTTTTAACTTTTTATTTCCCTATGATTGTGTCAACTGTTTCTCCAGAGCACCACTGCCGAACTCTTACTATGTTAATTTTAGGCATTGGTGCTGACTTTTCATCTATAAACCTATATGTTCAACCATCACTTTTGTACAACTATTTCCCATACTTAATTTTTGTAATTGTATTAATAATATGTATTAATTTGTACCGTCAACTACTAACCAGTTACCTGATTTTTTACCTTGAGGTGATATTTTGACTGATGATGCCCTCAATGAAGGGCGAAACATGTCTCAAGTGGAATCAACAATAAATTCCTAATTTATAAAATTTATATGTATTGAATAGGTGGAAAAAACTAACCTTTTAGCATCCTACATTCAGTATCTTCAATACGGATAGCAATGATTTTTATCACTTGCAACCTTGATTCAATCTCTCTTACTATATTACCATCCTGGGAGAACACACAACCTAAATACTTGAAATTATCGTCCTGTTCTAGCTTTGTACCACCAATCTGACATTCAGTTCTGTTGAATTTCTTACCTACTGACATCAATTTAGTCTTCAAGAGGCTAATTTTCATACCATACTCATTGCACCTATTTTCAAGTTCCAAGATATTAGACTGCAGGCTTTCGGCACAGCCTGCCATTAAGACCAAGTCGTCAGCATAGGCCAAACTGCTTACTGTACTACATTTCCACCTAACTGAATCCCTCCCTGCTATTTTATACCTTTCAGCAGATGATCCATGTAAACTATGAACAGCAAATGTGAAAGATTACAGCCTTGTCTAACCCCTGTAAGTATCCTGAACCAAGAACTCATTCTACCATCAATTCTCACTGAAGCCCAATTGTCAACATAAATGCCTTTGATTGATTTTAATCATCTACCTTCAATTCCATAGTCCCCCAGAATAATGAACATCTTTTCCCTCGGTACCCTGTCATATGCTTTCTCTAGATCTATTCCTCTCGTAGCATTCTTTAATTACCTGGAGCATACTGAAAATCTGATCCTGACAGCCTCTCTGTGGTCTGAAACTGTTGTATACAAGATAAGGTATACTGGAACACAACATATATTTATTGCTTCAACACCGAGCTCGATAGCTGCAGTCGCTTAAGTGCGGCCAGTATCCAGTATTCGGGAGATAGTAGGTTCGAACCCCACTGTCGGCAGCTCTGAAAATGGTTTTCCGTGGTTTCCCATTTTCACACCATGCAAATGCTGGGGCTGTACCTTAATTAAGGCCACGGTCGCTTCATTCCCACTCCTAGCTCTTTCCTGCCCCATCGTCGACATAAGACCTATCTGTGTCGGTGCGACGTAAAGCAACTAATAAATAAAAAATATTGCTTCAGTATGACTTTATACAATATATACATGAATTTAACTTAAACTTGTTTTGAAGCTGAGTAAATTCGCAAGTAATTAATCTTGATAGTAGACTGAGAGTCTGTAGAAATGTACACTTTTTACACATTAACTTTATGTACACTCGAAGTTATCTTGATGAGATAGTTTGTAAAAGGGTAGAGTTCATGATAGTTGAAAACTATCAGTTTTATAAGTGTAACTTGCCATGAAAGTTCCTACTAACATAATGCAGTTATTTCTATTGGCTTGTCATGAAATTACATGAATATTCACAATTAGAGAATCTAATGTAGGTGTCGGAGCTGAGTGAGGACTGAGGATGTGTAGAATACAGGCATCGGGGCTCAACGTGGCCGAGACACATGTTTAAGAGGGATAACCTCTGTGTTCGACGTTCAGTGTAATCTGGTGCTGGACACTGGAGAGTCCTACTAAGTGGCTGCCAGGTGCTCCTTTTATAGTGCAGACCGACATCATAAGCACGCGCACTGGAGTCGTCTCGTAGAGTCTCGCATAATCCAAGCTGCGGCGTGCGCGGTGCTGGCTGGCGCAAAGCTAGGAGCGCGAAGGACACACAACAGAAACCACACTGGTTTTCATCCAACTTCCTTTCAACGACTGATCACACCCTCCCTTCCAAGATACCAGTGAATACTTTGCCTGGTATACTAGTCAATGAGATACCTCGATAGTTGTTGCAATCCTTCCTGTTCCCTTGCTTATAGATAGGTGCAATTATTGCTTTTGTCCAATCTGAAGGTATCTTACTAACACTCCACGCTAATTTTACTACTCTATGAAGCCATTTCATCCCTGCCCTCCCACTATACTTCACCATTTCAGGTCTAATTTCATCTATTCCTGCTGCCTTATGACAATGGAGCTTTTTTACCATCCTTTCCACTTCCACCAACATCATTTTCCTCCTCCCCATGAGCTTGGCTGTTTGCAACACTACCCTGATGATTTCCTTTTACATTGAGAAGATGTTCAAAATATTCCCTCCACCTCTCCAGTGATTCCCTGGGATCTATTACGAGTTCACCTGAATTACTCAAAATACTGTTTATTTCATTTTTCCCTCCCTTCCTAAGATTCTTTATTACTGTCCAGAAAGGTTTCCCTGCTGCTTGACCTAGCCTTTCCAGGTTATTACCAAAATCTTCCCATGACTTCTTTTTGGATTCAACAACTATTTGTTTCGCTCTGTTTCTTTCATCTACGTACAAATCCCTGTCTGTCTCGGCCCTTGTTTGGAGTCATTTCTGATAAGCCTTCTTTTTACGTTTACAGGCTGCTCTCACTTCATCATTCCACCAAGATGTTTGCCTTTTCCCATCTTTACACACAGTTGTTCCTAGACATTCCCTTGCTGTTTCTACTACAGCAACCCTGTATGCCACCCATTCACTTTCTATATCCTGAACCTGCTTACTGTCTACTGTTCGAAATTTCTCACTAATCGTATCCATGTACTTCTGTCTAATTTCCTCATCCTGGAGATTTTCTACCCTTATTCGTTTGCAGACAGATTTCACTTTCTCTACCCTAGGCCTAGAGGTACTTAGTTCACTACAGATCAGATAGCGGTCTGTATCATCGAAAAATCCGCGGAAAACTCGTATATTCCTAACAGATTTCCTGAATTCGAAGTCGGTTAAGATATAGTCTATTATGGATCTGGTACTCCTAGCCTCCCATGTGTAACGGTGAATAGCCTTATGCTTGAAGAATGCATTCGTAACAGCTAAACCCATACTAGCACAGAAGTCCAGCAAACACTTCCCATTCCCATTAGCTTCCATATCTTCCCCACATTTACCAATCACCCTTTCATATCCTTCAGTTCTATTCCCAACTCTCACATTGAAATCGCCCATTAGCACTATTCTATCCTTGCTGTTGACCCTGACCGCAATGTCACTCAATGCTTCATAAAACTTGTCAACTTCATCCTCCTCTGCACCCTCACATGGTGAATACACTGAGACAATTCTCGTCCTAATTCCTCCAACTGACAAATCTACCCACATCATTCGCTCTTTTATGTGCCTGTTGCGTGCAATGGTATTCCTGATAAAGAGCCCTACCCCAGACTCTGCCCTTCCCTTTCTAACACCCGCCAAGTACACTTTATAATCTCCTATCTCTTCCTCGTTATCTCCCCTTACCCGAATATCACTTACTCCTAGCACATCCAGATGCATCCTCTGTGCTGACTCAGCCAGTTCTACTTTCTTTCTTCCATAAGCCCCATTAATACTGATAGCTCCCCATCGAATTCCATTTCGTTCGCCAAGTTGTTTCCAAGGAGACCCTCGCCTGTCAAATGGGAGTGGGACTCCATTACTCACATAGGTCCGAGGCTTGCTTAAAGTGTTCTGAGCTCGGTAAATTCATGAAGCAGGACGCTGCCCTACTTGCACATAGTCCAAGTGAGGATCTCTCCTCTAACGGGTTATGGACCACCGGTGAATTGTATAGTCCTAGCCGCCTGAGCACAAGGAGGGCCACAACTCAGAATATGGCCGAGATGCCCACTCCCATTCCATAGCAACTGGTATCCCGACTCTCAGGACCACTTACTAGGCCACTCAGCCGTTGCCCATGGTTCACGAACTAGGACGTGACTACAGTACCCCCCCAAAGAAAACCATTGTAAATAATAACAATAGGAATAATAGAAACAATAGGAATAATAGTAGACATAAATGACTTCATAAATCGAAATACAGCATATATAGCCTCACCCCATAAGCAATAATAATAATAATAATAATAATAATAATAATAATAATAATAATAATAATAATAATAATAATAATAATAATAATAATAATAATAATAATAATAATAATAATAATAATAATAGTAATAATAATAATAATAATAGTAATAATAATACCACCTACTGACTGAGATGTTGCAATAAGCATCTATTGGGCTGCAATTACACAACTACCTTCACTTAGGGTACCTAATGTCAAGGGTGTATGTGGGTTCAAGTGAAGTGAGCAGAGTCATACTGTATCAACATTGGCCTTGCTTGTTTGCAAGCTCGAGGGAAATGGGTGGGGATAGGCCAGTTATTCCTGGGCTACCCTGTGGTTCATCTTTCTGGACTGGGTTTCATTTCTCAGAAAAGTAAGTAAGAAATTTATGAATGCAATTAACACTTCCCTGGTAAGTTTTTAACTTCCACTTCTTCATTAACCTCATACCTGTATACATTTTGCATTCAGACTTTGCTATTTGATTACCTAAACGTGATTTTATTTTGCTAGCAAATCTTCATGAGCTATCAATTCAATACAGAATTTTTTAATAAAATGTCACCCTGACTTCTCAAAACTTTACAGATTTAAAGAGTTCAGTAATGAAATTGTCCCTATGCCAAATTATATGGTCAGTGTGTTTTGCATGCTTTTCTGTTATTTTTCAGATAATGCTCAATTCTCTCCACAAGTATGAGCCTCGAGTGCATCTTGTTAAGGTTGGCACAGAACCAAGAAGAATTCTCACATTCCCCTTTCCTGAAACACAGTTCATTGCTGTCACTGCATACCAAAATGAAGAGGTAGGTTAGCACAAAAGGTACATTTTTCTTATGCACTTTTGTCTTGAAAGTAATACTCCCAATCCATGCAAATCCAGATCAAGCTCAGAGCATGATAAGTTCTATAATGACTCTAATGGTTACTCAGACAACAAAATAGGTGAGCTGAAGTGGCTGAAGTTACAGGATATTTTCTAAACAATAACAACAATAATAATAATAATGCAGGTAGCGGGTAGAGACACTCTTTGAGTCAGCTCTACTTCAAGGTGTGGCAACCCTGCCTACATAAGTCTCAGAGTTCACAGACCCAGTGTGTAGCATCTGATTTGGGTCCCAGCTCAGTGTTTGGAGTGAAGACTTAAATTGTATCTGTGCCAGAGAAGGTGGGTTTCACATAGGTAATGAAAGAGACAGCACAGAACTAAATTAGGAGCTCATTGTGGTCAGCTGTTGATTTGTGCTCCAGATCTTACCAGTCTGCTTCTTTGGGCCTCACTCCACAAACTATAATCTTCACACAAACTACCATAATGAGAAAATAGAAGTCAAATGATACTAACCCAGCCAGTTCAATCTGGACCAGTTAAATTCTGGTCTGAGCAGGCCATCAAAATGTAAAGGCGGTTTCACCATCGTGTTGGGATCAGTCAGAATATTTTGAATGAAGAAGTATTTCTTTGGCATAAACATCCTCCTTAGGGCTGACAAACAAATGGGATTTGTACTGGACGAGTACCAAATAAAACTGGCAGTTCGAGAAATAATGTTCACTTCAGAAGAAGTGTCCACAATGGGCAACTATAAAATACTTTTTTTTTTACAAGTTGCTTTACGTCGCACCGACACAGATAGGTCTTACAGCGACAATAGGACAGGAAAGGGCTAGGAGTGGGCAGGAAATGGCCATGGCCTTTAATTAAGGTACAGCCCCAGCCTGGTGTGAAAATGGGAAACCACAGAAAACTATCTTCAGGGCTAATAACAGCGGGGTTCAAACCCACTAATCTCCCAAATACTGGATACTAGACACACTTAACTAGCAACTACAGCTATCAAGCGCAGTACAAAATACTGACAGGCCTACCAGCCATCAGGGAGAAAATTTCTGGTGACAAGAGGAAGTCCCCGACAATCTGGGAACAGTCTTTTTGTTTACAAGACTATGATAGATGTCATTATTGATTTCAGGTTCCCAACCACAAAGCTTTTGATTTAAAACCTTAAACGTGGAAACAAATTTACTTTTGTGATACTCAATGCCCATGCTCCAATAAATAAGGTAAACAAAAAGAATATGAAAAAAGTCAAAGAATTTTGGCTCTTACCTGTAAGGAAACTGTTGCAAGAAGAAATTCTAATGGGCAGCTTCAACACATGGTTTGAGAAAGAAAAGAAATACAGGAAAATAGTTAGAGGATATCTGAGACATAAAAGTACAAACCTGAAGAACAAAGGCTGACTGAAGTTTGTGATCTGTTCAGTCTGAAGTTAATGTTGACCTGGTTCAAGAAAAGATGATGATAATGAGGATGCTTGTTGTTTAAAGGGGCCTAACATCTAGGTCATTGGCCCCTAATGGTACAAAATGAGATATAATGTAATGAAAATTTAAAAGTCCAAAATCCTTCACATACCAGAATTCAAAACATGAGGATGGATATGAATGTAAAACAATCAGTGGATCCGACCCGCAATGTTCCACATTTCCAGACACCAACGTTAAACAATAGTATTACTGACCAAGAGACTGCTTCTGAAGCACAGTTCTGAATCGATGATGCTTGTAGTCTAAAGAGGTCCAAAATCCAAGTCATCGGCCCCTCATAATGGTACTCATTGCTAGGAAAATAGAACAATGGTATTTGACATGTTGCGGTACTAATCAAATGTAGCGTGCACTTGCGGTATTCCACACATTATGGTACTACTTACAGGTAATGTAATGCACACATGTAACATAGACGTATGGTGTTTCTCACATTGTGGAGCCATTTACAGGCAACGAAAACCTTTGGTGTTCATTACATAAGTGTACTAACTAGAGGGACTCGTACTATCCTGTGGTGTTCCTCACATAGTGGAAACTAATCATAGGCAAAGAAGAACCATAGTGACGCTCACCCATGGTGTCGCTCATATAGTGGTACTAATCACAGGTACTGTAAAAGCCACAAGCACACACTGTCGCTACTAATCACAAACCTATTATGTACCTAACATAGTGGTACTACACGCAAGTAAAAGCGACCCATGGTGTTCCCCGCGTGTTGGTACTAATTACAAGTAGTTTCATGGTTCTAATTCGATCATCCCTTGGTTGCCCCTTTTAGTCACCTCTTACGACAGGCAGGGGATAGCGTAGGTGTATTCTTCATCTGCGTCCCCTACCCACGCTTTGATTCAAGAAAAGAACTAAAAGGTTGATAACTTGGCAGTCGCGAATCCCTGCTTGGGAGAATTTCAAATTGATCACATGGCAATCTCCAGCCACCAGAAAATAAAGAATGTCAGGGTCAAAAGAGAACCAGTGTAGACTCAGACCATTACCTGTCTAGGGTGAAGATAAAGTTCATATCCAAAACCATTGAGTGAACCTCTGCCTGTCTAGGGTGAAGATAAAGTTCATATCCAAAACCACTAAGAGAACCTCATTTAAAATCAGAAGATTTAGGACCAAAAAGACAGTCAAGAAATCATAAGAAGTGCCAGAAAAAGCTTGAATGCTTGGACTCGTACAAACCAGAAGATACTCAGAAAATTCAGAAGCCAGCCGAATGTACATTATTTCTGGCAAAGAAGAGAAAAGATCTCTGGTGGAAGAACAAGTGTGACGAAGCACTTCAGGAAATATCCAGAGCATGGAACAGATGGCACTCTAACCGTAAAGACTTTGAGGAATTTAAAGCACAGGGGTAACGCACAGCCAAAACCCCAAGAATGCAAGGTAACATTATGAAAGAAAAGGACAACTTAACTGCATATTTTAAGAAATATAATACCAGAGAATTTTTCTGAGTTTTTAAGAATAAAACTAAGGGATTTACTCCTAGGAACCTAGATTTCAAGAGTGAGGATCGAAAGCTCATGATGACCAACAAGAAAAGTTGCAAACACTTAGCTTGTTATTTACAGAAACTTTTGAACTGTGAAACACCCTGAGGAAGGACTTATTTTTAGAACACCCATAGAAAAACTGCAGAATTCATATCCTACTGACAAAGAAGAAATTAAGGTTTTAAATAAAGAGCGAATAAATAACAAGGCTCCAAGGAAAGATTCTATCATGGCAGAATTGTATGCAAGCAAAAAAATGTGGTTAAACAGTTGGAAGACTTTTCGCTCATATTTGGACAACAGAAGAGATCTCAAAGAAGTGCAACCACTTTTCAGGAAAAATCAAAAACTCATCCCCACTGGCTTAAAGAACTGCATGAAGATCTAAATAAAGAACGAAAGCATGAACCCCAAATAAATTCATGACACAGCTATCTTCACAGAGAAAGTTGCAGATTTGAGGGAGACATCCCCCTAAACCACACATCATCTCGGTGGAAGAGCGACACAAGAGAAGCCTGAGATTGAAAGACCTTTGGCTATAAAGTAAAGAAAAAGCTATGTCTCCAAAAGGAAAATAACACGGGGTGAGTTGGCCGTGTGGTTAGGGTGAGTTGGCCGTGCGGTTAGGGGCACGCAGCTGTGAGCTTGCATCTGGGAGATAGTGGGTTCAAATCCCACTGTCAGCAGCCCTGAAGATGGTTCTCCGTGTTTTCACATTTTCACACCAAGCAAATGCTGGGACTGTACCTTAATTAAGGCCACAGCCGCTTCCTTCCAACTCCTAGGCCTTTCTATCCCATCGTCGCCATAAGACCTATCTGTGTCAGTGCAACGTAAAGCCACTAGCAAAAGAAGAAAAAAAGAGAAAAAATAACCGGTAGTTTTTGTAGCTGTAACTTGTAACTGGCTGTATCAATGCAATAATAATTACTGTATGCGCACTTTTTAGTGATAGATTTTTGTACTCGGTTGAGGAGTAAGAAGGGAGCACTGCCGGTTCTGGTAGTACTGCCAACTGAATGGAAATGAAATCTGAATTGAATCGATAATATGATCGATCGATTTGAATTTTCTAAACCTTTATTATCTTACACCAACAACTGTGTCACACACACAATATATAATACTATATAACATTTCCCGATGTGAAACGTGTTCCTAGCATGAATTCTATAGTTTGGCTTTGTTGTGTAAACAACAACAGTATGAGTACTTAAAGAGTACGCCAGATGTCGCACAGCGATGATAAGCGATTCTTTGTTTGTGTTTCAATTCCAATACGAATCTCGAAGATAACCAAAGTCGACCAATTCAGCGCTAGGGTGTAAATCTATCGCTAATAAGTGCGCAGATAATATGCAAGTCTTTTGAGTAGACTTATAAATAAACTTTTTGACATTTCATTCTCCCTAACAGGTTGCACCATTGTAGTTAACTACAGCCAGGACTCCTATCAACAAAACTGAAATTCTACTTAGATGAGTTAGAACATTAGAATACTTGCATGGAACGTTAAGATAATTTAATCAAATGAACACCTCATGTGTTCATAAGAGTTCTTTTACATGCCGTCACAAACACCATGCTGTGCTGTGAATTTTCATCACCATCCTCAGCCAGGATCAAACTTATAATCTTGAGAGTGAGAAGCTGGAACAATAATTTCTCAACTATCAGCATCAGCATGATCTCCAAGAGACTGTTTCATAGATGATAATAATTAGTAAAGCCACACACTCACAGAACTAGTTCAGTTTTGTCAAACTTTGGAAATCAAAATGACCTTGCACCTAGGAACCTCCCCAGAGCTTTACTTACATGGTTCAAGTCGTGTAGTTGTATGCTTTCATTTGGAAGATGGTGAGTTTGAATCCCTCCTTTGGCAGCCCTGAAGATGCTTTTTCATTATTTCCTATTTTCACACCATGTACAGTAAATGCTATCAATCAATCAATACTGATCTGCATTTAGGGCAGTCGCCCAGGTGGCAGATTCCCTAGGACTATACCTCAATGTAGATCTTTCCAGTCCAAGCCTATCTCATCCTTTTATAACTGAAAACCTTTGGTATGTTAGTGCAGTGTTAAACCTCTAACAAAAAGAAGATAAAAATGAACTTTACCTAGTTGGTAAAGACTGCTCCTTTCAAATGAATATTTAAGGATAGGTATAATTATAATAATTTATTTCAGCAGTAATAGTTTTAGGACAATGTTGAATCTGGAATTCTACAATAAAGCCAGTTGCTTTTGTTTCTCATTGCAGGTTACATCACTGAAAATTAAATACAACCCTTTTGCAAAAGCTTTCCTTGATGCTAAAGAACGACCAGAAAGTTGTTACCAACGGGATTTTATGCCAAGCTACAGCCAGTCACAACAAACACAATATCCACAGTGTAAGGAATTATGATACTATTTTTGAATTGTTGTTGCTGACTTGATTTTTGTCTCTAGTTTCTTTTTCACTAGTGTATTTTCCTTGTTAATAATTTGTTAAATAGTATAGACATAGACATTATCATATGCCCCTTTCATGTCTAGAAAGGCTGTTGTTATAGTCTCTGAACATGTTTTAGCTAGCATAATGTCTGTAATTAGAATGTTGATAGTATCAGACACACTTCTTCCCTTAGCAAATGCAAATTGATGTTTGGGAATAAGATTATAATATTCTAGACACCATAGGAGTCGTTGTGGTAAAATTTGTTGAAATATTTTCTGTATACAAGAGCTTAAACAGATGCCTCTATAGCTGAGAGGGTCCTGAACGTTTTTAAAAAAGTGGGGAGGATGTTGAACACATACTTAACATATAAAGCTACAGTAGCAAAAATCCAAAGTATTTTTAATAAAAAATGCAGAAATTACCTGCATTGATGGGGTGAAAGTTCCTTTTGAAGATCATTGTAAGTACCTAATATAAGAAAAGATTTTCATTGGGGTAATCACATAAATATGATTGTATCCCAGAATGGGGATAATTATAAATTCATTCCATGAAGGCAGAATGGTTTGATATTCAAGGATGTCATTAAATTTCTCAATTATGTAATGTTTTGCTATTTGAGGCAGGGCTTGTAACATATTGCAGGAAATGTTGTCTTGAAGAATTTTTCTAGGCTCCAATGCTAAATTAAATTTATTCCTGGTTATAGGAATTAATAATGCGGAAAAATCTGTCAGAAAAATTGGACACACGATATTGGAAGGTGGGTTCAATGAAATCCGGCATGATGTTTCGATAAAACTGAAGTAATATGGGGCTCTTACATGCAGGAGAAAGGTTTGAGTCTAACAGATTATTATGCATATGTAAAACTAGCAAGATACCCGTCCTTCGCTACGGTATTAAATGAAATTTATAATTGAATGCTTAACGATTTATATATAATCCACCAAAATTTGCGATCTAACTCATTTTCTGAGAGAATCCGCCAAAATTCGTGATCTGATTCATTTTCTGAGAGATTACAGCACAGTTCCTCCCATTATTCAATCTTTCTTTTCAGCAATCGATTTCGTACTTCCCGGGCTAGGTCCAGGTATTCCACCCAGCCAGTTGGGTCCCTAAATCTTTGCCATCTTTTCCTATAAGCATTTTAATATGGTTCAAATCCTTGAGGAGATCCGGCGTGGTGTTGTCTTGGGTGCCTTGGCGGTACTGAACCCGCGACCGGACTCCAATCGTAGTCATTATCCGGCCAGAACCCGTTTCCAGCGTGGTCCGCACATTTTGACGGCGGTCCAGAACATTATTAACATTATTATTATTATTATTATTATTATTATTATTATTATTATTATTATTATTATTATTATTATTATTATTATTGATGGTCTGGAACCCACAGCAAGATCCAAGACTGCTTCTTGGTGGTAAATTACATCCTCTGCCATTGTCATTGCTGACAATATGACCAGCACCATCGTCGTGCGTAGGCAAGTGCGCGAGATTTCTGGCGACATGAATGATATACCAATATAAATGGTCCGTTATTGGACATTATAAATTTTCCAGCTAACTCATTCTTGGTTGCCAGCGTTTCGCCCTCGTGTGCTAGGGTGGGCTCATCAGTTGGTACCTAGCACACCTACCAATACGCTGGCTAGTGCATACCGTGGAGGCCACTGCGTAGGCTAACTGGAGCCACCGGCAGTGCCAATGCACTAAGAGACTTTGTCTCATTATCAAAAATTGATGCCTGCTTGGCCATCAGATGATATAGATGTTGATTCCCATAGGGAATCTGAAATATTTGTCCTGAATGAGTAAATTTATAATACCAATATAAATGGTACGTTATTGGACATTATAAATTTTCCAGCTAACTCATTCTTGGTTGCCAGCGTTTCGCCCTCGTGTGCTAGGGTGGGCTCATCAGTTGGTACCTAGCACACCTACCAATACGCTGGCTAGTGCATACCGTGGAGGCCACTGCGTAGGCTAACTGGAGCCACCGGCAGTGCCAATGCACTAAGAGACTTTGTCTCATTATCAAAAATTGATGCCTGCTTGGCCATCAGATGATATAGATGTTGATTCCCATAGGGAATCTGAAATATTTGTCCTGAATGAGTAAATTTATAATACCAATATAAATAGTCCGTTATTGGACATTATAAATTTTCCAGCTAACTCATTCTTGGTTGCCAGCGTTTCGCCCTCGTGTGCTAGGGTGGGCTCATCAGTTGGTACCTAGCACACCTACCAATACGCTGGCTAGTGCATACCGTGGAGGCCACTGCGTAGGCTAACTGGAGCCACCGGCAGTGCCAATGCACTAAGAGACTTTGTCTCATTATCAAAAATTGATGCCTGCTTGGCCATCAGATGATATAGATGTTGATTCCCATAGGGAATCTGAAATATTTGTCCTGAATGAGTAAATTTATAATACCAATATAAATGGTCCGTTATTGGACATTTTAAATTTTCCAGCTAACTCATTCTTGGTTGCCAGCATTTCGCCCTCGTGTGCTAGGGTGGGCTCATCAGTTGGTACCTAGCACACCTACCAATACGCTGGCTAGTGCATACCGTGGAGGCCACTGCGTAGGCTAACTGGAGCCACCGGCAGTGCCAATGCACTAAGAGACTTTGTCTCATTATCAAAAATTGATGCCTGCTTGGCCATCAGATGATATATATGTTGATTCTCTTAGTGCATTGGCACTGCCGGTGGCTCCAGTTAGCCTACGCAGTGGCCTCCACGGTATGCACTAGCCAGCGTATTGGTAGGTGTGCTAGGTACCAACTGATGAGCCCACCCTAGCACATGAGGGCGAAACGCTGGCAACCAAGAATGAGTTAGCTGGAAAATTTATAATGTCCAATAACAGACCATTTATATTGGTATTATAAATTTACTCATTCAGGACAAATATTTCAGATTCCCTATGGGAATCAACATCTATATACTCTCTTAGTGCATTGGCACTGCCGGTGGCTCCAGTTAGCCTACGCAGTGGCCTCCACGGTATGCACTAGCCAGCGTATTGGTAGGTGTGCTAGGTACCAACTGATAAGCCCACCCTAGCACACGAGGGCGAAATGCTGGCAACCAAGAATGAGTTAGCTGGAAAATTTATAATGTCCAATAACGGACCATTTATATTGGTATTATAAATTTACTCATTCAGGACAAATATTTCAGATTCCCTATGGGAATCAACATCTATATCATCTGATGGCCAAGCAGGCATCAATTTTTGATAATGAGACAAAGTCTCTTAGTGCATTGGCACTGCCGGTGGCTCCAGTTAGCCTACGCAGTGGCCTCCACGGTATGCACTAGCCAGCGTATTGGTAGGTGTGCTAGGTACCAACTGATGAGCCAACCCTAGCACACGAGGGCGAAACGCTGGCAACAAAGAATGAGTTAGCTGGAAAATTTATAATGTCCAATAACAGACCATTTATATTGGTATTATAAATTTACTCATTCAGGACAAATATTTCAGATTCCCTATGGGAATCAACATCTATATCATCTGATGGCCAAGCAGGCATCAATTTTTGATAATGAGACAAAGTCTCTTAGTGCATTGGCACTGCCGGTGGCTCCAGTTAGCCTACGCAGTGGCCTCCACGGTATGCACTAGCCAGCATATTGGTAGGTGTGCTAGGTACCAACTGATGAGCCCACCCTAGCACACGAGGGCGAAACGCTGGCAACCAAGAATGAGTTAGCTGGAAAATTTATAATGTCCAATAACGGACCATTTATATTGGTATTATAAATTTACTCATTGAGGACAAATATTTATGATTCCCTATGGGAATCAACATCTATATCACATGAATGATATACTTCCGTGAATTATTGACTTTATTATAGAGGTGAACAATTGCACGGCCAATGTCATTCCCATCGTTTATTCCAAATGTGTTTAAATTTTGATTTATATGCCAGGAGAATCTACTGCAATCTAATCAATCAATCAATCAATCAATACTGATCTGCATTTAGGGCAGTTGCCCAGGTGGCAGATTCCCTATCTGTTGCTTTCCTAGCCTTTTCCTAAATGATTTCAAAGAAATTGGAAATTTATTGAATATTTCCCTTGGTAAGTTATTCCAATCCCTAATTCTCCTTCCTAAAAATGAATATTTGCCCCAGTTTGTCCTCTTGAATTCCAACTTTATCTTCATATTGTGATCTTTCCTACTTTTATAAACGCCATTCAAACTTATTCGTCTACTAATATCATTCCACGCCATCTCTCTGCTGACAGCTCCTAACATACCACTTAGTCGAGCAGCTCTTCTTCTTTCTCTCAATTCTTCCCAACCCAAACATTGCAACATTTTTGTAACGCTACTCTTTTGTCGGAAATCACTCAGAACAAATCGAGCTGCTTTTCTTTGGATTTTTTCCAGTTCTTGACTCAGGTAATCCTGGTGAGGGTCCCATACACTTGAACCATACTCTAGTTGGGGTCTTACCAGAGACTTATATGCACTCTCCTTTACATCCTTACTACAACCCCTAAACACCCTCATAACCATGTGCAGAGATCGGTACCCTTTATTTACAATCCCATTTATGTGATTACCCCAATGAAGATATTTCCTTATATTAACACCTAGATACTTACAATGATCCCCAAAAGGAACTTTCACCCCATCAACGCAGTAATTAAAATTGAGAGGACATTTCCTATTTGTGAAACTCAAACCTGACTTTTAACCCCGTTTATCAACATACCATTACCTGCTGTCCATCTCACAACATTTTCGAGGTCACGTTGCAGTTGCTCACAATCTTGTAACTTATTTATCACTCTATAGAGAATAACATCATCCGCAAAATGCCTTACCTCCGATTCCACTCCTTTACTCATATCATTTATATATATAAGAAAACATAAAGGTCCGATAACACTGCCCTGAGGAACTCCCCTCTCAACTATTACAGGGTCAGACAAAGCTTCACCTACCCTAACTCTCTGAGATCTATTTTCTAGAAATATAGCAACCCATTCAGTCACTCTTTTGTCTAGTCCAATTGCACTCATTTTTGCCAGTAGTCTCCCATGATCCAACCTATCAAATGCTTTGGACAGGTCAATCGCGATACAGTCCATTTGACCTCCAGAATCCAAGATATCTGCTATATCTTGCTGGAATCCTACAAGTTGAGCTTCAGTGGAATAACCTTTCCTAAAACCGAATTGCCTTCTATTGAACCAGTTATTAATTTCACAAACATGTCTAATATAATTAGAAAGAATGCTTTCCCAAAGCTTACATACAATGCATGTCAAACTTACTGGCCTGTAATTTTCAGCTTTATGTCTATCACCCTTTCCTTTATACACTGGGGCTACTATAGCGACTCTCCATTCATCTGGTATAGCTCCTTCGACCAAACAATAATCAAATAAGTACTTCAGATATGGTACTATATCCCAACCCATTGTCTTTAGTATATCCCCAGAAATCTGATCAATTCCAGCCGCTTTTCTAGTTTTCAACTTTTGTATCTTATTGTAAATGTCATTGTTATCATATGTAAATTTTATTACTTCTTTGGCCTTAGTCTCCTCCTCTATCTCAACATTATCCTTGTAACCAACAATCTTTACATACTGCTGACTGAATACTTCTGCCTTTTGAATATCCTCACATACACACTCCCCTTGTTCATTAATTATTCCTGGAATGTCCTTCTTGGAACCTGTTTCTGCGTTAAAATACCTATACTTACCCTTCCATTTTTCACTAAAATTTGTATGACTGCCAATTATGCTTGCCATCATGTTATCCTTAGCTGCCTTCTTTGCTTGATTCAATTTTCTAGTAAGTTCCTTCAATTTCTCCTTACTTCCACAGCCATTTCTAACTCTATTTCTTTCCAGTCTGCACCTCCTTCTTAGTCTCTTTATTTCTCTATTATAATAGGGTGGGTCTTTACCATTCCTTACCACCCTTAAAGGTACAAACCTGCTTTCGCTTTCCTCAACAATTTCTTTAAACCCATCCCAGAGTCTGTTTACATTTTTATTTACCAATTTCCACCGATCATAGTTACTTTTTAGAAACTGCCTCATGCCTGCTTTATCAGCCATATGGTACTGCCTAACAGTCCTACTTTTAAGACCTTCCTTTCTATCACATTTATTTTTAACTACCACAAAAACAGCTTCATGATCACTAATACCATCTATTACTTCAGTTTCCCTATAGAGCCCATTTGGTTTTATCAGCACGACATCCAGGATATTTTTCCCTCTGGTTGGTTCCATCACTTTCTGAATCAGCTGTCCTTCCCATATTAACTTATTTGCCATTTGTTGGTCATGCTTCCTGTCATTCGCATTTCCTTCCCAATTTACATCTGGCAAATTCAGATCTCCCGCTACAATCACACTTCTTTCCACGTCGTTTCCCACATAGCTGACTATCCTATCAAATAATTCCGAATCCGCGTCAGAGCTACCCTTTCCCGATCTGTACACTCCAAATATATCAAGTTGCCTATTATCTTTAGAAATGAGCCTAACACCCAGAATTTCATGTGTCTCATCTTTAACTTTTTCGTAGCTTACAAATTCTTCTTTCACCAGAATGAACACTCCCCCTCCCACCATTCCTATCCTATCTCTACGATGCACACTCCAGTGCGGTGAGAAAATTTCTGCATCCATTATATCATTTCTCAGCCATGATTCAACTCCTATTACAATATCTGGTAAATATATATCTATTAAGTTACTTAATTCTATTCCTTTCTTTATAATACTTCTACAGTTCAACACTAACAATTTTATGTCATCCCTACTTGATTTCCAGTTCCCTGTTCCCTTATCACCGCTCCCTAGGCCATCCCGTTTCCCTGAATGTACCTCCCTATTTCCCTATCTAACTTTATGTACTCCAAAGGAAAAGATGGTTCTTGAAAACGAACCCAGGAAAGATTAAAAATGATCAGTTTATGATCAGAATAAGTACATTATGAACAGTAAAATCAATTGGTCTCATCTCCTTTTTCACCCCACCGCCGTTAAGTTGATTTACCCCCCCCCCACAAAAAGAAGGCATGTTTCCTTATGTTTAAAAGAGATTTCAAAGACCAATGTTCACGTCTGTTACTTTCAGTTCTGAAATATAAGTATCCCCATAAAAAGAATTCACTTTTTTTTCACTCCCTTTCACACTCCCCCCCCCCCCCAAGTGAATTTCCCGTTGAAATTACTTGTCTCTTTAATAGTAAAGGATCTTCTAAATACTAATTATCACGACTCTAACATCTTCAGATTTTGAGATATGTGTCCACATAAAAGGAATTCAGCTCCTTTTCACCCCCGCCCCCAAAATGATTTCGCCCGAAAACACTTTTTTCTTTGTTTTTAAAAGAGATCCAAATTTCAATTTTTATATCTGTAACAACTTTAGTTTTTATTAGATGTATCCTCATACAATTAATTTTTCAATTTTTCACCCCCCCCCCCCTTAATTGGATTTTCCGATACATTTTTCTTTACTTTTAAAGCAGATTCCAAATACCAATTTTCACGTCTGCAGAATCTTTCGTTTTTGAGATAACTGTATCCTCATACAAATAATTCAACTAATTTTTCAATTTCTCTCCTCCCTTTAGGTGGATTTCCCAAAACAAAAAATATGTATTCCTTTATTTTTAAAGGAAATTCCGAATACCAAATTTTACATCTGTAACTTCTTCAGCTTTGAGATATCGGTATCCTAGTTAAAAGAATTCAACCCCATTTACAGTCACCTTTACCCCTCCACCCAAGTGGTTTTTCAGAAAACAAAAAATACATGTTTCTTTATTTTCAATAGAGATAAAAAAAAATACTGTTTTTCACTTCAGCAACATGTTAAGTTTTGAGATATACTGTAGAAATGCTCATTTTAAAATTTCACCCCCTTTTTAGTTCGCCTTAAGTGGAGTTTCCAAAAACAAATCACCTATGTTTCTTTACTCTTACAGGTTGATTCCAAATACCAATTTTTACATCTGTAACATTTTATGTTTGTGACATATACTTTAGATACAGTCTTTCTAAAAATTCACCCCAATTTGTCACTCCTGTTTAACCCCATTATTTAGATTTTCCAAAAACAAAAAAATATACATGTTTCTTTATTTTCAAAGGAGATCCCAAATACCAATTTTCAAGTCTGTAATATATTCTGTTTCTGAGATTTAAGTATCCTCATTTAAGGCATTCAATCTATTTTTCACCCCTCCTATTGGGATTTTCCAAAAACAAATATGTGTTTCTTTATTTTTAAAGTTAATCCTAAATACCAATTTTTACATCTGTACACTTTAAAAGTTTTGAGATATATATACACTCATTTTAAAAATTCCCCCCCCCCCTTTTCAACCCCCATTAATTGGATTTTCCAAAAAAAAATGTGTTTCTTTATTTTTAAAGGAGATCCCAGATACCAATTTTCAGGTCCGTAATATCTTCAGTTTCTGAGATATAAGTATCCTCATTAAAGGCATTCAACCCCTTTTTCACCCTTTTCCAGCCTTCCTATTGGGATCTTCCAAAAACAAAAGTATACGTCTATCTTTATTTTTAAAGGACATTCTAAATACCAATTTTTACATCTATAAACTTTAAATGTTTTGAGATATAGATACACACGTTTTAAAAGTTCACCCCCCTTTTCATCCCCCCTCTATTAATTGGATTTTCAAAAACAAAGAATACAGGTTTCTTTATTTTTAAAGGAGATCCCAAACACCAATTTTCAGGTCTGTAATATCTTCAGTTTCTGGGATATAAGTATCCTCATTAAAGGCATTCAGCCCCTTTTTCACCCCACCTATTGGGATTTTCCGAAAACAAAAAATATGTTTTTCTTTATTTTTTAATGAAGATTCTAAATACCAATTTTTACATCTGCAAACTTTCAAAGCTTTGAGATATAGATACACACATTTTAAAAATTCACACCCCATTTTCAACCCGCCATTAATTGGATTTTCCAAAAACAAAAATTATGTGTTTCTTTATTTTTAAAGGAGATCCTAAATACCAATTTTCAGGTCCGTAATATCTTCAGTTTCTAAGATATAAGTATCCTCATTAAAGGCATTCTTACATCTATAAACTTTAAATGTTTTGAGATATAGATACACTCGTTTTAAAAGGTCACCCCCCTTTTCACCCCCTCTATTAATTGGATTTTCCAAAAACACAGAATACACGTTTCTTTATTTTTAAAGGAGATCCCAAACAGCAATTTTTCAGGTCTGTAATATCTTCAATTTCTGGGATATAAGTATCCTCATTAAAGGCATTCAGCCTCTTTTTCACCCCTTTTCACCCCTCCTATTGGGATTTTCCAAAAACAAAAAGTATGTTTTTCTTTATTTTTTAATGAAGATTCTAAATACCAATTTTTACATCTGCAAACTTTCAAAGTTTTGAGATATAGATACACTCATTTTAAAAATTCACCCCCCCATTTTCAACTCCCCATTAATTAGATTTTCCAAAAACATAAATTATGTGTTTCTTTATTTTTAAAGGAGATCCCAAATAACAATTTTCAGGTCCGTAATATCTTCAGTTTCTGAGATATAAGAATCCTCATTAAAGGCATTCAACCCCTTTCTCACCCTTTTCCAGTCTTCCTATTGGGATTTTCCTAAAACAAAAGTATACGTGTTTCTTTATTTTTAAAGGAGATTCTAAATACCAATTTTTACATCTGTAAACTTTTGAAGTTTTTAGATATAGATACACTCATTTTAAAATGTCACCCCCCTTTTCACCCCCTTAGCGACGGAATATCCAAAAATCCTCTCTTAGCAAGCACCTACATCTTAATATGAATGTTTCCTCAAAATTTCATTTCTTTATGTCCAGTAGTTTTGGCTCGGCGATGATGAATCGGTCAGTCAGGACAAGTTATTTTATATATATATATATATAGATTATCCTTTTTAGAATTAGAAATTTGTTCACTGATAAATTGTTGGAAAAAGTCATAATCTAATGACCACTTGAACTACTCTTGATTGATTACAACCTGTTTTGTTCATATCGATGATAATAGGAAAATGGTCACTTTGCCATGGATCAGTAGTGACCTCCATGTTAATTTATGCATAACTAGCAAGATACCCATGCTTTGCTATGGTATAATACTGAAATTTGTAATTGAATGCTTAACATTTTATATATAATCCACCAAAATTCGCGATCTGACGGCAAAGTTCCTCAGACATTTCAATCTTTCTTTCCAGCAATCAATTTCATACTTTCCGGGCTATCTCTACGTATTCCGTCCAGTCAGTTGGGTCCCTAAATCTTTGGCATCGTTTCCTATAAGCATTTTTAATATGGATCAAATCCTTGAGAAGATCTGGCGTGTTGTCGTCTTGGGTGCTATGGCGGTACTGAAGCCGCGGCCGGACTGCATTCGTAGTCATGACCCGTTCCCAGCGTGGTCCGCACATTTTGACGATGGTCGAGAAAAATATTATTAGAGAGGCTGATATTAGTTGAATTTAGATTATTATTATTATTATTATTATTATTATTATTATTATTATTATTATTATTATTATTATTATTATTATTATTATTATTATTATTATTATTATTATTATTATTATTGGTACTGTGACCAGTACCATTGTCGTGCATATTCAAGTGCGCGGGATTTCTGGCGATACGAATGATATACTTCCATGTATTATTGACCTTATTATAGAGGTGAACAATTGAACTGTCAATATCATTCCTATCCTTTATTTCAAATGGGTTTTAATTTTTATTTATGTGCCAGGAGAATCTACTGTAATCTAACTTTAAGTTCTTCAAAGGATGGCTCTTGAAAACGAACCCAGGAAAGATTAAAAATTATCAGTTTATGATCAGAATCAAGTACATTATGAACAGTAATATCAATTGGTCTCAACTCCCTTTCCACCCCACCGCCGTTAAGTTGATTCCCCCCCCCCTTCCCCCCAAAGAAATAAGGCGTGTTTCTTTATGCTTAAGGAGATTCCAAATATCAATGTTTACGTCTGTTACCTTCAGTTTTGTGATATAAGTTACCCCATAAAAAGAATTGCTGTAAATTTCTCTCTCCTACGAGAACCTTCTTCCACTTGGCTAGAAGAACTACAAAGTATGAGAGGAAATTAAGTGAATTTTCCAGAAAAAATAGTTGTTTCTTTATTAGTAAAGGATCTTCTAAATACCAATTATCAAGACTGTAACATCTTCAATTTTTGAGATATGTCTCTTCATAAAAGGAGTTCAACTCCTTTTCACCCCCGCCCTCAAGATGACTTTCCCCCCAAGAATGCAATTTTTTTTAACCCATTTATGCCCAAGAATTATTTTTTTTCGAATTTTAAGGTTTTGACTACTGGAACCAGTTTATTTATGTCCAAAAACGCCCCAAAAATTGTTTTTAAATTATTTGTTGTTGTTATTTAAAAATTATATCATGGGCATGGATCCCAGGAGCATATCTCCAACATAGGCTTTGGCTATTTTCATGTTTGGGTTCATCATGGTATATTTTTAATGATAAAAGAAGAACGACTGGTGTATTTTATGACTCATTACTATTGAAAAATGAAAATGACATATCTACTACAGAGGTATTATAAAGCACATAGAAAATGCCAATAAGAAGTCGCTCTTCACTAAATGCCATAAGAAGGAATCTTTCCTAAAAATGGAAAGAGCATCAAAATTTAACATTAACACTAAGAATATAAAATAGTAGGTTCAAACCCCACTGTTGGCAGCCCTGAAGATGGTTTTCCATGGTTTCCCATTTTCACACCAGGCAAATGCTGGGGCTGTACCTTAATTAAGGCCACGGCTGCTTCCTTCCAACTCCTAGCTCTTCTCTGTCCCATCGTTGCCATAAGACCTATCCGTGTCGGTGCGACGTAAAACAACTATCAAAAAAAAAAAAAAAAAAGAATATAAAATACACTATCAGTCAAGTTTCCTAGCTAGTCTTACACATTCCTTTGAATACTCAGTACTGAAATGGCACAACAGGTTTTGGCATCATTATTATAAAACATTTTGTCTTGTATAAAAGAATGAATCAGTCAAAATTACTAAAACTACGAAGCTAAAAATACGTTCTCATTTACACAGTGCACTTTACTTCTTGTGGAATTCTCCAAAACAATAATGGTGTAAGGCAACAGTACATCTTTGGCATGCTCGGACAGTTTTACAAGGTCGCCGGGGCTGATCGTGCACCAGAAGATGACCACCGTGGCTTTCCTGCATGGCTTCAGTCACTGGTGCACTCGTGTTAACATTGCAAGGAGGGGTTCCATACTTCTCTAACAAGCTGGTCACAACAAATCGTTGGAACGCCAGGGCGCCAAGCTTCATACCATGAGATCTCGACAAAATCCAAGCATTGGTCATCACAACGTCTAGAAGTCAGAGAAGAATTGGCAAATACCATTTGTTGCCTCTTTTGTTGATGCGGAAAGCAGATACATTGTTGTCCGTTTGATCTATCCTCCCATGTTCTTGTACTTATAAACAAAATGTGGTTGAGGTATCTTCACAGGTTCTTTCTGCGTGAATGGGTACTGCCCACCTTCTTCAACAGGTTCTACGCCATGCTCGTTTGACAGGATGTTCACAAAGTTGTTGTCTTTCCATGTCACAGTCACTATTTGGTCTTCTTTGTCACCTGCACTTTCAAAGTATCCCCCTTCATTTTTATTCGTCGTCTTCTTGTCTTGCAATAGACAGCACTCCATCCGGTTAGCCCAAACCATGCCAGTGCATCGCATTCCTTGCTTTTTTAACTCCAACAACAATATTGTGCAAGTAAAAAATTCATTGCAGTAAAAAGAGAAGCATACACTGGGATAAAATGTAGATAAACATCGCAGAATTTCAAAACAATGCTTTCCCCTAAGCCAACATCTTTAGAGCATTAGCTTTTGCACCTTGATAAATTGTCTTGTGCTTCAGTCCCTAGTTGTGACCAACTCATTTTGTCTGGATTGCAGCAATCATCCTCGTCACCCAAACTTGCGTCTGATATAGGACTCGTATCATCTGGTGGAGTGATAAAAACATCCACTAATGTTCCAGGAATATCGCTGGCAGTCAATTTCTCAAGCTCTGACGGAATTTCAGCAGTAGTTAAATTTTTCACCTGAAAAAGACGAAATAAATATTAAAAACTGTAATTTGCTAATTAGTTAATGAATAACCGATTTAAATGTGCTCCGAATGGTTGATATTGTTTCAAAAACACTAATTTAGAACATTTTCCGCCAATTTCTTGTGTTGTAACCATCTAAATGCAAAAACACGCTAAAGTACTATTGTTCTGTGGTTTGTGCCCAGCTGGTCGTTTGCGACCCGCACTATGTTATTCATGGTGTATTGTAAGAACCAACTGATATATTGAAATAGTAAAGGCATTTAAAGATGCGTCAGATATCCCCGAACAACATCAACACACTAAACACTACATTTTAAAACTTTTAACCACTCTATTTACCAATAACGGCGAGAACGCGGTGCAGGTTCCACCAGGACTCAACTAGCTGTTGTGCAGAATCTGCGTTGTGGTGGGAAAGCTACTCCCACCAAGACACAGCAGTGCAGGCAATCTTACTACACACACTGAATGTGCTACCAACGCGAAACATCAAAAAATACGCTCGGCAGAATTTTTTCTTTCGGGTGGCTCGCAAACGACCCGCTGGGTATAAATGGGTTAAAGGAGATCCAAACACCAATTTTCACGTATGTAACAACTTTACTTTTTATTAGACATAAGTATCCTCATACAATTAATTCAATTAATTTTTCAAATTCTTCACCCCCACCCCTTCATCGGATTTTCCGAAATCAAAGGAATACAAGTTTCTTTACTTTTAAAACAGATTCTAAATACCAATTTTCACATCAGCAACACCTTTCATTTTTGAGATAATAGCATCTTCATACAAATAATTCAAATAACTTTTCAGTTCTACTCCCCACTCCCCGTTAAGTGGATTTCTGAAAGAAAAAAAAAAATACATATATCTTTTTTTAAAGGAGATTCCAAATACCACATTTCACGTCTGTAACATCTTCAGTTTTTGAGATATCAGTTTGTTTGTTTGTTTGTTTGTTTGTTTGTTTGTTTGTTTGTTTGTTTGTTTGTTTGTTTGTTTGTTTGTTTGTTTGTTTGTTTGTTTGTTTGTTTGTTTGTTTGCTTGCTTGCTTGCTTGTCCAACCCTTGTCCCGTTTCCCTACAGGGTCGGGTATGAGGTGAAATGAATCTGTCTAGGCGGGTTTTTATTACCGGATGCCCTGCATGACATCAACCTCATCAGAGGAGTAAATGAAATGAAATGAATGACCTGATATATGATAGTAGGGAGAGAGTAAAACGCGGTACTGCCATATAGCCTACTCGTGACGAATAGCACCAAGGGGTCTGCTCGAGGCTTAACATCCCCATCCGACGGACCATCAACAGCGTCATATGCCCTCACTCCATATGAGCAATAATAATAATAATAATAATAATAATAATAATAATAATAATAATACTCCATATGAGCACTGCAGAGAGGTTTGGAATTGAAACCAGGCTTTTGGCACACAATCTAGTGATTAGAAATTGTATACCACCACCTCCCCTACCCTGCTGGCCAACACTGTGATGGTGAAAGTTTTTTCGACCAACAGGACTCGAACCGGCTAACCTCGGTGTCAGACCGTTTAGACTTCAGCGCCTTAAAGATCATGGCCACCAGGCAGGTTGATTTTGAGGTACCAGTATCTGAAAACAAAAAATGCATGTTTCTTCATTTTAACAGAGATAAAAAACTACCATTTTTCACTTCTGCAACATGTTCAGTTTTTTAGACATACTGTAGACATGGTCATTTTTAAATTTCACCCCCTTTTTAGTTCCCCTTAAGTGGAATTTCCGAAAACAAATCACCTAAGTTTCTTTACTTTTACAGGAGATTCCAAATGCCAATTTTTACGTCTGTAACATTTTACGTTTCTGGGATATACTGTAGATATAGTCTTTCAAAAAATTCACCCCATTTGTTACTCCTGTTCAACCCCCATTAATTGGATTTTCTGAAAACAAAAAAATACGTGTTTCTTTATTTTTTAAGGAGATTCCAAATACCAATTTTCAGGTCTGTAATATCTTCAGTTTCTGGGATATAAGTATGCTAATTAAAGGCATTCAATCCCTCTTTCACTCTTTTTCACCTCTCCTAGTGGGATTTTCCAAAAAGAAAGAATACGTGTTTCTTTATTTTTAAAGGAGATTCTAAATACCAATTTTTATATCTGTAAAGTTTTGAGATATGGATACACTCATTTTAAAAATTCCCCCCCTTTTCACCCCATTAGCGACGGAATATCCAAAAATTCTCCCTTAGTGAGCACCTACATTGTGATATAAATGTGTCCTCAAAATTTCATTTCGATATATCCAGTAGTTTTGGCTCAGCGATGATGAATCAGTCAGTCAGTCAGTCAGTCAGTCAGTACATGTTCTTTCATATATATAGAGACTAGCTAATGTACCCGTGCTTCACTACAGAATTCTAGTGTAAAGGCTGTGAGCAAGATTGTATTAAATTGCATAGTCTTAACGTTACCCTAGAAACGCAACGGGGAAGTCACCATACATATTTTCTCATATGAAGACTGGTTAGGGAATTTTCACTGTAATGGTAGACCCGCTTGCATACCATCAGTCATAATCAGATTGAGGAGTTTTCATTATAATGGTAGACACTCACTCGCCACCTGCCTTTTTACATCCGCAGAAAGACTGTCTTAGTGGTTTTCCCAACTGAAATGAACACACATTTACAATGACGTCAGTAGGAATGGTGCTATTATAAGCAATACTTTCATATGAAATACTCTATCAAATGAAAAACCACACATTTTCTCACTTTTAACGAACAGGACTACAGTACACTGCTGATCTAACAGTCCAAAGTTCCAGAGCTGGAATAACCAAGCCGCAGACAGCCGTGATTCGTGAACACTTTCATCTTTTTTCGGCGGGGAGAGGGTCGAATAGTGGCGACTCCCAGAGCAAAAACTATGCCCTTTTACTAATCTGTTTCCTAGGAGTACCCGATGAGTAGGAAAATAGCAATTCTCTACACTGGCAGCAGAGAAATCTATCTGACTTGGAGGCAAATTTTTTCCTCCAAGCCAGAGGAGATATCCCCTCTTCACTGATAATTTGGAATAAAATGAATGTAGAATTTAATAAAAGTTAAGACGAAGAAGCTTTTCTTAAGAAACAGCGCTTTTCAGGGTTGAATTTTGAGTTATTTTGTGAATTGTGGTGCTATAATTTGGAATAGGTCTAAATTGTTATTCTAGACCAGGTACTAATACTACTACTACTACTACTACGTCAGCCTCTGCCTTAAGTATGCACACTGCTCATTCAAAGCAGTGCGTCAGAATAGGGATCGAATAACTGGAATACTATGAAGAACCAGTGTGTTACATACCAGCTGTCTCAGAAAATGTATGAACCAGAAGAATGGCATTCTAAAGAAGAAAGTTTTCTAACTCCCCCGCTATTTCCCGCCAATATTCAGTCAGGCTATTATACTCGGTACGCAGCAGTAATCCCATCTATCGGAGTTGAGAGGCAGCATAAGAGACAAACAACATCATAACAAACAATGGTCAATGTAATGTTGTTGTTGATCAATGTTATGCGCTTTCGATATTGTAGGCCTTCACATTTAGTTTTCTTCCGACTCTAAAATACCACTCTTATCATAGTCGGTATGGTAAAACTGAATAAAACGTAAATGATCGGAAATTGTATTATATGTAACTTTTGTTATGTAGTACTTTTTGATAGGACCAAAAACATAGGTATTTAAAAATGAAATTTTAGGCGTCTTCCCCTAAACTACAATTTCATCCCGGGTGAATAAAATTGTTTATGGCTTAGATTGTAGTTTCTTATTTCCCCGACTCTATATACCAATTTTCATTAAATTCTGTTGACCCATTTTCTCATGGCTCGACGTCGATGTGGCCATAACAACATAAACAGAAATTCATGAATTTTTGTGTTATCATAGCCAGTATGGTAAAAATGTATAAGACATAAATGGTTGAAAATTTAATTCTATATCATTTTGGTTATGTAGTATTTATTGATATGACCACTAATAACATAAATATTTGAGAATTAAATTTTAGGCCTTCCCTTAAACTGCCATCTCATTCAGCGTGAATAAAATTATTTATAGCCTAGATTGTAGTGGCTCATTCTCTTACTTTTTATACCACTTTTCAATGCTATAGGACCACTAATAACGTAAATATTTAAGACTTAAATTTTAGGCTTTCCCCTAAACTACCATTTCACTCAGCGTTAATAAAATTATTGATAGCCTAGATTGTACCAACTTATTTCCAGACTTTGCATAGCAATTTTTATTAAGATAAGACCACTAATAACAGAAATATTTGAAAAGTAAATTTTAGGCCTTCCCCTAAACTACCGTTTCTGTCAGCGTGAATAAAATTATTTATGGCTTAGATTGTAGCAACTTATTTCCTGACTTTGCATACCGATTTTAATTAAATTCTCTTTAGCCGTTTTCCAGTGATGCTTGTACATACATACAGATAGACAAGACAGACAGAAATTATGGAAAAATAAAAAGTGCATTTCCTTATTACTGTGGATATGACCGATACAGAAATACCATTCTTTTCAAATTCTGAGCAATGTACAGACAAAACTCTTATTTTTATATATATAGATATCTACTGTACAAACAGTTAGATCAACTGCACTTTTTTTTTTACATTAGGGGCAGGAAGTCTTGTTGGTGACCCATCATTGAGTAAAGAGAGATTATGTTGAAAAATAATCTTTCTGATATTATTATCTTTTGGGCAACATACTTCACCATCCCGTATAGTGTTGTATGTATGTTCAGTCTTCAGCGCTAAGGCTGGTTGGATCCTCAACAGCTCTGCCATCAGCTGTCATAGATGGCCTAGGCATCACTGAAGAGGCATACTGGGGAAATGAGGAGTGCAGCAGTTTCCCATTACTTTCCTCACCAAGCCATCAGTCTGCCAGGCCCACTGAAATGCACGCACCAACCGACCCTATGAGCAACATTTTCACACCATTCATAGCAGGGACTGACTGCAGAAGGAATGGCATTATTAGCATCACTCATACCTCAGTCACTTTCATATTGTCAAAGCCAAGGATAAGACAGAGACAGATCAATGAACGTAACAAAATTGCTCTAGCCCATGCCAGAAGACACAGTGTACTGTAAACACTAGGTCCTGCCAGCGAAGGCAACATATAGTGTTATGGGCGTAGAAATATCCGCCAATAAGTGCTAATTGAGAAAATTGGGCAAAAAAGAGAATCCCATTGTTGATAGTTACTTTTATCCAAGGCAGACAGTAAATAGACGCTATATATAATCCATTAATTTCTACAGCCGTCATCTGAGTGCCAGGTATAATGTGCACTAATTGTACAGGGTGGTAAGTTAGGGAATTATGAATTAAAATGCATGTACCATCTGCCCATATGATTGATAAATCTTTCAAATGAAATATAAAAATATAAATATAAAGTATGATTTCAATCATATTTCACTTATGAGAATTATCTGTGGATCAAACAGGTTTATTAGTCCTATAAATTTGTGTCTCTTACCTAAAATACTCCTACAATTCCACTGTAGAATTCTCATGCTTCTACCTCAAATGAGTGACCTAATATCACTATGTAGAGTCTTAAGTAAATGGGTCCATTGGCTATTATGCCAAAGCTGTTCCATAAAAAGCTCAAATTTCTTGGAACATTCGTGAAGTTGCGGGTTTACCTTCTTACTTTGACTAACAGAGTGTGCAAGATTGATACTCAGTGGTACATCTGTAGTATTACCACCCCTCCCCTGAGCTTCCTGCTCTAGAGTTCTTACAAAAGGTAACGCAGTTAATTCCATAGTAGAATGGTGCATGTATTAACCATTGAGCTGTTAAAATTGGTCCTATGTATTTTGGGTGTTGCTAAGATGTTCTGATATGCCTGCCTGCCATATCCTGGTTTTGTTGGTTGACATGGAGGACTGGTTATGATTGCTGTAAATTTCCTTTTCCTACTAGAACTTTCTTCCACTTGGCTAGAAGAACTACAAAGTACGAGAGGAAATTGTTGCTGAACATTTAAGGAATGATAAACCTGCTTTATAAGTGCATCAGACTGAAGTATCCCAGAGAATGATTTATTTTCAGTACGGTACTCATTCTTTACTGGATCTCTTTTTGCTTTTGGTGTTCTGAACAGCTTGCTGCCCTAGACAGATGATTACCTGCACAATGTATGCAGACTCTGGGATGGGATGGTTTAAAGCAATTGTTGAGGAATGTGAAAATAGGTTTGTACATTTAAAGGTGGTAAGGAATGGTAAATATCCACTATATTATAACATAGAAGCAAAGAGACTAAGAAGGAGGTGCAGGTTGGAAAGAAATAGAGTTAATGGCTGTGGAAGCAAGGAGAAATTGGAGGAACTTGCTAAGAAATTGAATCTATCAAAGAAGTCAGCTAAGGATAGAAAGAAGGATGGCAAGCATAATAGCCAGTCATACAAATTTTAGTGAAAAATGGAATAGTATGTATAGGTACTTTAAGGCAGAAACAGGTTCCAAAAAGGCCATTCCAGGAATCATTAATGAACAAGGGGAGTGTGTAAGTGAGGATCTACAAAAGTATTCAGTCAGCAGTATGTAAAGATTGTTGGTTACAAGAATAACGTCCAGATAAGGGAGGTGACTAATACTAAAGAAGTTTTATAATTTATCTATGACAACAATGACATTTACAGTACGATACAAATTTGAAAACTAGAAAAACATCTGGAATTGATAAGGTTTTGGGGGATATACTAAAGACAATGTGTTGGGATATAGTACCATATCTGAAGTACCGGTACTTACTTGATTATTGTTTGCATGAAGCAGCTTTATCAAATGAGTGGAGAGTTGCTATAGTAGCCCCTGTGTATAAAGGAAAGGGTGATGTGTATAAAGGAAAGGGTGATGTGTATAAAGGAAAGGGTGATAGACATAAAGCTCAAAATTACAGGCCAGTCAGTTTGACATGCATTGCATGTAAGCTTTGGGAAAGCATTCTTTCTGATAATATTAAGACATATTTGCAAAATTAATAACACAGTTTGCATTTAGGAAAGGTTATTCCACTGAAGCTCAACTTTTAGGATACCAGCAAGATATAGCAGATATCCTGCATTCAGGTGGTCAAATGGACTGCATCGTGATTGACCTATCTAAGGCATTTGATAGGGTAGAACATGGGAGACTACTGGCAAAAATGAGTGCAAATGGACTTGACAAAAGGGTGACTGAATGGTTAGCTATGTGTTTAGAAAATAGAACTCAGAGAATTAGAGTAGGCAAAGCTTTATCTGTCCTTGTAATAAGAAGGGAATTCCTCAAGGCAGTATTATTGGACCTTTATGTTTTCTTATATATATATCAATGATATGTGTAAAGAAATGGAATCAGAGATAAGGCTTTTTGCAGATGATGTTATTCTGTACAGAGTAATAAATAACTTACAAGATTGTGAGCAACTGCAACGTGACCTCGAAAATGTTGTGAGATGGACAGCAGGCAATGGTATGTTGATAAACAGGGTAAAAAATCAGGTTATGAGTTTCACAAATAGAAAAAGTCCTTTCAGTTTTAATTACTGTGTTGATGGGGTGAAAGTTCCTTTTGGGGATCATTGTAAGTACCTAGGTGTTAATATAAGGAAAGATCTTCATTGGGGTAACCACATAAATATAATTGTAAATAAAGGGTTCAGATCTCTGCACATGGTTATGAGGGTATTTAGAGGTTATAGTAAGGATGTAAAGGAGAGGGCATGTAAGTCTCTGGTAAGACCCCAACTAGAGTATGGTTCCAGTGTATGGGACCCTCACCAGGATTACTTGATTCAAAAACTGGAAAAAATCCAAAGAAAAGCAGCTCGATTTGTTCTGGGTGATTTCGGACAAAAGAGTTGGCGTTACAAAAATGTTGCAAAGTTTGGGCTGGGAAGAATTGGGAGAAAGGAGACGAGCTGCTCGATTAAGTGGTATATTCTGAGCTGTCAGGGGAGAGATGGCATGGAATAACATCAGTAGACGAATAAGTTTGAGTGGTGTCTTTGAAAGTAGGAAAGATCACAATATGAAGTTGGAATTCAAGAGGACAAATTGGGGCAAATATTTGTTTATAGGAAGGGGAGTTAGGGATTGGAATAACTTACCAAGGGAGATGTTCGATAAATTTCCAATTTCTTTGCAATCATTTAAGAAAAGGCTAGGAAAACAACAGATAGGGAATCTGCCACCTGGACGACTGCCCTAAATGCAGATCAGTAGTGACTGAACTTGAAATTTGAAAAATTGTTGAAAACAATCTATTGTATCATGAGGCAATGCACATTTCCCACAATGTGGTTCACGAGCTCTGCAATTTCTAGCCACACGGCCATAACGTTGGCATCTCTTACATAATAGTGGTGAAAAAACAAAGGCCTCAACTTCCAAAATTATATTAAATATAGACACTTATTTTGGTAGTTGTTGACTTTGAAAAATGATCTTAACTGAACCTATAGGGACATAATCTACTTGATCATTGGTGGAAGCCTTTCTGTTCAATTGTTTAAGAGCTATGACAGGGAAAGGCGACTCAATATACTGAAGTATTTCTGCTTCAATAACAGAAGAATGAACACCTCAAATGACCCCAATTCTCTTCACTCTAGAGGAAGGAATAAGTGCTTTTAGCTTTTTGTCAGGTAGTATTGGGCGAGACAGAAAATTATTTGCAGCTTTCCTGCTGCGAAAGGTGACCTGAATCCTATTTTGCCCTTTCCCATGAATCTCTTTCACATCTGAAATCTATTTTTCATTGAAAAGGCACCCTAGTGCCATAGGGTGCAAACTACCAATGTTCTTTTTTGCCTCTACTGCTTCTACACATACATCATCATCAAGAAATGTTTTCATTCCCCTCTCTGAAGGGAAGAGGCAGATCACCTAGAAGGTAACACTTTCTCTCTGACCAGGAGATTTGGCAGGGTTGGTGTTTTAATTGATTAAGGGGATGCGCTAGGGTGGTTTGGCATTGTGAAGGAGGTGGGCGGGATTTTTTCCTCTGGCTGTGTGATAGGAAAACGGCTGAAGAACAAAGTATTGAAGGTGGACTACATAGATGATAGATTGATGATGATTAGATTAAAGGGTGACAAGAAGGATGTTGTTCAAATACAAGTTTACATGCCAACAAGCCAACACAAGGATGAGGAAGTAGAAGATTACTATGAAAAGATTGAAGAACTTATGGTAAAGGAGAAGAGAAGTGCCTGCATTATTATAATGGGGGATTGTAATGCAGTGGTTTGTGAAGGAAGAAAAGAAGAAATAGTTGGAAAATTTGGACTGGGTACAAGGAACAACAGGTGTGAAATGTTAGTTAATTTCTGCAAAGAAAACTCACTTGTGATTGGGAACACTTCGTTCGAATATCACAAGAGACGACATTATACATAGACATCCAGCTTGAATGGTGAGAGGTAATCAAATTGATTATATCATGATACAGATCCAGTACAAAAACTGTCTAAAGAATGAAAAAGCATATCCTGGAGCAGATATAGATCAGACCAAAACTTGGTGGTGGGAGATTTGTACATGCAGTTGAAAAAAAGTGAGAAAGGGTAAACCAAGAGAAAATGTTTACCTAGTAATTCTAAAGGAAAAAGGTAAAGACAAGGAGCTGGAAAACATATTTATGTCAAAATGGAATAGAGGTTCTAATGAAGAAAGTGCAAATGAGACATGGAAGAAGATGAGAGAAAACCTCACAGATTCTGCAGAAGAGGTAGTTGGGGAAAGGACATCTGCAAGAATAAGGAAGGAATGGGTCCATCCTGAGCAAAATGGAGGAAAGAAGGAAATGGAAGAATGTAAGATCAGGGGAAGGGAAATGAATGTACAGAAAACTGAACAATGAATTAAGGAGAGAAATAGATCAAGCAAGGAAAACATGGATGAAAGAGAGACGTGAGGAAATCAAAGGAAGGGAAATGAATGTAAAGGAGAGAAACAGATCAAGGAAGGAAGACATGGATGAAAGAGAGATGTGAGGAAATAGGGAAACTAGAAAAGGAAGGGAAATATGAAATGATGTATAAATTAGCTTCAGAACTGGTATTTGAAGGGAAGAAAAGCAGGACCAGTATGGAAATAGAAAGAAATGATGGCACATTGGTGTATAAACCTGAAGAAGTAAGGGAAAGGTGGAAAGAGTATGTAGAGTGCCTATATGACTACGATCAAAGAACAAATTATATAGAAATAGAAGATGAGACAAGAATAATAGAAGATGAAAAAGGATACAGCATTTTGGAAGGGGAGGTAGAAAAACTCTGAAAGAAATTAATCACAAAGCAAGTGGGACTGATGGATTACCATTAGAGCTTTTTAAGAGTCTTGGAAATAAAGGAGTGAAAGAGCTAACGTATCTCTGTAATAAGATATATGAAAGTGGCAAATTGTCAGATGATTTCCTTACAGCAGTAATGGTACCAATTGTCGTCGCCATAAGACCTATCTGTGTCGGTGCGACGTAAAGCACCTAGCAAAAAAAAAAATGGTACCAATTGAAAAGAAAAAGAATGCAAAGAATTGTGAAGATTTTAGAACCATAAGTCTGATCACATATGCAGCCAAAGTATTACTGAGAGTTCTGAACAGAAGATTTCATGGAAGGCTAGACAACTGTATCTCTGAGGAACAGTATGGCTTCATGAGAGGTAAAGGAACAAGGTATGCAATTAGACTATTATGAACATTAGGTGAGATATACATTGAAAGAGGAAGAGAAATATATGCTGTGTTCATTGACCTGGAAAAAGCTTTTGACAGAGTACAGTGGAAAAAGTTAATGAACATTCTAAGCAGGAATGGAGTCAACTGGAAGGAGAGAAGGCTGATTAATCTGCATCTACAGCAGAAGAGAAGAGTGTACATAGGGAATGAGATGACAGAGAAAACGACAATTGGAAGGGGAGCTAAGACAAGGCTGCTGTTTCTCCCCCATACTTTTTAACATGTATTTGGAAGAGATTATCCAGAAATGCATGAATGAAAAAAGAGGAGTGAAAGTTGGTGGTAGGAGAATAGAATGTATTTGATTTGCTGATGACATGGTCCTACTGGCAGAGAGTGAACGAGCTATTATGGCGATGCTAACAGATCTAAATGCTGTCTGTGAAGAATTTGGAATGAGAATTAATAAGAAAAAGACAAAATGTATGGTGATAAGCAAAAGAAAAGTGAAGACAACCATAAAGATACGACAGGAAATAATAGAACAGGTGGATGCTTTCAAATACTTGGGAAGTGTAATAACAGAGGACATGAGGTGCAGTCGAGAGGTGAAAACTCGTATTGCAATTGTGAAGGAAGCATTTAATAAGAAGAGCAGACTTTTTTTGTGGAGGCATGGATAGAGACTTGAGGAAGCGATTCATGAAGTGCTTTGTATGGAGCGTGGCACTGTATGGAGCTGAGACATGGACAATGAGAAAAGAGGATGAAAGAAGACTGGAAGCATTTGAGATATGTATTTGGAGGAGAATGGAAAGTATACAATGGATAGAAAAAGTAAATAATGAAGAAGTCTTGAGAAGAGTTGGGGAAGAGAGAAATATATTAAAAGTAATCAAGAAGAGAAAGCACAGTTGGATTGGTCATTGGATGAGGAGAGATTGCTTGTTTGTAGATGCTATAGAAGGAATGGTAAATGGAAAAAGACAAAGAGGACAGAGAAGATATCAGATACTGGACAGTATCAGGATAGAATACAAGTATGAGGAAACAAAGAGGGTGGCAAGAGACAGGATTGTGTGGAGAGCTGCTATGCGAAGACCTGCCATATGGCAGAACACTGATGATGATTGATGTGTGCTTTATTACCATCTTGGGTCTTTTACAATTGCTTCAGAATTTTACAAACGTTTCATTTACTTTTTTTTTTTTTTGCTAGTGGCTTGACATCGCTCCACACAGATAGGTCTTATGGCGACGATGAGATAGGAAAGGTCTAGGAGTTGAAAGGAAGCAGATGTGGCCTTAATTAAGGTACAGCCCCAACATTTGCCTGGTGTGAAAATGGGAAACCATGGAAAAACATCTTTGAGGCTGCCGACAGTGGGATTCGACCCACTATCTCCCGGATGCAAGCTCATTGCCCTGCGCCTCTAACTGCATGGCCAATTTGGCTGGTCATTTACAATTTACGATTACAGTTTGCAACAGGTGTATTCTTCAAATGATGGTATATACTGTACAATGAACTGAGATAAGAATTTTCCCATATACATGTAGAACAAATGTTGAATTGGGGCTGTTTACAATATGACACCAACTAGATAGTTATAATTACATGAATATGGTGTGTACAATGAGAAGGGGTGATAGGAATTTTACATTATATAAGTAGAACAACTGTTGTAATGGGACTATTTACAATGTGATACCAACTAGAAAGTTATAATTACATGAATACAGTATATACAATGAGATGAGATGATAGGAGTTTTACAATATAAAGTAGAACAATGTTGTAATTGGACTATTTACAATATGGCACCAACTAGATTGTTATAATTACATGTATACAGTATATACAATGATGTGAGATGATAGGCATGGGAGCCAGAGAGTGTGGCATACGGTGCGTCGTTCTATAGAAAGGGGGCAGCAGAGGTTAGGGTTGGATTTGACTATGGCTGCCTTAGCCGTCTTGGATTTGAGGTGTTGGAAGTGGGGACAGAAGGTTAGATGCTGGTCAAAAAGGATGCTGAGGTATTTTAGGGCATTGGATGTGGATGCGGGTGTCCCGAACATAGAGGACGAGGTGGTCGGGATTGCGGGTGGTGCTGAATTTACCGCGGTTGCGGCAGAAGAGGATGGCTTGGGTCTTATCAGGATTTAGTTTCAGGTGCCACTGGTGACACCAGGAGAGGAAGGTGTCGAGGTAAATTTGGATGTTTCAGTTGATGATAGATGGTTTGTACTTTGTATGGTGGGGGGAGAGGATTGCTGTATCATCTGAAAACTGTAGTTGGGTGGGAGCAGAGGGTTGAGGGATATCTGCTACGAAGAGGATAAAGAGTAACGGGGAGAGGGATATCCCTGGGAGAATCCTAGAGTGAGAGGAAAGGGTGGG